>NW_026886870.1:0-600000 GCF_032173495.1 Musca vetustissima
AAAAAGCATACGCCACAAGGAAGCAAAACGGGTAAAAACGATTGTAAGTTCGGCCCGGCCGATCTTTTTTTCTACCGTCCACGATGAGGATTACAATCCAAACATCTAAAATTAATGGGGTCCTAGGAGAAAATTCTTGTTATGATAGGAACTTGAGAAAATAATGATTGAAATTCTTAAAATATCTAATAGTGGGGCCTACCGTTATATGGAACTATAATAAAACGGAGATCAATATTGATATTTTTTGGTAGTGAGATTCGACAAAATACTAAATTACATTCAAGATCGTTGGAAAAAATCGTGACCAAAATTCTCAAAATACAGATTTGAGTCAATATTATAATTTTTAGTGCGGAGATGTGGTGATACAGTTATCAGAATCCAAAATAAAAATTTACAGTCAAATTCCCATATTTGGGGGTACCATAGTATGGGGGCTGCCCTATACTATGGTACAATAAGAACCCAAAATACCAAATTACAGCCAAATCGGTTGGAAAACGTGTTTAAAATCCCAAAAATACCGAATACTGGGGGTAACGTTATATGGGGGCTACCCTGAATGCACTATAGGTCAAATGACCACTTTTTCTGTGCGAAATTAATAGCGGCAACAAAATCATAGTTATTCGAGAAATTTGGCCCCCAATTTAATTGAATCGTTTTTGTTGAGCTTGGAAGAATTCGGTTCAGAAAATACCTATCCATATATAGTTTCGTCCGATTTTATGTAAATGGTGCACCATACTGCCAATATTAGTCCGATTTAGACAACATTTTGCACAGAGTATTGAATTAGGTCTAGATTGATATGTGTCAATTTTTTTTTCTTATTAATTATTTTTGGCAGAGAGATGTGTTATATATAGTTTCCCAAGTAAACAAACCATACTGCCAATTTTCCGTAGGAGAACATTTTCCAAAGAGAACTGAATTAGGAATATTTAGATACCGTTATATGTGCCACCAAAACGTTTTGTTGATATATCTCATTTTTGGATATAGTTCCCATATATAGTTTCGTCCGATTTTATGTAAATAGCACCAATACTAGCAATGTCTGGTAAAATTTGAGACAAACTTTTACAAAGAAATTCAGTCCTAGATTGATGTATGTGAAGTTTTGTTGGAATCGGTTCTGATTTAGATATAACTCTCATATATAGTTTCGTCCGATTTTAGGTAAATGGTGCACCAAACTGAAAATGTTTGCCCGATTGGGACACACTTTTGCACAGGTACGGAATTTAGTCGAGTTTGACATCTGTGAAGTTTTTTGAAATCGGTCCAGATTTATATACATCACACATATATAGTTTCGTCCGATTTTATGTGCACCAAACTCCCAATAATGGTCCGATTTAAACGAAATTCTGCACAGCGTACTGAATTCAGTCCAGTTTAGCATCTATGAAGTTTTCCTTGAAATCGGTCCATATTGAAATTTTAGGTAAATGGTGCACCAAACTTTCAATATGGACATATTGATTGAAAGAATATATGTTCATAAGCATTTATTGGTTTACCCTTGCACCAAAATGTACCCGATTCCATATATGGGTCTAACAGGCATATTTTTATCAACGTGATAGACCCCATGGGTTCTTTTGAGAATATGCAAAAAATCACTTTCTGAGTCGATTTATACATGTACGTCCCATGTTAAATTGTGAACAAATTAAAGACCTATCATTAAATTTGGATTGAAATGGAGGTTATGCCGAAACCTGGATCACTAGAACAAAAAATTCAAACTTGACTCGACTACAGGCAAGATACAGTTGTGTATAAGAGCTCAGTACCCTATCGTAACTCTTCCACAAGTATCCCGCACTTTTATAATTTTTGAATGAAAATATTCACATCAATGAGAACCTAAATTATAAATAAGTCACTTGAAGAACATGCACCTATGGACATACATTGAAAATGTTCATGAGCATTTATTATTATACCCTTCACCACAATGTACTATATGTCTAACAGACATAAGGAAACAATGAGGACCTAAAATACTAAATTACATCCAATTCGGCTGAAAGACATACCCAAACTCGCCACAAAACCGAAAATTAGGGTACCTTTATATTGGATCTACACACAAGAGTGAACCAATATTGGTAATATTTTTCAACAAAATATCTTATATTGGAGGTTAACGTTATATGGGACTATAATAACCCCTGGGCCGATATATCCCTTTCAACACCAAACATCCTAAGAGTAGTAGCAATGTATTTGAAAAATTTCAAAACTCTATGTTAAATATTACGAACCATATCGTGGTTCCAACAGATTGGCGAACACACAGTCTTACACTGAAGGACATGGCCAAAGCGACAAAGAACCTTATTCCGATCAAGAATATATAGTCTTTATAAGGTTTCGGGGGAATATTTCAAGGTTTCGAGTTGCAAACGGAATGAAAAATTTTGAGTGGATGATTTTCCATACATACTTGGGTTAGTAAAACTGCATATATTTCTAAGAGAACTTTAAACTTTTGCGGATGGATTTTTATCCTCTGATAACCAAAAATGCCAAACTTCAGCAATTTTGTCAGCGAAAACGGAGAAATGTACAAAATACCTAAAGTATATTAAAATTTTTCTGCAATGAGGCATGTTTTTATCTTAAACCCCAATAGGGAAATTAATGCTACCTTGGTGGGAAAATATCTTGGAAATACATTAAACGAGTGATGTGGTGAATTTTTATTCTCCGATAACACTAAGTGCCACATTTGGCCCTCGAAATGCTACTTGAAATATGACAGAACCTTTGTGGGGCCTATATACGAAAATTTACCAAAATTGTCATTTTACTATGATATATTTTCCCCCCTAACCATAAATGCCCAGTTTAGAAAATTAAATTCTACGACAATGAACTTCAAATATCTCGTAAGGTTGTGAAAGCTAATCAATCATTTTTAGGAGATACCAAAAACGATGCTGCTACAAATCTATAGATTATGCCCTATCTACCTATCCAGATATATGGACCGACTGGCGAACCCATCACAACGAAGAAAAAGTATTACAGTAACAAACCAGTAAGCGGAGCAATATACAACTACGACGTCAACAGCTGCACTTTCTAATCCTGGCATATATTCCAAAATTTGTTTTCCCGAGGTTTTGGTTGATTTGACCCTCAGAATATTGGACGATCATAATCTAAAAGCCGTTCTAATTATTTCACCGTTTAAAATATGTGATGTTAACAGCAACTTCATGTGCAATTTCAAAGCGATCAGTGCGACATTATCGCCCCCTAGTGGGGTAATAGCAATACTAAACAATATCATAACACATAGACACCTTTAAATATGTATGTATAACTTCCACATCCGAGTATATAAAACAATATAATTCTGTACCGTAGGATCCCATATTAGAGGCCTTGACTGGAGTACCCCAGTGGCCTTCTAAGGATAGTCCCGTGTGTACTTCCTTTAAATGTTTCCTAATCAAAAGGAATTCCCTTTCGCTTATATTATTGGGATCTTGGTCGACGTACATTTGACAATAGCAAATTACCCTCCGGTAATTTCATTGAATATACCACTTTTAAATGTCGTAATCAGCAAAGGACTGCAGCAATAGTCCACGAGTCCGAAGCTCATCGACTACTGCCGAAGCAGAAACGACTACATCAGCAATAGAATCCCACATCCTTTTGTGTCATATCTGATAACCCCTTCTGACCTATAAGTGGGACTATTAGGGCTGTGTTAAAGTTATTCCCACCCGCAATTGAGATTCTCTGTTTTATTCTTTTGTGGTAGACGGTATATCAACCATGTCGTAGACTCTGGTTGAGGCCAGGTATCAACCGAGATTAGTTGGAATACAGTCGGTACCCTAAACACAACACAACTGATACGTACGTGGTCGCTTAACACTCAAATGATAGGGAGTCATCCTTCAGGAAAGGAGACCAGAAACCCATTTTTACAACATCCACCATATGGTGGAATGTATATTAAATTTACACCGATATTGCTAATACATCTGGGATGTCTAGTATAGGAAATGAGGTATATCGGTCCTCGTTTGGTATAGTCCCCCCACTCGCCAATATATTGGTAATGTTGGGCACGTTTTTCAATCGAATTGGCTGTACTTTTCGGTATTTTGGGTTCTTAATGTATAGTGACCCAAGTTTCGGGGTAGCACCCGTATAACGGCACCCCACCAATATTCCGTATTTTAGCCCCCATATACCAGTATCTCCCAGTATCCGGCATTTGGGGGTTGTTGGGTATGATTTGCATCTGAATTTTCTGTCCTTTGGTATTTTAGATTCTCAATGTATTGAACACCCCTCCTACTAAAAATTATTATTATTGTCCGAAGCTTCAGGGTATACCTCATATAACGGTACCACCAATGCTCGGTATTTCTGAGTTGTCGGGCATTATTTTCATTCGATTCAGCTGTAAGTATGTATACTTGTTATGGTCATGTTAGGGGCACCAAAAGTCGCCTTGTCAGTTCAAGGATTGCTGGCACTCGGTCATTTCTCCCGCTCGCTATCCCTGACTGCCAATATATCTCTTGAGCTTTCCACCATCCGCAACCTGTAGGAGATATAATCCTTTGATACTCCAATAGTGGATGTTTTAATATGTAAAATGTGAAGAAGTTTTCCCACTGCCAACAAGCCCCACGTTCTGTAATGGACACACATAGTGCTACCGTTCGGTGTTAAAGATTAAAACAAATTCCTCGCATGCCGCTAACCATTTCATATATTGATTTCAACAAAACTCCACACACATCAAACTGGTCTTAAATCAGAACCCCGGTCAAAATTTTGTCTAAATCGGAACTGTATTGGGAGTTTTGTGCACCATTTACATAAAATCGGACAAAACTATATACATAAAATCGGATTTCAATAAAACCTATATTTGGACCTAATTCAGTAGGCTGTGCAAAATGTTGTGCCAATCGGCCTAAATTTGACTCTTTGGTGCTCTACTTACATAAAATCGGACGAAACTATATATGGGAGCTATATCTAAATCTGAACCGATTCCTATGCATACATCAATCTGGACATAATTCAGTACTCTGTGTAAAATTTTGTCTCAATCCGTCCAATATGGAAAGTATGGTGCTCCATTTACATAAAATCTAACGAAACACTATATATGGGAGCTATATCTAAATCTGAACCGATTCCATCAAGACTTGGCATATATCAATGTAGACTAATTCAATAATCTGTGCAAAATTTTGTCTTAATCGAACCAATATTGGGAATTTGGTGCACCATTTACATAAAATCAGACGAAACTATATATGGGAGCTATATCTAAATCTGAATCTTCTCCAATTTCAATAGGGTTTTAATTTGAGCAATATAAGTGGCATGTGCCAAATTCACAAAAATTCATGGACGGACAGACATGCATAAATCGACTCAGAATGTAATTCTATGTATATTTTCAAAAGGAGCCATGGGTCTATCTCGATTCCTTTTGCCTGTTACAAACACATGCACAAAGACATAATACCCTGTACCACAGTGTGGTGGAGGGTATAAAAATCCTCCATCCAGGTTTATTATACCCTTCACCACAGTGTGGTGCAGGGTGTTATGTCTTTGTGCATATGTTTGTAACAGACAAAAATAATCGAGATAGACCCATGGTTCCTTTTGAGAATATGCATAGAATCACTTTCTGAGTCGATTTATGCACGTCCGTCTGTCTGTCCGTCCATGTATTTTTTAACAAAGTACAGGTCGCATTTATGATCCGATTTGGGTGAAATTTGGCACAGGCCACTTAATTGGCAAACAATTGGCAAAGCGTAATAAATGAAGTCTATATTATTGTGCGCCAAGTTTCGTGAAAATAGGATCATATTTGGATATAGCTCCCATATATAATTTCGCCCGATTTTAGGTAAATGGTACAGCAAATTCCTTGAAAATCATTAGATTTGCACGAATTTTGGCATAGGGTACTGAACTAAGTCGACAATGATGTGTGCTAAATTTCGTGAACATCGGTTCAGATTTAGATATAGCTCCCATATATAGTTTCGTCCGATTTTAGGTAAATGGTGCACCAAAGTCCCTATATATCTTCCTATTTGCACGAAATTTGGCATACCGTAGTCAATTAAGTCTAGAATCATGTGTGCCGAGTTTCGTGAAAATCGATTCAGATTTAGATATAGCTCCCATATATAGTTTCGCCCGATTTAAGGTAAATGGTGCACCAAAGTCCCTATATATCTTTCGATTTACACGAAATTTGGCATACCGTAGTCAATTAAGTCTAGAATCATGTGTGCCGAGTTTCGCGAAAATCGGTCCAGATTTAGATATAGCTCCCATATATAGTTTCGTCCGATTTTAGGTAAATGGTGCACCAAAGTCCCTATATATCTTTCGATTTGCACGAAATTTGGCATACCGTACTCAATTAAATCTAGAATCATGTGTGCCGAGTTTCGTGAAAATCAGTTCAGATTTAGATATAGCTCCCATATATAGTTTCGCCCGATTTAAGGTAAATGGTGCACCAAAGTCCTATATATCTTTCGATTTGCGCGAAATTTGGCATACCGTATTCAATTATGTCTAGAATGATGTGTGCTGAGTTTCGTGAAAACCGGTTCAGATTTAGATATAACTACCATATATAGTTTTGTCCGATTTTATGTAAATGGTGCATCAAAGTCCCTATATATCTTTCGATTTGCGCGAAATTTGGCATAGCGTACTGAATTGAGTCTAGAATGAAGTTTGCTAAGCTGCGAAAAAATCGGTTTTGATTTAGATATAGCTCCCATATATATTTTCCTTCGATTTTATTTAGTGTGCACTTGGGAACATCGGGCTTATACAAAACGTCGCAATTTTGCTCGGTTAGTTGCCCCTGTAAGGTTATTTCGTCTTAGTTCTTCGTCCAGATCTTTCATGGTCGTCCTTGATTTTTGATCCTTGAAAGATTTCATTCCAGAATGGCTAAATTGTGGACATTTTTTTTATGATGTGGTCATTACATATCCATTCCTACATTTAATCTGTCTCTGTATCGGTTACTCGAAGCACGATGCTCCTACTTATTGTTTTGGTCCAAAATATTCTGCATACGATCCTGAGGTATTTTTTATGAATGCCGCTAGCTTTTCTGTGATGGTGTTAAACCAAAGCCAGGTTTCACTGTCGTATTACAGAATCGATTTTTCCCGTTGCGTCGAATATTTTAAGCTTGGTTTTTCTGGATATATGTTGTAGCCCCCACCCAAAACCCACTTCCGTATGTGGAGGGTCCTGACAAAATTTTACAACTAAACATACACCCCATACTTAGCGGGGTCCATGTTGAGTATTTTAATTGCTCACAGCAAATTACGCTTAGGCAAACTTTACGCTATTTTTACTTGTTTACTTTAAAATTCTCATAGAAGTGCTTTCTTTTCCGTATCACATTTCATGTTTATTCCTTAAGACACTCCTCTAAAATCCGAGCAACGCCTAAATGTTGTCACAATTTTTTTGTCTTTCTTTTTGTTTTTTGTCCAAAAACAAAAATGATACAATTTATTTCCCACCCCACGAAAAACAAAATATGACAACAAACAAACAAAATGGCAAAAAAAGCCTAATTTTCTACTCCGCATACACTTATGAGGCAGAAGATGTCAAAAATCTCCTTTTTGTTTTTGTTGTTTTTTTTCGTTTTGCACAAATTGTTGAGTTCAAATGTCATTGACCGTGTGCAGTGTGAGAGAGTAGCAGAATCAGTGGAGCCACTGCCAAGATTTCGACAGCCAAAAACTATACTATATATGTATATGTAGATATTTGTATATATGTATATATATAGGAGAATATTTACAAATCTCTGATGTCATACATTACGTGCCGAAAAAATAAAATGAAATCACAAAGAAACAACATGAAAAGGTCATCATCATCATTTTATAATGTTCGTGTCGTTACATTTTATTGTCAATGAAAGCCTGAAAGTAGGCATCATTTTTTGTAACATTCATATATTGGAAAATAGAAAATATATTTACTTTAATGGTAAATCTGCCGTCGTTGTTATTCGCAGAGGATGATGATGTTGTTGTTGATGACACCATAGGTAGGTGTCGTTGAACTGCACAATTATCTGCAAGATGCCGGAACACCCCAAAAACGTAGGCAATAAATTTCAAAGAGCCTAAAAGTATGTCACAATTTTTTGGGGATTTTTCTTTTCAATTTTTTTCTTCTCGCACTTCACTTTATATTTGACTTTTATTTTTAATTTCCATTTATGAAAATAATTCCGCAAATTATCGTGTTTATCAGGTTATTAACAAATTAACTCTGACCCATTTGAGAGCAAACGGAGTTAGGGGAAGTAAGTGCAGCAGGGCTAATTGGGGTATTTACACCTTTTTCTCCGGCTGGTGGTTGGCCCCCATAACCCAAATATCGTCAGCAGTAACAAGAACAACAAACATTTGACACGAAATGCCGTCGAAACCGTCACCGTAGACTGCAGCCGCAGCAGTTCAAATTCAGTCGGAATACGTTCGTTGGTTGGTGGCTGTTTGTTGCTTGTACTTTTTTGTTGGTGTTGTTGTTGGTCGTTGTAAGAACAAAATGTTGTTGTTGCTGTTTTTTTATATTGAAAACAGAGTTGTAATTCTCATTATCCTCATTGTTGTCGTCATGAATTTCACTTGTTTTTGTTTTGTTAATTTTTTTCTTCCTTTCGTTTATTTTTATGAATTTTTCATGGCACGCATTCTTGGAAATGCCAGGCAGACTGACATACACATACACCCAGATTGTTGTTGTTTTTCTTTCCGAACTATTTTTTATTTTTGTTTGGTTTTTTGTTGTATTCCCGATTTGTTATTGTTTTGTTTTTGTTGGTTCTACGCGCCCGGTATTTAGCCGCTTTATATTAAGGTCCACGGGGTTTTGTTGGCCGTTCTCTTTTTGTTTAACCGTTGTAATGCGCTCGTTTGTTGCAGAAAGACTGAATTTTCCCATTGGGTTACGTACCTTTGCTACCATATGTTGCTCTCCATGACAGCCCTAAGGAAAGGACAACCGAACATGGAAAACTGTTATACAACGCAATGTTGATGACTTTCGAACAGTTTGATTGCAAATTTTTGGACTTCTGCGTCTCTATATTTCTCTCCCTCTCTCTCTTGAGTGTTTTTTTACACATTGCTGAATTCTTACTCTCTCTCACTCATTGCTAACACCGCTGCAAGCTATGCAAATTTGTTTGCAATTAGAGTTGATTTTATTTTTTTCGGTATTTGCAGCAAATACCATATGGTAGTAGCAGCATAGCCTACATTTAGGCTGGATGCAGAAAAAATATGTTGCATATTAAACATATAATTCTAAGTTTTAGAAATGCAAAATTGGTGCACGACATCTAAATTTGCATTTGGGCAACAGAAACAACTCCCAAAAAAACACACAAAGCTAAACGCAATGTTCGTGTTTCTCGAACATATGAAAAAAGGTTTTCTACATTTAGTCCCTAAAAATATTCTTTAAAAAATCCATGCCTAATTTGTAAACCCCAAAAATATTCTTTAAAAAATCCACGCCTAATTTGTAAACCCCAAAAATATTCTTTAAAAAATCCACGCCTAATTTGTAAACCCCAAAAATATTCTTTAAAAAAATCCACGCCTAATTTCTAATCCCCAAAAATATTCTTTAAAAAATCCACGCCTAATTTCTACCCGCTAAAAATATTCTTTAACCAGTAAAGAAAGTAGTATAGTCGGACTGGGCCGACTATATGATACCCTTCACCACTTTAAGTATATTCTGCATATGTTTCCTAACAGACTCCGCCTTTTCAAAAGAACATTGACATGAAATTGAATAAACTTGAATATGTGATGTTTCTGGAACCTATGCTAAATTTCATTTCATTCGGGCATGTTTAGAGTCGTTTGCGTACAATGGGACTAATTTTGTAAATCGATTTTATGATACGTTTTGTGCAAGTTTAGGTAAATACACCAACGAACATAAAAGTTGGAGCTATATCTAAATCTGAACCGTTTTCAACAAAATTATATGTCAATCGGATTTTAGAGGAGTGTCTTAAGGAATAAACATGAAATGTGATACGGAAAAGCAAGCACTTCTATTAGTGTGAGAATTTTAAAGTAAACAAGTAAAAACAGAGAGAAGTTCGCCTAAGCCTAATTTTCTGTAAGCAATTAAAATACTCAACATAGACCCCGCTAAGTATGGGGTTTAGTTGTAAAATTCTGTTTGTGGGGGCTACAACATATATCCAAAAAAACCAAGCTTAAAATATTCGACGCAATGGGAAAAATCGATTCTGCTATACGACAGTGAAACCTGGCTTTGGTTTAACACCATCACAGAAAAGCTAGCGGCGTTCATCAAAAATACCTCAGGATTGTATGCAGAATATTTTGGACCAAGACAATAAGTAGGATCCTCGTGCTTCGAGTAAACGATACAGAGACACACATGACCACATCATAACAAAAAAATGTCCAAAATTTAGCCAGAATGGAACTGGAATGAAATCTTCCAAGGACCAAAAATCAAGGACGACCATGAAAGACCTGGACGAAGAACTAAGACGAAATAACCTTACAGGGGCAACTAACCTAGCAAAATTGCGACGTTTTGTATAAGTCCGATGTTCCCAAGTGCGCACTAAATAAAATCGAAGGAAAATATATATGGAAGCTATATCTAAATCAAAACCGATCTTTACGCAGCTTAGCAAACTTCATTCTAGACTCAATTCAGTACGCTATGCCAAAATTTGCGCAAATCGAAAGATATATAGAGTCTTTGGTGCACCATTTACATAAAATCGGACAAAACTATATATGGTAGTTATATCTAAATCTGAACCGATTTTCACGAAACTCGGCACACATCATTCTAGACTTAATTGAGTTCGCTATGCCAAAATTCGGACAAATCTAATGATTTTCAGGGACTTTGGTGCACCATTTACTTAAAATTGGACGAAACTATATATGGGAGCTATATCTAAATCTGAACCGATTTTCACGAAACTTAGCACATATCATTCTAGACTTAATTGAATACGCTATGCCATAATTCGTGCAAATCTAATGATTTTCAGGGACTTTGGTGCACCATTTACTTAAAATCGGGCGAAACTATATATGGGAGCTATATCTAAATCTGAACCGATTTTCTCCAATTTCAGTAGGGTTCGTCCTTGGACCAAACCAATGGGCTGTGCCAAATTTCATCCCATTCGAATCATAAATGCGACCTGTACTTTGCTCACAAAAATACATGGACGGACATGCATAAATCGACTCAGAATGTGATTCTATGCATATTCTTAAAAGGAACCATGAGTCTATCTTCATTTCTTTTTCCCTGTTACAAACATATGCACAATGACATAATACCCTGTACCACAGTGTGGTGAAGGGTATAAAAATCCACGCCTAATTTCTAAACCCCAAACATATTCTTTAAAAATCCAAGCCTTATTTCTAATCCCCAAAAACGTTCTGTAAAAACCCACACCTAATTTCTAGTGACTAAAAATATTATTTAAAAGATCCAAGCCTAATTTTTAGTTCCTGAAAATATTCTTTCGGCTGGCGTAGGGGATGATAGATACCAAGCAACGGCTAGGGATAAGTAAATCGACTTTCGACTAATCGATTAATCGACTTTTTGTATTGAAAAGTCGAAGTCGGCATTTGATCTATGAGACAATCGTAAAGTCGACTTTTCAAGATCGACTTTCGATTTTCTTCTTAAATACTTGCTTTTTTATCACAAAGCCCAAATTGCCCAAAAATTGTACTTTCCGGAACTTTACTTTATCTGTTCAAAATAATTCATATAAAAAAAATCAAATATTTAGTCGATTTTGCAGAAGTCAGTAAAAGTCGAAAATCGATTTTGAACAGTTTTGACAAAATCGAAAGATCGAAAAGTCGAGTTTTTAGTCAAAGGCAAAAATCGAAAAGTCTAAAAATCGACTTTTTGGTCAGAAGCAAAAATCGAGTTTTGCGCTCGACTACGTCTTACTAGCAACGGTTCTGATTGGCTTTAACATGACGAAGCCCAGGCTTATTTGGTCCCTCTTTCATCTCAATTGTGGACACTGACCTCCCCGCGGTGCCACCTGGGCAGCTATTTTCATAACCCGATGAAATAATGAGCTAATATGTGCCGCGAGTTCACACATAAGCACTATAAAAAAATGGGTTGAGGCATCGGATTAGTTGCCCACTCTCGGAAACCCCAACCTACTATGAAAAAGCAAAGAAAAGGAAAACCAAAGAGCAAGAAGAACGTGAGCGTGAGCAAACCGAGATGTACAGGAGTGAGAATGAAGTCCGAAAAATCTATCAACGGGTAAAACACCAAATTGAAGGCTTTGGTGCAGGTACATCCTCCTGTAGAAATAAAGAAGGAATCCTGGTGACAGATACAGACAGCGTGCTGAGGATCTGGAAGGAGCATTTTGAGAATCTTCGGCAAATAGTAGCAGTGAAGTGGATACCCCAGAACCAATAATATATGATCAATAATATATCGGCTGAAGTATAATAAAGCAGCAGGTGCAGATGGGTTACCAGCCGAACTATTCAAGACTGGTGGCCAGATGTTGGTCAGGAGCATGCACCAGCTGATTAGCACAATTTGGCTAGAAGAATGCATTCCCCATGATTGGAACCTCAGCATGCTGTGTCCCGTTCACAAAAAAAGGAGACAAGATGATATGTGCCAACTATAGAGGAATAAGTCTCCTTCCCATCGCATATAAAGTGCTATCAAGCGTACTGTGTGAACGACTGAAGCCAATGGTCAATGACATTATTGGAACATACCAATGTGGCTTCAGACCTGGCAAATCCACCATTGACCAAATTTTACTCTGCGCCAAATCCTGGAAAACCCCACGAAAAACACATCCACACATTCCTTCTATTCGTCGACTATAAAGTCGCACTCGACAGCCCTATCCGTTCAGAGGTTATACACCTCTGAACGGATAGGGCTGTCGAGTGCCATGTCTGCGTTTGGCATTCCTGCAAAATTAATTCGGCTATGCAGGATAACTTTAACAGGCACAAGATCAGCAGTTAATATCAAAAAGGACCTCTCGGAGCCCTTTTAATACCGATCGAGGATTCAGACAAGGTGATAGTTTGTCGTGTGACCTTTTTAATATCCTGCTGAAAAAGGTCATACGAGAGGCAAAATTGAACAGAAATGGCACTCTGTACACCAAACAACACATGTTACTCGCCTACGCCGATGACATCGACATAATGGGACGAACATTGAGAGCGGTAACGGCCACCTTTGAACAAATTGAGAAAGAGTCTGCCAAAGTGGGTCTGGCAGTAAACGGCGAGAATACCCAGCTGATGGTATCAACGCGCAAGACGTCGAGTAGACTCGGACCAACTGTGGAACTTGAGAACTACAGCTTCGAGGTAGTCAAAGATTTTATATGCCTTGGTACCGCCATAAATGACATCAGTTTTGAAATTCGGGGAAGGATAGTGATGGCCAACCGATGCTACTATGGTCTGAGCAAACAACTCAAAAGCAAGGCAACCTCCCGCCAGACCAAACTCACACTCTACAAGACGCTGATACTACCCGTGCTGTTATACCGATCTGAAGCAAGTAGATGAGGCAGCTCTTAGAGTGTTTCAGAGAACAATTCTCCGAAAGATCTATGGGCCGATCTGCATTGACGGTGAATATCGCCGTCGAATGAACTATAAGTTGTACCAGCTATTCACGGACATCGACATTGTTAGACATATTCAGCCAACGTAGTCGCTAGGTCATGTTGTGAGAATGGATGAAGATGCCCCAGCCCAGAAGCCATATAAAAGCGAACCAGCTGATGGTTCACGCAGAAAGGGAAGGCCAATAATACGTTGGAAAGATCAAGTCGAAGACAATATCGCCGAAAATGGTCTTTCATATTGGAAAAACTGCGCAAAAGACCGACGCGCCTGGAAATCTTTTCTAAACTCGGCTTATGGAACGAAAGTTCTGTCACAAGACAGCTATGTAAGTAAGTAAGAAAATATTCTTTCAAAAATCCACGTCTAATTTTCAGTTCTTAAAAATATTCTTTAACAAATCCAAGCCTAATTTCTAGTCCCTAAAAATATTCTTTAAAAAATCCACGCCCAATTTCTAGTCCCTTAATATATACGTATAAGTGATATCGTTAATTATACGCCATAGGGGATAATTTTCGAATTCCGTTTCTTTTTCATCATACAATCAAATCCTCATCTTAGACTATTGACCTCAATTGATGGTGCTCTGCTTAATCCACCTCTGCTATGTTTTCTCTCTTTCCCCCTCCTTCTCCACACATATAGAATATGTTGCTGGTTTCCTGGTCTTTATGGTATTTCCGGCATTTTCCTAGCTGCTCCAGCTGGAGCAGCAACTGTATTTTGCATTTATTAATTTCCGTTTAGAAGAAAGGATTTTTAGCTAAATGACAGTTGTTAGAAGTGATGTTCAGTGAAGCTACCTATACACATATAAGTTAATTTATAAAACTGCAGCTATTAGACACACACACACACACCCTCAACCAGGCACATAACACACTAACCACTTTTATGGCTGTGATAAGACGAAGAGAAAGAAGCAGTAACATTTCTGTTGTCATTGTTTTTATTTAGTTAGGAAAATATATAAAAAATATATATTTTTCGTAATAGTTGGTATGTTGCTGATGCTACTACACACATACATACTCGTAGCCGCACATACATTTAGGGCACACATGTGTGAGAGAAAATTAATTGGATTTCTAGCATGCACTTCTCTCTAACCAATGATTAATGGACAGTTTCATTTCATTTCGGTGTGTTTTTTTCTATTTTTCGTTCTTTGAGTTTCCAATTTAACAAATGGCGATGCATGTAAATGGGAATCTAAATGTTTGTAATGATATTTCACATCACTTCGTAAGCCGTTGTCTTGTGAGACGATCAAAGGGCTGGCCAACTAATTACGCTTTCTGGCTTCAAAATGATGCAATTATGTGTCGTGGATAATACTTTGTGATAAAGGATGATTCGGTCTTTATCCACTATAAGTGGCAGTAGTGCTGGAACAGATGTCTTTTGAAAATCATTAGTTTTGAATTCATAAATGATGAAATTCCAAATGAGGTACTTATGATTAATAATAAGAGACCCTTTTAAAAATATTTTTAGGGAAAACAAATTAGGAGTGAATTTTAAGAGAACATTTTTAGGATTCGAAACTAGGTGTTGATTTTATAAAAAATATTTTTAGGAACTAACAAGTGAAAAAGCGTTAAGTTCGGCCGGGCCGAACTTTGTATACCCTCCATCGTATACCTCCATCATACAAACCGATTATGTTAAACCATGATACAACTTTCAGAAAGTTTTAATGGATAATTATACCCTCAACGTTATGGCTAATGAGGGTGTATACACTTTGACACGGTGAAAATGAGCCTCATCGAAATATTGGTTCTAGATCCCATGTTTCTTTGGACCAAATTTGTTTCAGAAAATTTTGATTTCATCCAAACTTTGCCCATCTTATTATTTCTTCCAAAAATAGTTCAAGTTCGAATATGAGGAATATCGGTCTCCTCCTTCTGGTACGTCCTACACAGGGGCTAGGCCTAGGCCTAAATCAGGGCTATAGTTCATATATAGTACATTATCGAACTTTACGTTCTATCCTCCGCAGGTGAAATGATTACAACAGAGTCTTAGAACCAAACCCAAAACGCAGAACAAATCAGATAATATAAACCAGTGAGCGGAGCAGTATAGTCGGGCGAGGCCGACCATACGATACCCTACACAACTACCACGGAACTCGGATGTTTATTCCGAGCCTGGGCAATATTTCGTGATATTTGCCTCGACCTGCCTGATTAGAGGTCAACAGCACATCATCCTTATATGTTCCAAATATTACAAATATTCAGTACAGCCCTTTTACTTACTTCTCCAGATTCCCTTTACGGTGGATTGAGTTGTGATGTTCGGCTTATATTCGACTAGAAAACACACAAAGAAATTAAGTTTTCGGTCCACTTTATCCCAAAATTTTATTCTGATCATCACCGAAAATTATAAGCGTTGTCCTTGACCATAATTGGAACTTCATGAAAAATTTCAAAGCGATCAGCGCTATATTTCCGCCCTCTAATTTGGTAATGGGTTACTAAATAATATCTTAATACGTAAGCACCTGTAAATATTTAAGTGTAACTCCCACATCCGAATAGATACATTAAAATATTTGGTATCAATTTAAAGGTCATCCACTCCTCTTGGATATACTATCAACATATCGGGTCTATATCCTTCAGGAGTAAATATATAAGCCATAGAATTCAAATTTTGTAATTTTTCACACAAAAATCAGAGTCCATTTAACCCGCTGAATAATGATAAAAACAGATAAAAAATAAGTAAGCAGACATTCTTATTCTTTGGCCCGATCCCCTTCTCCATGTAAAATTTTGCGATGTTCGGACCATAATTGCGGCCTCTGGAGCGATCAGAAAACCCGACAAAAATTAAGTATTTGGTCCATTTCATCCCCTAAATATTAACCGATCTTTACCAAAAACAATAGGGGTCTTCATTGGCCCATTTTATATGCAAAATTTCGTGAAGATTGGTCCATAACTGTGACCTGTATCGTGTTTACAAATTATAATGGACAGACGGACGGACGGACACACATGTCTAGATCGACTCAGCTAGTCGAGATATGACGATCGGTATGCTTAAATGTGGGTCTAGGACCAATATTTCGCGGCGTTACAAACTCTTGGGGCTGCACAAAGCTATAATACCCTGACAACATAGTTGTGTAGTGTATAAAAAGGGGTTATATGGGGACTAGGCCAAAACGGGGGCGAAAATTAATAATTTTTGGTAGGGAGATTTTTGCAGCAAATTCGGTTGAAAAACGCGCTCAATAACCCCAAAATGCCGAAAATTGGGGATACCCTTATATGGGGCCTACCCGAAAAAATTGACCTATATTCATAATTTTTTGTGGAGAGATTTGGTACATATTAAGAACTCAAAATACTAAATTACAGCCAATTCGTTGAAAAAAATACGATAAAAACCCCCAAAATACTGAAAATTAGGAGGTACCGTTATAATTTTTTGTGGAGAGATTTAATATCCAATAGGAACACAATGTACCAAATTTCAGCGAATTCGGCTGAAAAACGCGCTCAAGAACCCCAAAATACCGAAAATTGGGGGGTACCCTTATATGGGAGCTATGCCTAAACATAGACCGATAAAACCCATTTTCGAACTTGACCAGCCTGCAGACAAAAAACAACCCAATGCAAAATTTCAGCACCCTATCTCAATTCTTCAGAAGATAGCGTGATTACAACAGACGGACGGACATGGCTAGATTGCCTTAGAATTTCACCCTGATACAAATTAGGCATTTTTTAAAGAATATTTTATGGATTAGAATTTAGGCGTAGATTTTTTAAAGGAAATTTATAGCGACCAATAATTTTTTAAAGAATATTTTTAGCCACTACAAATTAGGCGTGGATTTTTTAAAGAATATTTTTAGCCACTACAAATTAGGCGTGGATTTTTTTAAGAATATTTTTAGCCACTACAAATTAGGCGTGGATTTTTTTAAGAATATTTTTAGCCACTACAAATTAGGCGTGGATTTTTTTAAGAATATTTTTAGCCACTACAAATTAGGCGTGGAGGCGTGGATTTTTTTAAGAATATTTTTAGCCACTACAAATTAGGCGTGGATTTTTTTAAGAATATTTTTAGCCACTACAAATTAGGCGTGGATTTTTTTAAGAATATTTTTAGCCACTACAAATTAGGCGTGGATTTTTTTAAGAATATTTTTAGCCACTACAAATTAGGCGTGGATTTTTTTAAGAATATTTTTAGCCACTACAAATTAGGCGTGGATTTTTTTAAGAATATTTTTAGCCATTCCAAATTCCAAATATGTTTGTGTGTTGTGCTGAAATACTCATTTTTGGGGTAAATATGTAATGATACTGTCCTCATTGACATTTTCTTATTCCTTGGAATTTGGACTCCTGTTGGGTTTTGGCCAAATCTTCAACAAAACTGCAGCAATGAGTACAGAAAAGGCATTTGAGTAAATTGAATATTTTGAACATTTTTTAAGAGAAAGATGCAATGATAAGAGAATTCATGGTTTTATATATTTCAACATATTGACTGTCTAAATAGGAATACCGGGAATAAAAAATTAAAATTTTACAATGATTCCTTTTTCTGTTTTTAATTTTATGTTCACTGGACAGTCTATACTAGCGAAATGACCCTCATGTCCGAAAAAATCCGCTCAATTATCTATCATAACGAATATAAATCCCTCCATTGATAATTTCCCATTTAATTCATTCATTGAATTTCGTTTGCCAACTTCGTTGTATATTCTATGGCATTTGCAATTCAGACTTAATTTTCTAAAACTTCACATCAAAAAAAATTTCAAATTGATGACTTTTATAAAAATTAGGACACCTATTTTCCATTGCATATGTCTAAAATGTAGGTCAAACGCAACATGCATGTCATATCCCCACCCATTTACCTGTCCAATGGTACGACTATATTAAATGTTTTTATTTTTAGTTTTCCATAAACAAAATAATTTCCACAACAACAAAAATCTATACTCTTAATTATTTTCAGTATGATTTATTACAATAGCGCGCCAATCCCCCCTCAAACACACACACTTTCACACGCATCAAAAAAGGTAGACACAGCCACCTACCGACACCCACACCCACCCCATTATTATTAACCGTTCACATTGACTAGGTCATGTTAAAAATATTGCGTTTTTTTTTTTGCTGTTTGGTATTTTGGCTTGTACTGAAATCTCAAATCTCCCACAGCAATTACAGTGATGGAATGTAAAAAAGGGGATTGTTTTTTCGGTGAAATTTTTTGAAGTCTTTGGATTTTTCCCAGTGACATTTGGGTTCTCTATGAAATTAACCGGCAAAAATTCATAAGCGGTGAGAGAGATTAGCAATATAACAGTTTCGCTTGGAAACTTTATAATGGCAGCAGAGAGAGACAGAGTTTCCTCTTCGCTTTGAAAATAGTAGCTGCGCAATGCAGTTTTACTCAATATCCGGTTTGAGAGACAATTGAGAGTTTTGAGTGTTAGTTTTGAGTTGCATTAGTACTAAGAGTTTACGCTCAGATATATGAACTCTATATATATATATATATATACATATGTGAGTGTGTGTAACTATTCACACACATATGGTTTTAGAATATCAATGAAAAATTACAACCGAAAAAAGTAGTAGATGGGTGTGTTATGTTCGCAGTAAACTTACAAATTGCCCATAATATCCTTCTCCATAACGTGGAGTGCATAAAAACCAGGCCTACAATATATATATATATTTTACCCAGCTATATTTAACATATCAATTGTAAAGTTTAACATTTTCTAATATAAACGTTCTCAGTACAAGGGGGAAAGGACTAACGCAGGGGGAGCCCTGGGGACATAACCCACTTTGAAATAATTATACCCAACACAACCATGATGTAATGGGGTTTAAGCTTTATGTGGCTTTATTAGTTTGTATTGGTCCTAGACCCAACATTTAGTATACCGATCATCATTTTTCGGCTACAACCGATACAAGATCAGCAGTTAAAGTCGGAAATGACCTCTCGGAGCCCTTCAATACCGAACGAGGGTTCAGACAAAGTGACAGCCTCTCATGTGACCTTTTTACCATATTGCTGGAAAAGGTCATACGAGAGGCAAAGGTGAATAGAAATGACACGCTATACACCATACAACACATGTTACTCGCCTACACCGATGACATCGATATAATAGGTCGAACATTGCGAGCGGTAACAGCCACCTTTGAAAAAATTAAGAAGGATTCTGCCAAAGTGGGTCTGGCAGTAAATAACGAAAAGACCAAACTGATTGTACCATCGCGCAAGACGTACAGTAGACTTTAACCAACTTTGGAACTTGGTAACTACAGCTTCGATGTAGTCAAAGATTTTATGTTCCTTGGTACCGCCATAAATAAATCTAATGACATCAGTTTTCAAATTCGGAGAAGGATATTGTAGGCCAACAGATGCTATTATGGTTTAAGGGGACCCCCCCATTCTCGGGGTCAAAATTTTTGTTGATATAATTCGAATCTACACTGATTAAAGAATGTCTCTACAAAATTTCAAGTGAAAATCTCAAGAACTCTTGAAGATATAGCCGATTTATTGTGCCAGCATCAAGTGACGGCTGAAGGGCTTCTCAAACTTTAAACGCGTTTTTCTCTAAACATTTTTCGGCGAATGGCGGGCACGATAACTCAAAAACTAATAATCCAATCGGTTCCAAATTTTGCAACGTTTCTCTGGGAGTGTATAGCTCTCGTATGAACTAGGATAAAGCCAATCGGTGAAGATCTTCCTTATTTTTTAACTTGGTTTTTGGTAAAAAATCGGCGATTTTCCAAAAATATTTTTTCAAAGGTCCGCCATTTTGTTAATTTTAGAGCGAAGTCAATAATCCTAGTTCATACGAGAGCCAGACATGTCCTCTTTCTAAAACAGTTGGAATTTTCGGGTTCCGATGTTCCAGTGAGGAGTTATCATGCCCGCCATCAAAAATAAGGACTTTTCTTTAATTACAAAAAACAACAACAAAACAATAACAAAAATTGTTTGTAAATTATTTTTCTTCTCTTTTAAATCTTCAAATATATATGTGCAAAGTTACAAACCTTAACAAGCATTGGTATTGATTTACCAGCCCATTGGAAATCTTGAAAAATTAAAATCGAGAATGGGTGGGGTTCCCTTAAGTAAGCAATTTAGAAATAAGGCATCCTACCGCCAGACCAAACTCACATTCTACAAGACGCTAATACTACCCGTGCTGTTATATGGATCTGAAGCATGAGTGCTTGCGCAAGCAGAAGCGGCAGCTCTTACAATGTTTGAGAGAAAAATTCTCCGAAAGATCTACGGGCCGATATGCGTCGACGGTGAATATCGGCGTCGAATGAACCATCTATACACGGGCATCGACATAGTCAGTCGTATC
The DNA here is from genome assembly GCF_032173495.1 of Musca vetustissima. Classification (NCBI taxonomy): domain Eukaryota; kingdom Metazoa; phylum Arthropoda; class Insecta; order Diptera; family Muscidae; genus Musca; species Musca vetustissima. Next base: position 21,181 of record NW_026886870.1, read on the forward strand.
GAGCTGTAGCGACTACAGTGGCTAGGTCATGCTGTGCGAATGGATGAGGATGCCATAGCTCAAAAGGAATATAAAAGCGAGCCTGCTGATTGTTCACCCAGAAGGGGAAGGCCACGAATTCGAATCAAAAATCAAGTTGAGGACGACATGGACTTTCAAATTGGAAAGATTATGGAACAAATGTTCTGTGTCGAGCCAGCTAACAACAAGAAGAGTGAATCAAATAAATGGTGGGTCAATGGTGCAACATTGAATCGGTTGTTGCAATAGGGTTCGTCGTTGGAGCAAATCGGATCGGAAGATTGAACATTTACGACATAATATCTGGATATCTATAATAGTATCTAAAACGACTAGAAAAACCGACAAAAATAAAGTTTCGGTGCATTTCATCCCCTAACATATTCTTACCATCATGCGTTGTTCTTGACCATAATTGGAACCTCTAGGAACATTTTGTAGCCATCAGCGCTACGTTTCCGTCCTCTCGTGTGGTAATTGTAATACTATATAATATCAGACTCTGTATCAATTTAAAGGCCATCCACTCCTCTTGGATATCTTGTCAACTCCTCAACCCCATAGAATGTAATTTTTGCCACTTTTCACACTAAAGTCAAGTTCTATTTGACCCGCTAAACATTGACCTTTTTATTAAAACAGACATGTCGATTCTTTGGCCTGATCCCATTCTCCATGTAAAGTTTCATGATGTTGGGATTATAATTGCGGTCTCTGCAGCGAACAGAAAAACGGGCAAAAATTATGTATTTGGTCGATTTCATCCTCTAAATATTAAAGGAACATTTCCGAAAACAATAGGGGTCTTCTCTGGCCGGTACCGGTCCTACATGTAAAATTTCGTGAAGATTAATCCATAACTGTGGCCTGTATCGTGTTAACAAATTATAATGGACGGACTCACAAGTCTAGATCGACTCGGCTAATCGAGATATGACTATAGGTATACTAAACGGATTAAGAACCAACATTTCGCGGCATTACTTACTCTTGGGGTCACACAAAGCTATTATATCCTGACAACATAGTCGCGTAGGATATAACTAGTTAAAAAGTTTCAATCTGTATTGCCGATAAGTATATTAACTCAGCCTATAATTTACGGAGATCTTCGGAATTACATACAAATGTTTTATTACTTGCTTTATATTTGGGTTTATCAAATATTGATCCTTTGAGAAGGATTTATCAGAAGGAGAAGGCCGACGAATAACTTTGGATTTGACATAGGCTTGGTAAAGATAATAGGTTGTGTATAGTTTGGTTCAAATCGAACACTTCATTCACCTGATATTAGATTTTTACCATTTGGAGGAGGTACCAGAAGAGTTCGACCAATGGGTCCCATCTTTCGACTTTATCTAGGCTTGATATAAATCGGACATTTTGTTCGGCTGATATTGGATCTATAAATATTGATCATTTGTAAAGGAGTGGACGAAGAGACTTGATCTAGGTTGTACAAAGTTTGGTTATAATCGGATAGGTTTATCACAATTTTCACCATTATGTGGGCTTCTTCCAGAAGAAGTGGACCAATATTCCCCATCTTTGAACTTGAACTAAGTTTGGGAGAAATATTACAATGTGCAAAGTTTGGATGAAATCGATTACTCCCTTCGAGGGTTATCGTGCGCACCAGCCGGCCAGACAGACGGATGGACAGACAGACGAACTCAAATACCCAAAAACATGATTCCAAAAAGAGAACCGGGTAAGAAAGAGGAGCTGTTGACTCTAGTAGTGCCCAGATTCCGAATATAGATCCGCAGAAAGTTAGAGTTCAGTGGTATTTCTGTAGGATATCATATGGTCTTCCCGTCTGAGTTGGCTTTAAAAATTAAAATATCGTTTGATTTTTGGGTATAGTCCCCATATAAAATTCCAACCCCACTATACCTATTCTGTACCAAATCGTAATGCTAGTAGCTATGTGTGTCATTCTGGGGCTATGGTGGGTAAACAACTTCCTCATAGAACATTTTCTATATTAGTCCATATTTACACATAGCCTCCCCACTAAGCACGTTCATTATCTTCGATATATCCAAGGTTCCAATTTTCCGGCCTGATTGTCAATTGTTTTGGTATTCGTTTTATCCTGCCAATAATAAGTTCCATATCAAGTTCCGATAGATTTAAGTTTTTTTTAATAAACACCCCTTGGTGGAGTTTGTAAAAAGTTCGACCCTCATGAATTTAACGACATTTTTCTAGTTTCAGAAGGTATAACATAACCAGAAATTGCGTGTTCTTATTAAAGTCGTTTCCATTTACACCCTTAAGTCAGTTAGAACTTGAATTCAATTGTCCGAGAATTAGGTTTGATGGCTTGCAAAGGCTGGCAGTGACATAGGGAATATTACAGAGTTTCGCGGTCCTTCTCACACTCTCTACGCCTGCTGCTTCCCTCTCACCCAATATTATGTAAATGTGTTTGCAGGCTGAGATGGATTTTGGGTATAGTATGGCTTCCTTTCATGTGTATTCTTACAGGCCATAAAATCTATTCTTTAGTCTTCATAATTAATTAATATTATTTCAATATAAAAATTCAACGTAAAACCAAAAATTCCTAGATAATAATCATCAAAAACCTTTTAAACATTTTCACCTATCTTATCAATAACCAAAGAACTGAAGTACGCAAACCGAAAACGTGTTCTCCACGATATTTATTTACTGCATCATATTAACTTTTTTTAAATCTATTTTTAATCGAATTTGATTTTTTTACGCCATCGACTATGGCGACCCATATTCATGCAACCCACCAACCAACCGCAGATAGCCATTGTCTTCCATAGGAAATTATAACCTGTTGACGTCCATATTCTGATATGACGTTTAAAGACTGGACTTAACCGCAATCAGTCAGTCACTATGAACGACAAAAAAATAATTTCAGTTAGTGCGTTTTTAGGAAATATATGACGATAGTACGAGAACATTTTGTGATCGTCTAAATTTTTTCTTCATACCATGCGGCCACATTTTGGTTGATTTATTTGTTGAAGTACTTGAGAATTGAAAAGTTGAAGATTTTCAGCTAAAGATAGTAAAACTTCTTTGGGGTTTCATCGCCCAGAAAATATGCTATCAGAATTCTTTATCGCCCAATTGTATTTGTGTGTGTGTGGTTAATGAAGAGGAACAATGTGATTTTCGTATATTATCATTGTGTCCAAAGTAATTATTTTTTATTTGGTGTAGATATTAAGAGCTTTGCCATGCTGTTAAATAAGTAAATAGTATAAAGTGTGTAACATTTATCATAACATGTCCACAACGCTACAATTGCTTCCACGGTATATCCATGTTTTGTGCAACTTTCGAAAGTGTGTTGGATGTTTAAGAACGCTAAGTCGTTTTGCAACATGTCTTGTGTTGCACAGGGAACCTAGGTTCAAATCCTAGCCGAGCTGACTTTGGACATTTTTTGAGTTCTCCTCTACCATAATGTGGGATCTATAACTTTTATACCCTTTACCACACTGTGGTACAGGGTATTGTCTTTGTGTATATGTTTTTAGCAGGCAAAAGGAATCGAGATAGACACATGGTTCCTTTTGAGAATATGCATAGAATCACTTTCTGAGTCGAACTTTGGCATAGGTCACTTATTTGGCCCAAGGACGAACCCTATTACAATTGGGAAAAATCGGTTCAGATTTAGATATAGCTCCCATACACATTTTAGTCCGATTTAAGGTAAATGGTGCACTAAAGTCCCTATATATCTCTCGATTTGCACGCAATTTGGCACAGCGCAATGAATTAGGCAGTGTAGATGAGATATAGGTCTGCACCAAAGTCCCTATATATGATTTGTGTGTTAGAATGATGTGTGCTAAGTGAAAATCGGTTCAGATTATAGCTCCCATATATAGCTCCCATATATATTTTCGTCCGAAATTTGGATTTAAGGTAAATGTGTGTGCGTGAAAACGGCTCCCATATATATTTTTCCAATAGCTCCCATATATATATCTTTCGATTTGCACGAAATTCGGCATTGAATTAGGTCTAGAATGATGTGTTAAGTTTCCTCAAATCGGTTCAGATTTAGATATAGCTTCTATATCTGACCAAATGAAACATTTAGTATCGGTTGCAGAATGACATGTTTATGGATCCAATTTCATTTTACTGGCCCTTTAAAAATGCGACGTCTGTTAGGATTCATCTGTTGAATATGCCCAAAGTGGTGAAGGGTATCATATAGTCGGTCCCGTCCGACTTTACTACTTTCTTTACTGGTTATATATAATTTCTGTCAAAATATATTTTATTTTTATATCCTCCACCATGTGGCGTAAATTCAAAATTCCTCAAGTCAATCGGAACATTTATATGGGGACTATATAGGTTGTTATTGCTACGATAAAATAGTGTTCCAAATTACAGACAGTTTACTTGTAAAACTTAGATGGGACTTTTTAAATTTAGTTTTTATTTACCAAGAGTCGATATGAGAAAAATCGGATCAAAATTTATTATTATCACTTTTTTAAGTAAGCCAGCCTGATCCCTTTCTTGTTGTTTTAAAAAATAAAAACAACAAGGTTTGTATTTTTAAAGTGGGTTATGGTCACATTGATTACTTTCGGGAAAGACAGAGAAGACTATAGTTTCGGATTTCGCCACAAATCCTCATCAGTTCTCTTAGTTTTTATACCCTTCACCACACTGTGGTACAGGGTATTATGTCTTTGTGCATATGTTTGTAACAGGCAAAAATAATCGAGATAGACCCATGGTTCCTTTTGAGAATATGCATAGAATCACATTCTGAGTCGATTTACGCATGTCCGTCTGTCCGTCTGTCCGTCCGTCTGTCCGTCTGTCCGTCCATGTATTTTTGTGAACAAAGTACAGGTCGCATTTATGATCCGATTTGGATGAAATTTGGCACAGATTACTTAATTGGCCCAAGGACGAACCCTATTGAAATTGGAGAAAATCGGTCGACGTATAGGCATAGCTCCCATAAAAGGGTACCCCCAAATTTTCGGTATTTTGAGGTTCTTGAGCGCGTTTTTTAATTGAATTCGCTGAAATTTGGTACTTTGGGTTCTTATTGGGTAGCAAATCTCCCTACCAAAAATTATAAATATAGGTCCATTTTTTCGGATAGCTCCCATAAAAGGGTACCCCCAAATTTTCGGTATTTTGAGGTTCTTGAGCGCGTTTTTTAATTGAATTCGCTGAAATTTGGTACTTTGAGTTCTTATTGGGTAGCAAATCTCCCTATCAAAAATTATAAATAAAGGTCCATTTTTTCGGAGAGCCCCCATATATGGGTACCCCCAATTTTCGGTATTTTCGGGTTCTTGGGCACGTTTTATAACGGAATTCTCTGAAATTTTGTACATTGGGTTCTTATTGGGTACCAAATTACTCCACTAAACATTATAAAAATAGGTCCAGTTTTTATGGTAGTCCCCATATAACGGTACCCCCAAATTTTTGGTATTTTGGGGGTTCTGATCGTATTTTTCGACCGAATTGACTGTAATTTAGTTAGTCGAGTTCTTATTAGGTAGCAAATCTCTCCACTATAAAATATAAATATTGGACAATTTTTTCTGGTATCCCATATATAAGGGTACCCCTCAATTTTCGTATTTTGAGGTTCTTGAACCAAATTTTTTTTTATACCCTTCACCACACTGTGGTACAGGGTATTATGTCTTATGCATATGTTTGTAACAGGCAAAAGGAAACGACATACACACTTTTGAGAATATGCATATGCGATTTAAGCACGAAATTTGGCACAGCGTAACAAATTAGGCCTAGAATGATGTGTGTTAAGTTTCCTGAAAATTGGTTCAGATTTATATATAGCTCCCATATATATTTTCGTCCGATTAAATGTAAATTGTTCACCAAAGTCCCTATATATCTTTCGATTTGCACGAAATTTGGCACAGCGTAATGAATTATCTCTAGAATGATGTGTGTTAAGTTTCCTGAAAATCGGTTCAGATTTAGTTATATATCTTATATATATTTTCGTCCGATTTAAGGTAAAGTGTGCACAAAAGTCCCTATATATCTCTCGATTTGCACTAAATTTGGCTCAGCGTAATGAATTGGGTCTAGATGTGTGCTAAGTTTCCTGAAATCGGTTCTGATTTAGATATAGCTTCTATATCTGACCAAATGAACAATTTAGTATCGGTTGCAGAATGACGTGTTTATGGTTCCAAATTCATTTTACTGATCCGTTAAAAATGCGACGTCTGTTAGGATTCATCTGTTGAATATACTCAAAGTGGTGAAGGGTATCATAAAGTCGGCCCCGTCCGACTTTACTACTTTCCTTACTGGTTTTTATTATTATCGAAAAAGAAGCTGATCTTGTACGTGGGGTTATATCAGAACTGGGTTCTATATACACCGCACAAATTGTATATAACTCAACTATCCAGAACACTGTATACAAAATTACAGCCCCATCGGCTGGAAAATGTGGGTTAAGTATTCAATACAGAAAATAGGATCGTACCTCCAAAACACCCCCAAAATATCGAATAATTATGGTTACCAATATATGGGGGATAACCGGAAACATGATCCAATGATAATAGTTCTTGGTAGGAATATTTTCTACTCAATGAGAATTGCCCACAAATAAGTTGAAAAACGTGCTCAAGCTCCTCAAAATACCGATCTTTTGGGGTGTAGCGTTATATGACGGCTTCCCTAAAAGGTGGACCAATATTTATAATTTTTAGTAGGAAGATTTACAACCACACCACTACCCAAAATAAAAAATTTCAATCATTAAAATACAGAATATGGGGTCTCCCTGAAAAATATACCAATATTGGTTATTTTTCGTACGCAGATCTGATAGTAAAAGTGAATTTAAAATAACAATTTATCGCTCTGGGATGTTTGATATTAATAATGAGATATATCGACCAATTTTTACGGTAGCCACTATATAGCGGTACCCCAAATTTAAGATTTTTCTTCATTTTGTTTTTAAGTAATCAGCTATAATTAGGTATTTTTCTTTCCCACTGGGTGGAGAAGCACCCTGTGCAAAGTTCTATAATTTTTTTGTACTACAATTGTGTTGTAGTTACGTCCTTTCGTTTCAGAAAATATCAAGCCAAAATGACGTAACTGACAAAAAATCTTTAAAAACCAAATAAAAAAATCTAAATAGTGCAGTTAAACTTAGAAAAAATTTCCAGCCATGCTCCATTTTTTTATATTTTATAACGTTTTTTTTTTTTGCTTCGTCCGTTTGCATTTATGATGTCTATATATATGGTCAATATTGCCAATTTTTTTAATATTCCATTTTCAAAAAATCAAAAAATCATATAATCCTCATATGATGACATAATCCTCAAAATAATTTGATCTTCCAATCCATTCATATTTTGCGAAAATTCATTTAACGGCTAAGATGTACTACACGTTGCCTTGAAGTACCCAAAAACTCGTAAAACGCGATTAATTTCCGAAAGCTCCATATGGGTATATCTCACTTTCGGCTGAAATTCTGTTCTTTTTCTGCAAAAGTTCAAAATCCGTATCAGGTCATTTATTGAAACGGAAATGATACACAGAAAATGCAATTAAATCCGCGATATTTTCCAAAATATTTTTCGCCACATTTCGTGTTTTTGGAAGGTCAATTCCCGCCGTTCTATACATGGATTTCCACGAAAAATATTATATTTCATCCGAAACGTAAAAAAAACTTACTGATCGCGGGTACCCATATCATTCAATTGACAGATCTATAAATTTGGCCCGAAAAATTGGTTTTTTAGAAACTTGATCACATAAAATCTTCATCTTTGGATGAGTATTACACTGAAGTGGTGCATACTACATACACAAAATATATATATATATATTAACTCAGATTCGCGACTACAATAATCTTATTATTGATTTTTAGAAATTCGTGATTGAAATTTGAAGTAAAATTAAAAAAACACTAAAAATCGAGCTTCAAAGTGTCAGCATCATTTAAAGGTAGATGCAGTTAAATTTTTGAAAAATGATACATAAGAGACGTAGACTTCTAGTTTTATTTTGACACGAAGACCGTGAAATGAGTGGGTTAGTCACAAATCAATTAACCCATATCTATTCACTTCTTTTCATATACTTAAGTAATTCCCGAGTTATAAAGAGGTGAACCTCGGCTTCAGCTATGTTAAAAAAATTTGAAATATTGCCCATATATAGGAGATATACTACACTATATAACAATATACTACACTATATATAATAGGTATATATATGCCATAGAATGCAAATTTTGTAATTTTTCACACAAAAGTTTTGATCCATATAATCCGCTGAATATTGACCGATCATCATCGAAACAGTTATGCTTATTCTATGACTAAATCCTCTTGCCCATGTAAAATTTCACGATGTAATTGTAGCCTCAACAGCGAAAAATAGACAAAAATAAGGTTTTTAGTCCATTTAATCACCTAAATATTAACGGATCGTTAATAGGGTCTCATTTGGCCACCACAGGTCATGCCTGCAAATATTTCGGGACGATTTTTCATAAATGTGGCTTGTACCGCGTTTACAATTTATAATGGACAGACGGGCGTACACAGATATCAAGATCGACTCAGCTAGTCGATATATGATGATCGTTATACTAAAAGGTAGGTCTAGGACCAACATTCCGAGGCCTTGGGGCCACATAAAGCTGTAAAACCTTTACAACATTGTTGTGTAGGGTATAATAATCCGATTATTCAGATGAAAAATTAGAAACAACAGATTATTATATGAACGTGACACACTTATAAATATTTTGAAACCATATCAACCATATTTTGAAACCATAGTGTTGACATCAATTATACGCATCCTAGTCCTTTGAACTCAACATTAATTATATCCTACACAACTATGTTGTCAGGGTATTATAGCTTTGTGCAGCCCCAAAAGTTTGTAACGCCGCGAAATATTGGTCCTAGACCCACCTTTAAGTATACCGATCATATCTCGACTAGCTGAGTCGATCTAGACATGTGTGTCCGTCCGCCCGTCCGTCTGTCCATTATAATTTGTAAACACGCTACAGGCCACAGTTATGGTCCAATCTTCACGAAATTTTGCATGTAGGATGGGTTCTGGCCAATGAACACCCCTATTGTTTTTGGGCAAGATCGGTTAATATTTAGGGGATGAAATGGACCAAATACTTAATTTTTGTCGGTTTTTCTGGTCGCTCCTGAGGCCGCAATAATGGCCCGAACATCGTGAAATTTTGCATTGAGAAGGGGATCGGGTCAAAGAATAAGCATGCCTGTTTTGATACAGATCGGTCAATATTTAGCGGGTCAAATGGACATTGACTTTTGTGTGAAAAATTACACAATTTGTATTCAATAGCGTATATATTTACTCCTGAAGGACATAGACCCAAGAAGTTGACAACGTATCCAAGAGGAGTGGTTGACCTTTAAATTAATACCAATTATATCGTCGTATGTGCTCGGATGTGGAAGTTACACCTAAATATTTACCGGTGTCTCCATATTCGTATATTATTTAGTAACCCATTATCACTCTAGAGAGCGGAACTATAGCGTGATCACTTTGAAATGTTCCATGAGGTTCCAGTTATGGTAAAGGACAACGCCTATAATTTTCGGTGATGATCAGATAATAATTTTGGAATGAAGTGGATCGAATATTTTATTTTTGTGTTATTTTCGATTCGATCTATAGACCACAAATGAAAGCGAACATCACAACACAACCAATGGTGAAGGGAATCTGGACAATAGCTGTACTGAATACTCAGTGTAAAGAAGTGATTCTGTTTACCTCTAATCGGGCAAGAGGGTGCAAATATAGCGAAATATTGCCTAAGCTCGGAATAAACATCCGCAGAAAATTTGAGTTCCGTGGTAGTTGTGTAGGGTATCATATGGTCGGCCCCGTCCGACTATACTGCTCCGCTCACTGCTCCGCTCACTGGTTTGCTTATTATTTTTATTCGATTTATTTAAAATATTTTCCAATTATTAAATATTTACTCAAAAAAATGGCAAAACAAATTTTACATTTTTATAACCCCATGTTCAAATTATTTTAAATCCTGTTTGTACAATAGTGCTGACATAAATTATACTCACCCTCGTCGTTAAAACTAATTCATTTTACTTACCCACTTAATCATATTTAATCTCTTATTAGATGTTGCCCTCTGTAGAATCTGTTTTAATGGTCATATTTCCGATTGCGTATTAGTATTGACATAAATTATACGCACCAACTCTAACGAATAAATTCTCCAATTTATGCAATCTCATTAACTGGCCGCTTTTAATGAAACACTAATCTTTGAAGTTCTTCGTGGAGTCCTATTAAAAATTTAGAAAAATCTATTTCAAAACCATGGATATGTCCTCCAAATTTCTTTAGATTCTTGAAATCCGTTTTATATTTGTTTATTCAAAAAGTTACCATTTTTTTAATTCATAGAACAAAAATGTTTACCCGATTATTCCAATGAATATTTGAAGACAAAAGTTCATCATAATAAGTTTTTATAGTCCCATGTTTAAAAAATGAGATCACATTCATTTTTTTGCGTGTAATGTTGACACCAATTATAGGCACCGTCGTCCACTATATTTACCCACTAAACAACAAACATGTTTACCCGATTATTCCAATCAATAATCATAATAAGTTTTTATAGTCCCTTGTTTAAAAAAATGAGATCAAATTCCTTTTTGCGTATAAGCGTTGACACCAATTATACGCACGTCGTCCACTATATTTACCCACTAAACGACATTTCTTAAATAAAACACTAGTAAATATGTGTCTTCCTTATTTTTCTTCATTTTGAAGAGATTCCGTAGTTCTTATTTTTATTGAATATATTTCCAATAAGATGGAACAAAATAAAGTCTCGGACTGCTTATTAGTGTTGGCATCAATTATACGCACCCCATCCTTGAAATCTAATCCACTTTACTTACCCTTTTAACAATACTTCATAAATAAAACACCAATAAATATTTGTGTTCCTTTGTTTTTTTTTTTTTTTTTTGTCCAAATTGAAGATTGTTTTTAATTCTTTTTTTATTTCAATATTTTCATTATTTTTTATTCGATTTATATTCAATATATTACCAATTGGATGCTACAAAATACTAACAATGCACGCATTCGTTACAGACAGTTGACAGAGTGGCAGCGATTTTGCGGAGAGAAGCACAGAAAAGAAGAAGAGGAAAAATACTACTCATAAAATGGCAAAAATTTCCAATTCGAAAACAGAGATATAAAGATGGAATATTTTTTCCAATAGGGACAGAAAAAATCCAAAAAAAAAAAAATTAATTGAAAAATGAAGGCTGTAATTTCGGAGGAAGGGGAACACAAGCCAAATGTTAATTAAATTTTAAAATATACGAAAAAAATTCTTGTAGGCCTCTATGTTGTTGTTGTTCTTATTAGAATTTTATTTAAAATTATGGCATTCTACAATGTTGAATGTTTTTTATTTTATTTTTTAAATACAGAATTTTATTTTTATTCAATTCGAATTGTTAATTGGTGAGCCCAGCATTTAAACAATTTTTAACAGCTGAAAGTTTCGTTTATATTTCGGCAAATAAATATAAAACGCGACTTGGCAGTTTAGAACTTGAAATGGGCCTCTTTTTTTAAATGATTTTCTCTGTGACGATTAACTCGATTAAATTACTACAAAATCTCGCTTTTTAGAAATTAATAGAAAATAATATTTTATTAAATATTTTAATGATAATTTATGAAAAAACTCAATAATAATTTTGAATATTTTTCATTAAGATTTTAATTAAAAATATAAAAAATCATTAAGTTGTTTTAAAAAATTATCATTAAAACACTTAATCAAATATTTTTCTGAAAATTTCAAAAAAATATTTCATAGTAATGAAACATATTTTTTAACTGAGAATTTGTGTTATTTCTTTCAAATTTTGTTTGGAATTGTCATCGAGAAATACGTAATTTATTTTAATCCTGATCTTATGGATATTTGAAGTTTCATTTTCTTTAAATTTTACAAATTTTCATTTTGTTTTGTTTTTTTTCTTAATAGTATTGAAACATAATTTATAACATTTAATGGAATTTGTTTATATAACTTACAATACATTTCATATTTTTTTAAATTAATATATTATTTGTTTTTTTATAATATGTTTACAATTCTTAAAAATTAGTCAATGTTTTATTTGTTGGATTCCGAATTTATGTTGATGTTGTTTAGTTTTTTCTTTATTAATTTAAACAATTATACAATATTTAGGACTTAAATTATTATTAATTATGTTTTCTTTATTTTTTGCTATGTGTAAGGATATATAATAGGTATGTGTGTATTTGGGTGTGTGTATATGTCTAAAAAGAAAATAATAATCCTTTTCTTTAAAAAAAATATATAATTAGGATTGTTGGATTGTTATTACAGAGGTCTACATAGATGTTTTTAAAAATTTATATAAATACGACTCATCGTAGAAGTTGTCCTCTGAAAGTTATATACAATTAGGTATTTAATGTTCAAATTTCAGATTGCGTATTAGTGTTGACATAAATTATACGCACCCACTTTACAGACCGTTTTTAATAAAATACCTCCCAAAAATATTTATATTCTTGAAGGCTTTTTTTAATAAAACTGCAATATTATTCCGACACTTACAATGATTTTAGCAAACTAGAATGCCCCTTTATTATGTGGCCTGATTGCGTATTAGTGTTGTCATAAATTATACGCACCCTCTGATGAATGCCCATATTTATGCAAACCTCATACAGGCCATTTTAAATGACAAGTTGCTAATTTTTTTTATCTTCCTAATAATATTTAGGTGTTATTGCGAAATAAAAGGGATTCATTATAGTCAGTGAATCCTTTGTGAGTATAATAATGCTCGTTTTATTAAAAAAAATTAAATTTAACCCCATTTATTCGTATTACTGAACACAGGCTATATCTAGCACAGATATGTAACACATTGTAGGTCCCTGAAGGTTATTATCATTAAAAATATATATAAACAAGTCTATGAATAGAAGACCTGCGAGGAGTTCAATTGGCAGAAGACACGAAAAAGAAGCTTAAACATCATTACCAGTCCTTTTGAATAATATTATATCGATACAAGGAATAATATTCAAAATTGTCTACTAATAAGGGTCAGAGATTAGGTTCTATTTATATAAAAGTCCTCCATATATTATGTGTTTTATAAGGCATTCATATAAGTATTTTTAGATCCTTGTTGCGTATAAGTGTTGAAAAAATTTATACGCACCCCACATAAATTATACACAATCCTCTATCTTTAAAGTCTTTATAGTCATCTTTAAAAATTCTTCTTCGTCTTCCACTAGAGCTATAGAAGGATTAATGAGCTTTAAAAAATAATTGATCTCCGTATATATCCGATTCCATAACCCCATTTAAACCCCTTATTCAAGTATTGAGACGACAGTATAGGCTCTAATTTTTTGAAGGATGTATCAGTAGTGAAAACCCTTAAAAGTCCTAAATGTGGACGTATTAAAAGTCATTTTCGGATACCATTTTCCATCAATGTCCTTTTAAAGACCTTAATAGAATTCGATCTAAACTATATTGAGTTGTCTCCTGGCCCTCCCAAATTCTAGTCTAATAAAGATTTTCACTGAGACGCCCAATTAGACCCAATATCATCGTCTAAAATCTACCTCAAATCGTTCATAAGGTTCTCTTTATTGACTCCATAAAGATAATCAATAAAAAAACTACTTTAAAACCATAAAGGTCCGTTCAAAGATATCTCTGAAGACTACTTTGAAACCGCATCAGACAAACCCGCACACGTATGCTCTCTTTGAGAGTAATTTAAGTGAAAAATGCATAACAAACGGCTCTCTGCCTCACCCAGCTTAAAAAAACTTTTCTATACCTATCTTGACCCAATAAACCCCTGTAAGGTTGTTGTTAAAACTGTGTTTTTAATCCCATTATTCGATTATTGGGACTACTTTGAAGCCTATTAGGGCCCCATTTTTGTATTCTGAACACCCCTGAGTCCGTCGATAATTGTCTTCTATAATTTTCTTGCATTTAAACGCTTGATAAATCTTAAAAACCCCCACCAATTTCACATAGTAAACCCTTGAAATTCTCCATTCTTGAATAGCCTATTCAAAGGTTTTCCAAACCAGCAACGCCTCTTGGAAGGGTACAGATGTCATCTCTTGAGACTCCTAAAATATATTCCAAACACTGTTTTCAAGTATTCGTTGGAAAGATATTTGAAAACACTCCTTTTAACACCATCCTGGCATCTCTCTGTTAATCTCCCTGTCACCACTGTGTTTACTTTTAAAGCATACTTCTAGGCGTTCCATTATAAATGCCTTAACTGATGGTCGTGGTTTGAAATTTCATAAATTTACAGCTTTAAATTGTCAAAATTTAATTAGAAAAATATGAAATATATTACGGAAATATTAAATAACAATTAAATTTATATTCCATGGCTTTTACGATGAAATTTTTCACTAAAAATTCATCTTAAAAAACCCCACCTATTTAACATAAGAAACCCTTGAAATTACCCATTCTTGAATGGCCTCTTCAAAGGCTTTACAATCCAGCATTGCCTCATTGTAAGGTCACAAATGTTATCTCTTGAGACTCCTAAATGATATTCTAAGACTATTTTCAAGTATTCGATGGAAAAATTTTTGAAAACACTACTCGAAACTCTACACTGTCAGCTCTCTGTTAATACAATAATCTTCGTTGTTGGTTGAGGTAACACTGTGTTTACTTTTAAAGCATACTTCTAGGCGTTTCATTACAAAAGCCTTAACAGAAGTTAATGGTTTGGAAATTCTTAAATTTATAGCTTTAAATTGTTATCAAATCATTATGCAAACATATAGAAATTGTTGTGGAAATATTAAAAAACAATTAAATTTCTATTCCATGGCTTTTACGATGAAATTTTCACTCAAAATTTATGTTTAAATGTGTAAATGATTTGTTCACATAAACATTTTCAAATAATGCAAATTTAATTATAAAGTTATTGTTGTTAAATATTGCATTTCCAGTGGTATGTAGTATCCTTTATTTCTCCATTCATGATTTTTTTTTTTGTTGTTGTCGCTATCCTTGTGGTTGTATTTAGGTTATAGAGTCCTTCTGGTGATTTAAAGTTGTAACATCTTCTTCATAGCCATAGCCGTGTTAAGAGCTTTGTTGTTGTTTTTTTAATTGTTGATAAACAAATGGTTGGTTCATCCAGTTGTAATATCCTTTATTTTTTGTTAATAAATCATAATCATGTTTTATTGTTAATATCCTTGTAGTCATAGTTGTAGATCCTTGTTTGTTTGTTTTGTTTTGTTTTTTCTTTCTTTTAATAATTAAAATTCATGTTTGTTAATATATTATTGTGTTATAATACTAAAGTATAATTTTCTTGAAATTGTTGTTGTTATTTTTGTTATTACAGCTTGTACATAGTATTACGTAAAATATTGTATATTTATATTTGTTTACCAGAAAAAAAAAGATTTTTTTATAATGCAATTAATAGTGTTAAGAGTGTAGCCAGAGAGTTGTAATTATATGTGTATGTTTGTGAATATATATTTGTATTTGTAATATGTTATATAATTTTTGTTAATATTTGAATATATGTATTTTTTCTAAATCAACTACATAAACGTTTGAATTTAATATATTTTTTTAAATAAATAAATTATTATTGTGTTATTTTTGTTTTCTAATTAAAGGAGTCATGATGTTATTCGACTCCGAATTAATATTATATTTTTTAACGGCGTCCAATGAAAGCAATAGAAATTAATTAATAAAATATTTTATTATATATTTTTTTTTGTAATGTGGTCAATTTCTAAATCAATTCAATTAAATTTTTGTGTAATATATATTTGTTCAATATTTTAAATTATATATTTTGTAATTTTTTGTTATATATTTTATTAATATATTGTTTAAATTTTTTTAATTTAATTAATTATTGTTTAATTCATTTAATTGTTTTTGTTATTATTTATTATGTCTTGATTCAAATATTTTAGTACGTTTTTCTGTTCCTTCCATTCCTTTTCCTTTTGGATAAATGTTAAGCCATTATTTCATCCTAAGAGTTTCCATGAAAACAATTTTCATTTTGAATTTATTTCCAATCTTTCAGAACAATCTTTCAAAAACAATCCCAACTGCTAAAATATCTTCTTTAATTCAATCTTCAATTATCTTAAGATTTTGCAATTTTTTTCTAACATATTCTATAAATATCATCGGATTTTGGCCTCTGCATAGACTCTTTTCATTCATTTTATTCTGATTCAATTTAATATGCGACCAACTTCACTCACTTTTTTGACGTTTTAAAACAATTGTTAAGCGGTGTACACACTATCACTTCTGAATAACACTCTTGCCCGAATTTAGTTAGTTTGATAGTATGGCATGTGTCATGTTCGTCATTCATCAGGTAACCGATAAAAAAGCCGCCACTCAAAATTTATAGTTTGTGGGTCATATAGTGTACATTGTCTGGTGACCCTCTACAATATAAAAATCTTTAAAAGGTCTTCCATAGTTAGGAAATTGTATAGTGAAGATGTTATTTAATATGCGCTTTAGGATGACACTCTTACCCGAATTAAGCTTGTTTGATAGTGTGGCATGTGCCACTCAGGCAACCACGAAAAAAATTTATAGTGTTTACACCGCTTTAGGATGGGTCATATAGTGTCATGTAGGAAGTCTTTCCATTCATCTAAGACATTTTAAGCTCCATATGCAGTATAAAATCTTGAAGAGGTCTTCCATAAACATGAGACATTAAAAAGAAAATTGTCTGGTGACCCTCTACAATATAAATTCCAGCTGTTTATCAAGTCAGCTGTCAAAATTTCCATCCACTGTGAAATGACTACACATTTTGAGATACATAAAGAAACGTCCATAAACATGAGATATTAAAAAGTTCTACTCATCAAGGGTTTTTCTATTCAGTAGAGCTCTTTCCGAAGAGTTTTCAACTTTAAATGTCATATTCACATTAGAATCCTTAGACAATGCTTTAAAGGACTTTTTATAGGTAGAAGATTTTTCTTCATATTTCCTTCTAGAAGTCTTAATAAAATGATTTCCTAATTAGAACGATTTTTTAGCAGCAATTCAATTTCTAAACCATTGAAAATTGTTTTCATCATAGCGAATTTTCTTTCCTCTCTATTTATGATCTTTATTAGAGAGTCATAATATTTTAATAATTTTTATCTTCATTATAATTCTCTGGCTGTTCTTTTCTCTTCCAGAGAATTTAAAACAACAAATTATTAAGATTTTGGTGATATATGTTTTGTTAGCTCCACTTAATTCTAAATTTCAGTTTCTTAAAACTAGAATATTTTTCATCAATGTTATTTTATTTTTAAACATTCAAATCATTGGGACTGTAGATGTTTATTAGCAGTCCATAGCGAATATTGTATGTGGTCGATTTTTTTACTTGCTTATTTGAATATTAATTAATGCGGTCAATTTTTCAATATTAATATATGGTTTATATGATAATATATGTGAATTGCTACAACTACAATATTTGTTTAAATATTTATTGTATTAATCAATTAATAGTGGGATCTTAGATGTTATTTAGTTCCCATATAAATGTATTTAGTTCAAAATGTGTTTTCTGAATTTGTCGTATTTTGTAATATGTTGTTTGTATTTTTTAATGGATTTTATATCATCTTGCAGTAATGTAATATTTTCCGTTTTAATGGTAATATTTAGAACAATTAACATGCAATATGTTTGTTTTTTAATATTATTAATATTTTTGGACGTTTATTAGTCCTATATGTATTTTATTTTCATATTTAGCCCTTTATACGAAATTTCAATCAATTCAATTTTCATTCTCTAACATATTACAGCTGCCATTTCTTTTATTTCTTCTCTTTTAAGTTTCAAGACAAGCTTCATTCTATTTTCTTTAAAATCTTCTCAATCGTCATCAATCGTGTATTCTTTCCATTTCAAAGCATGCCGTTCCATTTTAACGTTCCTTTACTTTCATTCTTTCCATTTCGTTCCATATTTACTTAATATGCAGCCAACTTCACTCTATTCTTTCAATTGCAAAACTATTCGATTTTCTAGAATTCCAAATGTAAACCTAAACTTATATTTCAACAAAAGCTGTATATAATAAGTTGAGATTTACGAAGTCAACCTGTAGATCGGGTGCATTTCGTAGTCTTAAATCGCTTTTAAATTCTGTTTACATTTTATTTCGATTCTATTTAATATGCGACCAACTTCATTCTGTTCTTATCATTTCTTTTATTTTCATTGAATTCGAAAGGTAAACCTAACTTTATAGTTTACTAGATGTTTAAAGTACGTTTATATTTACAAAACCTTCTCGCTCTGTTCTTGCTATTTAAAAATAATCAATTTATGATTGAATTCCAAATGTGTACCTAACCTCCTATATACGGGTTGAGTGGATTTCGTAGTCTAAACGCGCTTTTAGATTATGTTCACATTCACATCTATTGTTATGATAAACTAATCTCATAATAGTTAATTTGACATTTCGTATGAGATCAAATAAACTATAATACGATTATATTCGATTGGTTGAATATAAACATAGTCTTAGCAGCTGTTCGATCAGCTGATTTCCTTCTAACCTTAACCTTTATCTAATGCCTGGATTATTAAACCCATATAGTCTTTTTTTCTACTCATTATATTTTATATCTTACAAATATTAATCCACAATCCTATAATTTTAATGATTTACTGTTTAATATTGTGTTTACATATCCGTCTATTATTACGATAATCTGTACCTGATATCATTAATTTGATGTTTATCAATAGATCATATCATGTAGTTGATGTAAAGTTTCTTACATTTTAAGTCAAACGAATTATCATGGCAAAATACTACCGTAATAATATACGGGCATGTAAACGTAGTATTAAACACTTAATCATTATATATAAGTTTGTGTATTAAATTTTTAATTGGAAAATATAAAGTAAAACTAGCAGAATAAATATCTATTGGGTCTATATAATCATGACTTTGAGTATAGTTTGAGTTTGAGACAAATCAGCTGGCTTAAGAAGAAAAAAGCTCAAATGTAATTGTAGCCTTCGTTATTAATAAATCAGCTGAATTTATTTAACCCTAACAAATTTTCTGTTCCAAGGCCTGTTTAATAAGGTTATCCAGAAAGATTTGCTAAATATGAGGTGTTTTTCAAGACTATTTTTGGCATTTAACTTTAAGAAATAACAGCTGTTCTTTCGGTTTCTGGGTTATCTTATTAATAGGCCTTATGCCGACCCTGTTATTCCAATTTTCTAAACTGGTAGAACAAAGAACTACTGGGTCTAAATAATCATGACTTGGAGTATAAGACAAATCAGCTGACTGAAGACGTAAAAAGTAAAATTAAAACATAGCCTTCTTTATTAATTAATCAGCTGATTTTGTTAAACCCTACCAAATTTTCTGTTCCAAGGCCTATTTCAAATTTTTGACATTTTAAGAAATGACAGCTGTTTTTTTGGTTTCTTGGATACCCTATTAAAAGGCCTTACTCTGATTTTGCACGACCTTGTTATTCCAATATTTAGGTTTTTTCTTTATATTTTGCTGCTATGTTATTAAACGTAGGGTTGGTTGTTATTAATCAGCTGATTAGATTCTAATTGAAGGCCTATTAGGAAAGAAGATGATTTACATATCAGCTGTTTCTCATGTTTGTTGTCAAAATCTCTATTGTTGTGAATTGACTTCACATTTTTAAAACGTAAAGAAACGACGAGATATTTGACATTAAACTTGAGAAATAAACGTAAATTTGTTAAAATGAGAATAAATAGCTCGAATGCAAACGTAGCTTTAGTTGTTGCATAGTGTGCTGATTTGATTTAACCTTACCAAATGTTCTGATCAAAATCAGCCACAAAGCAGCTGTTTCTTAAGAGTTCTGTCAAATTCCATTATTGTGAAATGCCTTTTCATTTTGAGAACCTAAAAAACGTCAAAATTTCTGATATTTGACATTCTAATATTCTAAAGAAAGCTGTTTTTCGCTTCACTTTTGACTGACACTCTTGCCCGCATTTTGCTTGTTTTGTAGTGTGGCCTCTCATATTTGTTATTCATCAGGCAACCACGAAAATATTCATGGTTGTACGACAGTCAGTAATCGATAAGAGAACTAACAGTCAAAAGTGATCGTGTGTACACCGCTTAATGGAATTTACAATTTAGATCGACTGTATTTACTAAATCTGTTGTAATATAAACGTACTTATGTATTTCAATATAGGCTATTTGGCTGCTATTAAATGGTCTGTTCCGTACTGCAAAAATCTACTCGATTTTATTATTTTCTTCGATACCATAAACGAATATTCGTTATCGTAGTAAAAAGAAGTATATTCTTGCATTCGGAAATCCTGTTTCCATTTTTTATATTTCATTCCGAATCATTCATATATTCGACCTCACTTGTACCACATGCCTCAATATTGACTTTTTCTCCACTCCTTTCCCTTTTCATATTTCAATATTTTCCTTTCAGAATTCTAATTCAAAATCCTTTTCCTCTGAATTTTCCATACAAAATCCCATTCTTATTGTTTATCGACAAAAACATTCATCCATCAATGATAACATACGCTGATCAATCGTAACTGTCCACCTTTATACTTTTCATAGCATACTTTTAGGGGCATTTAATATAACCTTTAAGATTATTTGTTTCTTTTAACATTTCTTTTGTTTCTTGTGATATATGTATTGTTGTTTTTAAATAATTTATAATATATTAATGTTGTTGTAATATTGCATATTAAACTCTCTGAACTACACACAAATACATATATATTTGGAATAGGGTGTTAATATGTTTTTTTTTTAATATAATAATATTGTGTGTGGCCCCTAATTGGGACCTTGCTTGTTTAATAAAGTTTTAATATAAGTGTTAAATATTTTTGTTGTTAAGTGCAAATTAAATATTTTTTGTAATAATATATTAAATATATGTTTATATTTGAAAGTTATTGTAATAATAATCATCAAGTATTTGCTATGTTTTTGCAAATATATTTTCCATTCAGTTTAGGTTTTTTGGCGGTTTTACATTCAGGTTTTGTTTTTTAGTACATTCTGGTTCATTTTATTTGGTTCATCACTTGGAATTGTCTTCAGAATTTCGTCTTTCATTTGTGGATTGTGTTCTTTTTCATTATTCGCTTATTCTAATTGATTTTAAGTTTCCACAGCTGTTGTTTTATATGCAGCTACAATTTTGGAAACTTTGTCAAAAAATTTCCTCTTAAATCCATTTGAAATTAAAACTTTTTTAATAAAAATCAGGTTTCCATTTTTTACTCTTCAATGTAAAATATAGTATTTTTTTGCTATTTTTTACTTCAAATATCCTTGCGTTTCTTTTAAAGATTTTTGTGACAACAAAATTAAGTGTGGAAAAATTTCTCAATTTGTCACAATTCTGAATTAGTAGTTTTTTACTATCATGTAGTCATTTTATATATTGAACAGTTTAATATTTATTTGGCGGTATAAATATTAGTAGTTAAGTAAGTAAATTCAATATGAAGTTTTAAAAGAAAAACTTCATTCACAATGTTCAGGCCTGTAAAATATTTAAAATTGTCGGTTACAAACCAACGACGACGGTTTTTTAATCTGAGTACTGATTCAACAAAAATCAAGTAAACCTCATACATATAACTATCGGTCACTGATTTTTAGCCTTGGAATAGAAAAGTAAATTGTAGAAAAAAATTATTTAAAAAACTGGTATCCAAAATTTATTTTTTGAAATTAGAAATATGTTTGCATTTTCAGATATATAAAATACTCAAATATTTAAATTTATACCTTCAACTTCAGAAGTAAACACAATGTCCCTCGTCTCTCTTCCATTACAATAGATCTTCATATGGAGAACACAGGTCTTTATAAAGACCGATTGGTCTGTATAGAGACCACTCAGGTCTTTATAATGACCAATTGGTCTGTATAGAGACCACTCAGGTCTTTATAAAGACCAATTGGTCTGTATAGAGACCACTCAGGTCTTTATAAAGACCAATTGGTCTGTATAGAGACCACTCAGGTCTTTATAAAGACCAATTGGTCTGTATAGAGACCACTCAGGTCATTATAAAGACCAATTGGTCTGTATAGAGACCACTCAGGTCTTTATAAAGACCAATTGGTCTGTATAGAGACCACTCAGGTCTTTATAAAGACCAATTGGTCTGTATAGAGACCAAAGGTCTTTATATAGACGAATTGGTCTGTATAGAGACCACTCAGGTCTTTATAAAGACCAATTGGTCTGTATAGAGACCACAGGTCTTTATAAACTCCAATTGGTCTGTATAGAGACCACAGGTCTTTATAAAGACCAATTGGTCTGTATAGAGACCACAGGTCTTTATAAAGACCAATTGGTCTGTATAGAGACCACAGGTCTTTATAAAGACCAATTGGTCTGTATAGAGACCACAGGTCTTTATAAAGACCAATTGGTCTGTATAGAGACCGAAGGTCTTTATAAAGACCAATTGGTCTGTATAGAGACCACTCAGGTCTTTATAAAGACCAATTGGTCTGTATAGAGACCACTCAGGTCTTTATAAAGACCAATTGGTCTGTATAGAGACCACTCAGGTCTTTATAAAGACCAATTGGTCTGTATAGAGACCACTCAGGTCTTTATAAAGACCAATTGGTCTGTATAGAGACCACTCAGGTCTTTATAAAGACCAATTGGTCTGTATAGAGACCACTCAGGTCTTTATAAAGACCAATTGGTCTGTATAGAGACCACTCAGGTCTTTATAAAGACCAATTGGTCTGTATAGAGACCACTCAGGTCTTTATAAAGACCAATTGGTCTGTATAGAGACCACTCAGGTCTTTATAAAGACCAATTGGTCTGTATAGAGACCACTCAGGTCTTTATAAAGACCAATTGGTCTGTATAGAGACCACTCAGGTCTTTATAAAGACCAATTGGTCTGTATAGAGACCACTCAGGTCTTTATAAAGACCAATTGGTCTGTATAGAGACCACTCAGGTCTTTATAAAGACCAATTGGTCTGTATAGAGACCACTCAGGTCTTTATAAAGACCAATTGGTCTGTATAGAGACCACTCAGGTCTTTATAAAGACCAATTGGTCTCTATAGAGACCACTCAGGTCTTTATAAAGACCAATTGGTCTGTATAGAGACCACTCAGGTCTTTATAAAGACCAATTGGTCTGTATAGAGACCACTCAGGTCTTTATAAAGACCAATTGGTCTGTATAGAGACCACAGGTCTTTATATAGACCAATTGGTCTGTATAGAGACCAAATGTCTTTATATAGACCAATTGGTCTGTATAGAGACCAAAGGGCTTTATGTAGACCAATTGGTCTGTATAGAGACCAAATGTCTTTATATAGACCAATTGGTCTGTATAGAGACCGAAGGTCTTTATAAAGACCAATTGGTCTGTATAGAGACCAATCCCTTGGTGCATCATCTACATAAACACCGGAAGAATTGCTATATGGTAGCTATAACAAAATCGGAACCGATTTAAATCATACTTGGCACACGTCGTTCTGGCCTGAATTCAATAGGCTACGCAAGATTTCGTGTCAATCGGAAAGATGTAGTGTCTTTAGTCCAACATTTACATAAAATCGGACGAAATTTTATATGGTAGCTATATCTAAATCAGAACCGATTTCAAGCAAACTTGGTACATGTGATTTTAGTCGCAACTCAGTAGTATATACTAAATTTGAGGACAATCGATTCAACATTAGGTCTTTTATGGACCATTTACATGAAATCGGACTAGATTTTATATCGGAGCTATATCGAAATCTGAAGCGATTTAAATCAAATTTGAAACATGTCTTGTTAGGCTCAATTCAGTAGGCTACGCAAAATTTCGTGTCAGTCGGACTAACTTAGGGTCTTTGGTGAGCATTTTTCCTGAAATCGGACGGATTTTTATATGGGAGCTATATCGAAATCTGAACCGATTTAAAACAAACTTGGCACATGTCTTGCTAGCCGCAAATCGATGCACTATACAAAATTTCGTGTCAGCCGGAATTACATAGGGTCTTTTGTGAGCTTTTTTCATGAAATCGGAGGAAATTCCATGTGGGAGCTATATTGAAATCTGCACCGATTTAAATCAAACTTGACACACATCCTACTAGACTCAGTTCGATAGGCTATGCACAATTTCGTGTCAATCGTCGTGATATTGGGTCTTTGGTCCACCTTTTTCATACAATCTGGCGGATTTTTATATAGGAGCTATATTTAAAACTGAAGCGATTTAAAGCAAACTTGGCACATGTGTTGCTAGACTCAAATCGCTACACTACACAAAATTTCGTGCCAATCGGACTAAAAGGCTCACCGAAGACCCTAGGTGAGCCTTTTTCATGAAATCGGACGGATTTTTATATGGGAGCTATATTTAAATCTGAACCGATTTAAAGCAAACGTGGCACATGTCTTGCTAGCCGCAAATCGAAACACTACACAAAATTTCGTGTCAATCGAACTAACATTGGGTTAATATAGGATCAGCATTATTCTTGATTTCTCGAAAACAAATATTCAAAGACTAAAAGCGATTTCTTACTCTCAACATGATTTTGATGGTAGGAAAAAAATTGGATAAATAACCTCCATTCCTAAAAAAAATTTCGAAATTCCCTACTTAAATATTCCACTAAAGAAGAGGATTATCTACTTCTAGACTACTACTACACACACACATCTTGCGCTAAAAGTGAAGAAAAAGGGTAACATAGTTTCTTAGGTTTTTTTAGTTTTTTGTTTTTTTGTTTTTTATTTATTTAATTTAAATCTTATTTATGTTTTTATAATTTAAATTTACTTAATCGTTTAAATAATTATCTTTCTCTTTTTTTTGTTTGTTTCTTTCTGTTTTTTTTTTTATTAAATAATAATAATTAAAATTAAAAAAAAATAATAAATCATATTATTAATAGTAATAATTGGATTTGCTGGATTTTTGATGCTACTACTGTTGTGGTGGTGTTGGTGGAGATGGAGAAAGAGGGGGTTGGCTAGCTTTATTTGCTGGCCTAGCTTTAGAATAGCTGGCCATAATAGGGCGGCGCATGAGTTCGTTATTTGTTTATAGGCTGTTCTACTATTAATTCCAGTTTGATGGTGGAAGGATATTTTGTTTGTTTTTTAATTAATAAAACAGAAAACAGAGAATGTTTTTCTTATTCTCCAAAAAAAAACAAAAACTAGTTTCTAAAAAACACTTTTAAAAATTAAATCAGCATTGCTAGTTGTTGTTGTTACTCTAATGCTGTTTACTTGTGGTTGTTGTTTGTATGTATTTTGTTGATTTTACAAATTAATTAAAACTGGTTTTTTATTAATTAATAGTAATTAATAATAATAATAATAGATTTAAACTAGATTTTTTTGTTTTGTTTTTTTTTTCTTTTCATTTTTTTAACTTTTAGGGTTCTTGTTTTTTATTTATTATTAATAATATTCATCATAACATAGAGGCGGCATACAAGAATAATGCTCCTACTTATTCTTCTAAAGAAAAAAATTAAACATCTGCATCTTCCACCAAAATAGCGTCTTCCTTCTTTTATTTCTTTTTCTACTAATCCTTCTCACTCACTCTCTCTTTCTTTGTTAGTTCTTGTTCTTCTACATCCGAAAAAAAACAAAATTAAAAAAACATTCGTAGTTGTTTTGTAAGTTTTTTCCAAGACCTGAAGATATTTGGATATTGTTTATCCTCGACTTGGTTTTCAAAAACAAAATTGGTTTTTTCATTCTATTATTGATGATGTTGTTGTTGGTTTTTTTGTTGCATCTTAATTTTAAATAGCAGTATGGTTTTTGTATTTTCTTCTAAAAATCATCTATTTGTTGTTTGTTTGTTTTTTTTTTAATTTCTTATCTCCTGTCCTTTGTTTTTTTTTATTTGTTTGTTCTTTGTTTTGTGTTTTTAAAGGGGGCAGAGGGAGTTTACTTTGTTTATTTATAATTTTTTTGTATTTTTTTTTTATTTATTTATTTTTATTATTTATTAATCTTTATTTATAATAATTTAAATAACACCAAACATCGAGAGCCATATGTATTTTTGTTCTATGTGTGTAAATCGTCGATGTTTCCATGTGGTTGTTTAATTTTTTTAATTCGGTTTTTCTTATTGAAGAAGCTGATTTGATTTCTCTTCCAGGTTTTTAAAGATGTTGACGTTTTTCTTCTTCTTCATGGTGATTGATGTAGTTGAATTTGTTGTTTTTTAATGTAACAAAGTTTCGAGGCTTAGCGGGCGGTAGTGGTGTTGTTGGTGGTGGTGGTATGGAGAATAGTATTTTGTGGATGGCAGCAGAGCTGGATAACATTTCGAAATGGATGAAGCAGCCATATAACAAAAATAGTATATGCAGTAATATATAATGTGTGAGGGAGGTGTAGAGTTGTGGTGGTGGTGTTGGAGGAGAAGGATGTTTTTGTTGGTATTTTTTTGTTGCTGATTTGTTTAATAGTAGGTTTCTTGTTCCAACCAGCCACCGGGATTGCGACGCAAGTAGAAACGTCTAGTTTCATCATAAATGAAGATGGCCAACATGAATGGAATGGCTGGGAACCACCAAACGAGTCTGAAATAAAACAGAAGATAGAAAAAAAAATTAGAAAATGTTAAAATAGGTCTGATGGATTTGAACCAAATTTAAAACATGTTTTTCTATGCGGATTTTATTATGTGTGGGAGCTACATATAAATGTAAAGCGATTTAAAGCAAACTTGAATATGCTATTCTGGACTCAATTTAGTAGGATGTGGAAAATATCGTATCGATCGAACCAACATTAGGCCCTTAGTGCACCATCTACATAAACACCGGATGAAATCAGACGGATTTTTATATGGGAGCTATATTTAAATTTGAACCAATTTCAAGCAAACTTAGCACATGAGATTTTAGTCACATCTCAGTGGCATATACTAAATTTCAGGACAATCGAACAAATTTCGGGCCTTTTGTGCACCATTTACATGAAATCGGACGAAATTTTGTATGGAAGCTATATCTAAATCTGAAGCGATATGAATCAAACTTGACACATGTCTTGCTAGGCTCATTTCAGTACGTTATGTAAAATTTTGTGTTAATCGTATCGATATTGGAACTTTGGCCCACATTTTTCCTGAAATCGGAAGGATTTTTATATGGGAGCTATATCGAAATCAGGATCGATTTGAATCAAATTTGACACATGCCCTACTAGGCTCAAATCGGTACACTATACAAAATTTCGTGTCAATTGGACCAACTTAGGGTCTTTGGTTAGACTTTTTGACGAAATCGAAGGAGATACTATGTGGGAGCTATATCGAAATCTGAAGCGATTTAAAGCAAACTTGACAGACATCATACTACACTCAGTTCGATACGCTATGCAAAATTTCGTGTCAATCGTACTGGGATTGGGACTTTGGTCCACCTTTTACATAAAATCGGTCGGATTGTTATATGGGAGCTATATCGAAATATGAAGCGAATTAAAGCAAACTTGGCACATGTATTGCTAGGCTCAAATCGGTACACTATACAAAATTTCGGATCAATTGAACCATCTTAGGGTCTTTAGTGAGCCGTTTTGACAAAATCGGAGTAAAATATATATGGGTGCTATATCGAAATCTGAAGCGATTTAAATCAAACCTGACACACATCATTCTAGACTCATTTCCGTACGCTATGCTAAATTTTGTGTAAATCGTACTGATATTGGGACTCGGTGCCCCTTTTTCATAAAATCTGATGGATTTTTATATGAGAGCTATATCGAAATCTGAATCGATTTAAAGCAAATTTGACACATGACTTACTATGCTCAAATCGATACACTATACACAATTTCGTGTCAATCGCACCGTTTTGACCAATTCGTTACTGTATGCAAAATTTCGTATCAATCGGAATAAAATTGGATCTTTGGTGCACCATTAACATGAAATCGAACCGATTTTTATGTTAGAGCCATATCAAAATCCGAATCGATTATAAGCAAATTCAACACACATCATCCAGGACCCAATTCATTACGCTGTTCAAAATTTCGTATCAATCGGACAAACGTAACACCGTTGTGCGCGATTTATGTAAAATCGGAAGTATTTTCATATGGGAGCTATCTGAAAATTGGAACCGATT
Source organism: Musca vetustissima (assembly GCF_032173495.1). Lineage (NCBI taxonomy): Eukaryota > Metazoa > Arthropoda > Insecta > Diptera > Muscidae > Musca > Musca vetustissima. The sequence continues at coordinate 49,590 of NW_026886870.1, forward strand.
TAAAGCAAATTTACACACGTCATTCTAGCCTCAATTCGATAGCCTATGGTGATTTTTTTCTAATCGGACGAACGTTTAATATCGAGATGGTAAAATGTAATTATATTCTTTAATCAAAGAAGAGAAACTTCTTCGAAGGTACTTCCTTCGGCTTAGGAGACACAAGGGGAGATTGTGGGTCTACTCAAGGCCTGTCGAAAGCTACAGAGGTCTCTTGGGTTATTATAATTATAATCCCTTATATATCTAGTATAATAATTTATTTTATTTGTCGTTTTGTTCTTCTACTTACTTGAGTGGGTACATACGAAGACCCTTCTCCATACCGGGGCAGTATGACAAGAAGGCAGCCAAAATGGTTTCGAATACCAAACCAAAGTTCAAGGCCCAATTTCTCATGCCTTGTTGGAAAATGGAGTTTCGTCGGGTCTTGCAAATGATCAAATCAGCCCATTGTACAACCACAATGGAAACGAAGAAAGCTGTGTGGCAGGTGTATTCCAAAGTTTTGCGATCGCGATAGGTCTGTTGAAGGAAAAAACAAAAACAAAATTAATATCAAATATTCTCTCAATGGAATGTGTTCTGAACTTACCCATTCTTGACCATAGGAATCGGTTAAATCATTGACAGCCTTGGAATCCCACATCTTACGGATGCCGAACAATGTCAATGGCAAGAAACCATTCTCAGCCATAATAACAAAGTAGACAAAGAAACCGGCAGCAGCTTGGATCATACCAATTTGTCCATAGGCCATGGAAATCAATCTGTTGTTCAACAATGATGGGGATGAGGGTGTAAGGGGGGGAAAATTGAAAATGATTAATAATTGTTTTATAGTTTAGATTATTTTTGGAAATAAATTAGTTCAGTTAAAAATGTGTTAGTATTTGGTTTTTTAGTAAAAAAAAATTAGTAGTTTTTTTCTCTTTTTTAGTATCATTTGAAATGAGTTTTGAATTTAGCATTTTTTGTGGGGTTAGTAAAAGGGACAGGGTAATTTTTAAAAAAAGTATTTACTGGTAATGTTAAAGTTTTAAATTTTTATAATAAAAAATATTTTTATAAATTGGGAATTTAAATTAAAATTTTTTTTAATTTAAAATATTGATTAAATTTTTTTAATAAAAAATATTAAATTTTTTTAATACAAAAATTTAATTTTTTTTATTTTTAAATTTTCAAAAATTTCTTATTTTTTAAAAACTTTAACATTAAATACTCTTTTTTAGATTTTTTTGTTTACAACCAACACCAATTAATTTGATTTATTAAATGTGTTTTTTAGTAGAAAAAATGCTAAATTTAAGAATTTTGAACAAATGGTGGATTTTTTTAAATAGTGAATATTTTCGAATTGCTGGTATTTTTGAAAATCAATTTTTGTATACAAATGAGAGAAGATTTTACACTTTGTTACAAAAAAGAATAGTTGTAGGTTTTGGGGGGCAATAGTACAAAGTTTATAGTTAGACAGAGTACTGGGTTGGAGGGGTGTTGAACGTATTTAAAAAAGCTTTGTTTTTTCTTTTGCCTTTTACTTGCAAAAATTTTACAAAAAAAAAAAAAAAATGTTTTTTTTTTATTTTTAATACAATACAAGACGCACTCAATACACACTAGGGTATTGAAAGAGTTTTGTTTTAATTAAAAGCATTATTGTTTTTTGAAAGCTGTTTGTTTTTTTAAGTGGGAAATTGTTACAAATGCGTGTTCGGCTTTAGAGGCGTCGGCGGCGTTTAGCTTTCATTAGCGGCAAGAGCAAAACGTAAAATTTGAAACTAGTGTAAGAGTTTTTTTTTTTAATCTGTACAGCATAAAACATGTTTTTGTTTTTGGTAGAATTGTGTTGGTTTTTGAAAATTATATAAAGAAAGCAAGTATGTGACAGTATTGTTGATCTATGACGAAGAATACTATTTTGAACAACATTTTGAACATTTAAAAAATAGATATTAAAAAAACAAATAATTAAAAAAATATTTTTTTTAAATTAATTCATACAAAAAAATATTTTTATTTCACAATTCGAAAAAAAAATATTTTTTAATTCATATTGTTTTATTCGATTTTTTTAATTTATAAAAAATATATTTTTTTAAAATTCGAAAAAATATTTTTTGTAAAATTTAATTTTTACATTTTTAATGCATTGAAAAGATGCGAATACAATTGTTTTTATTGAATTATTTTTTTTGTGAATTAAAAAAATTATTTTTTATGAATTAAAAAAATATGAATAAAAAAATATATATTTTTATGAATATAAAATTTTTTTCCAAAATAAAGATTACATTTTTTTTCGAATTTTAAAAAATATATATTTTTTATAAATTAAAAAAAAAATTCATATTTTTTTCTTCGTCGTAGATAAACATTGCTGTTATTGCTTAAAATAATAAAAAAAATGGACAAAAAGCAAAGCACTTTAATTTTTTGTTTTATTAAAGCATTTGAAACATAAAAAATGTGATGATTTTTTTATATAATCTTTTAAATATGTATTTTGCAACATGCCACATAAATATTTACAGCTGATAGGTGAAAAGCTTTTTCGTTTTTTATTTCAAACTAGAAAGCTTTACATGCATTATGCCATTATAAAAAAGAAATATTTATATAAATAAAAACAAATAAATACAATATATTTTAAAGATGATGAACAATAAGAAGTAGAAGAAGAACAAGAGAAGTAGTAGAAGATGTAGAAAAAATCGTGCACAATTTTTTTTCGTATTTTTTCCATTCCCTTCTCCAAAAAAGAAGGGAAATTTCTTGATTTTTTATCGGTGTATAAGAGCTGATTTTTTGTTGTTGTAGAAATTTGTAAAAAAATAGTAGAGACATTTTTTTATTACTTACGCTTAACCTGGGTCATATAACTCTTTAGTTGATAAATTAAAAAAATAATTATTTAAAAATTCAAACTAAAAAATCGATCCTCCGGAGAATACAACCTAAAGTACTAATTATGATGAAAATAAGTGAGAAATAGGAAAGAAGTAGACGACTAAATTCCTATTTTGTTATAATATATGAAATAATATTGAGTTTAACTAAGAGTGAGATTTTTGCCTAAACGTATGTGTTACTATTGCCGAATTATAAAATCCTCAAAAATGGCGCCCAACCTGAAAATTCTATTTCCATTTTAAATATTAGAAAAATAATGAAGTATTTTATTATTATTTTTTAATTCCATAAAAAATACAAAATGGCGCCCAAATGTTTTTTGTTTTAGAATAATCCAACAGAATAGAATGGAAAATATAATGTTGTTTGGAAAATGGGCTCACCGAGTGAAAACTGACATTTTATAAAATTTATATTTAGCAAGAGGCGCCCAACATGGAGTTTGACGTTCCAACTAGTATTAATACATATTTCTGTAAATATATATTATTCATGAATAAATCGGCACAGACGTCATTCAGAAAGACCATTAATAAAGAACATTCCTAAAGAAATTGGCGCCCAATTTAATTCTATATATTGCCTTAGACGTTTAATATATGACCGTTCTCAAATGGCGACCAATGTGGGGTTTAATGTTTTCCTTGGGAATTTAATTTTTGTTCTTGGAAATTATTATGTTATTTATTTATTTCATTTCTCTATAAAGTTAAGAATATAGTCCTTCAGAAATGGCGCCCAACATAAGGTTTCTTATTTTTGAGGAAAATTTTAAGTAATTTGAAAAATTACCTTAAATTAAAAAACAATGGCTTAACGAGTGCAGGCTGGCATTTAAAAATGTGTGTGGCGCCCAATATGGGGAAAATTAATATTAATATTTAATATTAAATTTAAATTAATATAAAATATGTGAATTGTTTCAGATGCTTTTCCAGAAAAACCATTCCTGGAGAATTGCGCCTTAGAAGATAATAACTTAAATTGGCGCCCAACGTGGGATTTTACGTTTTTAAGGGAATTTCTAAAGTGTCCATAAGAAAAATGGTCCCTATATTTTTATAATCTCTATTGAAATAATAAAAATTAATATTTAAATAAAAAATATACTAAATAATTGTTTTTACAAAATAATTTTCTAATAAAAATGTCTATACATTTTCTATAAGAAAGCTGCAACTAAATATTTCTATATCTATTGTTATTATTATTAGTTTTTTTTTTTTTGCACTAGGCTGCAACTAAAAATTTCTATATCTATTTTTGTTTTTTTTTTTTTTTTTTTTTTTTGGTCTAGGTTATTTGTTTACTAATTAGTATATATGTATGTATATAATTTCTATTTGATATATATAAATTTTTGGGGGGATTCAAAATTCTTTGTAATATTTTAACCTAAAAAAAATAATTTGAATTTTTGGTAAATAATTTTGAAAATTTTTGTTTTTGCTATAGATAGTAATACATTTAGAATTTTGACACACTCAAAGAGAATGATGACATCTTTAGAATGAAATATAGAACTTTAAAAAAATCCGATGATAGAAGAGTAAATTCAAACCAATCCAATATAGTAACCAATTATTTTTTCGTTTTTTTTTAAGAATAAAATACATTCAGAATATTAAATCAGAATACAGGTGCTTGTTATGAAAACACTTTTAGTGGTGGTAATGAAAACAAAGACAAAAATGGAGAAATTTCGACAAATATAGGCCACATTTTTTTAAAGATTTTTTTTGTCCAAGAAAAATAAATTGTAATTGTTGTTAAAAAAAAAAAAAAATGTGAACGCATTATGGATTTGCGTGGTTTTTACAAGGAACATTTTTAAAAAGAAAATAGGGTATTTAGTAATTGGCGCCCAACGTGGACAATACACTTCTTTAAAAAATATAATATTATTATATTAATTATTGGCAATCTCTTTATAATATTACGAATTAATTAATTTAGAAATGGCGCCCAACGACGTATTGTTCCAGGTTTTTAGGAGATTTTAGAATTATTGAATTAAAAATGTCAGATGTCCTTTAAAAAATCTTAAGTGGCGCCCAACGTGGGATTGCACGTTCTAACGAGAATTTCTATACGCATATCTTTGAAAATTTTAAATTTTTAATGAGTAAATTGCCTCAGACCTTTTTCGCCAAAAGCCATTCCGGAAAAATTGACTCAGAAGATACAAAAAATTATTATTTTAATGTTGGCGCCCAACGTGGGGTTTTAAGTTTTTAATAGAAATTCTAAAGTTTTAATGTAAAATATTAAGCTATATATTGGGTAATTTTTTAGATGGCCTCAGACGTAAAATTTAATTAGAAGAAAAAATAATAATTATTTTAGTGTTGGCGCCCAACGTGGCGTTTTACGTTTTTTAAGAGAATTTCAAAAGTTTTAATGAAAAATATTGTGCTATATATTGGGTAATTTGTTAAATTGCCTTAGACGTAAAATTTAACCATTTTCAAAAATGGCGCCCAACATGGGGTTTAATGTTTTCCATGGGAATTTCATAATTTCATAATTTTCTTGGAAATTGTTAATTTTTAATATCATTTAATTTGAAGTACAACAATTACAAATATTTTTTTCTGTTTCTGAAACATAGAAAACGTTGAAAACACTTTTGAAAACAATTGATTATTAATGATGATTATGAAACTTTCTGAGAATATGAGTGTTTGGTTTTTTTTGTTTTGAACAAATTTAAAAACATAACTATTGTTTGCCGCTAAAACTTTGTAACTGTCTAACTAAGTAGAACAGAACGACGAACGAATTCAGAAAACAAAAACACAGAACTGAAACCAAACAATAATTGAACTGGGGGCAGGGCAAAACTACAAAAACATATACAAACGAACGTTGTGGTTGTTGTAGTCAAGTCTGTTTGTGTGTGGAATTTGTTGTATGCCAATTTTTTAATAGAGTTGTAATTTTTTCAGTTGGTGTATCCTTGGGAGTTAGGTAGTGTTTGGTTTTTTGGAACGAAAACAAATTTCTAAAAATTGAACAATGCAACTAGAGAACACTCTAAATTAGGCAAGTTTTTTTTTTTGGTATTTTTGCAACAAAAAAAATTTGTTTGGTTTTGAATTTTTTAAATGTTGGTACTAAGTTGTAGTTTTGTTTTTGGTTATGGTGTTTATTTATGTTCTAGTTTTTTGTTTTTGTTTTTTTTTTTTCTTAATTTTCTAAAATTCTGACCTGCGATTGACCAAGTTATCACGATAAGGATCTCGGGGTTGTCGTTTCATAATATCACTCTCAGCTTGCTCATAGGCAAGAGAAATGGCCGGTACCTTTTTTTTTTGGTTGTTGTGGTGGATTGGATGGATTGGTTTTCAAGTGTTTTGAGAATTGATTTGTAAATGGATATTTTTGTTTTGTCGTGTCGAGTTCATTAGCAATATTTTGTTTTTGGTATATATAAGAGAGTAGATTTAAAGGTAATAAAAATAACAAGTGCACAGTTCGGTTTGTTGTTTGGTTGGTTGGTTTGATTCGGATATATAAATATTATATATATTTTGTTAAGAGGTAAAAAAGAATTTCAAGAAAAATTTAAAAGGAAAAAAATTCATAAGAAGAAAAATAGTATAATTAGATTTAGGTTTCTAATTAATAGGGGGAGTGTTGTTGTTACTGGTTTTCAATTTTTTTGTTGTTTTTTGGTTTTTGATATTTTTTGATTTCCAAAATTAAATTTAAAACTAAATAGTAACTATGTAGTTTTTGGTTTAGGAGAATTTTAAGTTAACTAAAACTAATTTGACTTAAAAACGTAGAAAAGTTTGTTGTTTTTGGTTTTTGCTAAATTTCTAATAGTTTTGTGAATCTTAGAATTTTATAATGATTTTTTGGTTTTTGTTTTTTTTTTTTAAATATAGTAATCTTAGATAGTTGCTAAAGAAATTTCAATAGTTTTTTATAATTAATTAAAAAAAAAAGGAAAAAAATATAAAGGAAAATATATTTTTCCATTACACATTCCTTAGTTGAAAATATTAAAAAATAAAAAATCACTTTACTATAAGTTTCGAAAAGAAGAAATCAAAGGACTTGCACCAAAAATAGAGGACAAAAGAGACCAGGAGGAGTATAAATTATGTTGCTGGGGGATTTTTTTTTTTTTTTTGTAATTGGTGGTGTTTTGTTAAAGTATGGCAAAATCGTTGTTGTTGTTTTGTGGAAGTATTATATGAATGCTGTTGTTTGGTTTTTGAATGTATAAATATATTCTAAATATATGTATATATCTAATTTACCTAAATATTTTGACAAAAGAAATGTTCTACTTGAGGAAAGAAGAATTTACTTCTAGATTTATTATTTACACACAGGATATAGAAGATAATGGTGGAGTTGCATGTATACATGTTTAACGCCCAAATGACAATTTTTAAAGGGGATTTTTTTTTTAAATAGGGACATTAGTACAATATTTATGATCATTTTATGAATTGGCGCCCAATGTGAGTCAGGCCCAAAAAATGTCATAATTTTGAAAAGTATTCTATATGTTCCAATTACGGCGCTAATCGTAAAGGAACACAAAATTTCATAAGACCCGCCCAATGCGGGTCCTGTCAAAAATTTTAATAATTTTAAAAATTATTTTTTTAAATAATTCATGATTTTTTTAAATAATTCCTCAATGTGGGTTCGTCAAAAGATACAATCGCAAAAGAAAGAACAGCCCAATATTATGTCATATGATTGGCGATCAATACCGGAAACGTTTATAGAAGCTTCGGATTTTTATAATGAAAATATTGAGGTTTCATATTGGCGCCCAATGTGGGGCAATGTGGCCAATCAACATTTTTGAAAATATGAAGATATAACCATTCCCATTTTATAGTAGACTTCTTGGGTATTATGGAAAATTAAAATTACGACTTATTTTGGTTTTTTTTAATGTAAATGTGGTATTTTCTTATTGGCGCCCAATGTGTGAAAGTGCGATCAATCACAACTTTTTGAAAATATGAAGATATATTTATTTATAAATTATAATGGACATATTTTGGTAATAATTGAAACAAAACACCTTCATTTGGTTATGTATATTAATATTGGCGCCCAATGTGGGTCCATCATATAGAGATATATTAAGGCATAATTATTCTCATATTTATACTGGACTTAATTGGCCTAACTAAAACTGAATATTGCGATTTATTTTTTTTTTAATTTCAACGAAAACTTTGAATTTTTATTATTGGCGTCCAATGTGTGGACACTGTGATCAATTACAATTAGTGAAAATTTAAGGATATAATTGTTTACACTTTATAATTAACATATTTTGGTATAATTGAAACTAAACACATTCCTTTAGGTTATGTATTTTAATATTGGCGCCCAATGTGGGATTCTATTGTTGAACGATAAGTCAGAAAAGTTATTCTGAATTTAAAGTGGACTTCTTGGTGTTACTAAAACTGAATATAGCAATTTATTTTGATCTACTTTTAACGAAAATGCTGAATTTTCTTATTGGCGCCCAATGTGGGACAGTCTCGTCTATCACAATTGTTTTGAAAATATAAAGAACTAATTATTTGAAAGTTTTAATGAACTTCCTTTGGCATTATTGAAAATAAAAACATTACTTAGGGTTATTATTTAAATATTGGCGCCCATTGTGTGGACCATTCTTATTAGAATCATAAAATGTTTCAATTATTGGAAATGTAACAACGTTATACCTGGATATTATAGTGCGATTTATCTTGGGATTTTATTCGAAATTTTTCCAAATTGGCGCACAATATGGTGCTTCATTGGCAGTAACAAATTCTTCTACTTTATTATAGTCTTTCTTGTGATATTTTTTTTTTTTTTTTTTTGAAGTCCTTGTTAATATGTAATATCAATTTTCAATTTGGCGCCCAATATGAGACCCGTTTTAATTTAGTCAGAATTTCGAAAATGTAGATTGATAAGAAATTCCTACTGCTCCAAATATTAAAAATTAAAATAAAAAATATTTTAAATTTTTTTTTAAATTGACGCCCAACATATTGTCCAATCGCAACTCCACCCGAATTTATCTTCTACACAACTAGTTATGCTTATGTTTATAAACTCTATTATTATTACATTTATATAGATGGGAAAAAATCATTCCTATTTGGAATAAACCAAAAAAATTCAAAATATTGAAACTAAAAATTAAACGGGCTGAACTTACCTTAACGGTTCGGGAAGAAGTTAGAAGAAGACGAAGATGACAAAACAAAAAACATTTGTTGAAGTTCATTTCAATTTTATAATAGGGCGATTTAAATACAATATCACACAGAGAGGGGGTGAGAGAAGGAATCAATCGAAAAAAGTGAATCCTTTTGGATTTGAAGGAATTTCCGGAACTTTATTAATGAATTATTCCATAGAAAAAAAAATATTTTTAAAAGAAAATTGGATATAATTTAAATAATGCGTCCCAAAAGTAGGCTTCATTTCATTCTCTGAAAGGGTATTCGACTTGGAAATCCTTGAATTTCTCTAAAGATATGCAATTTTTTTGGAAGGAACAAAAATGTCCTTGAACGTTATCACAAATAATACCATAGATAGCAAGTTTTTTAGGAAAATAACATTTGGAAATCACTTAAATAATATGGCCTGAAAGTAGGCTCCATGTGTCCTAAAAGTAGACTCCATTTTTTCTCCTATATTGAAGTTGTCCTGAAGACATTGGAATTGCTTATGAAGTACACCATTTTACTGGCTAGAAAATATTTTTTAAAGAAAAATCAACACTCTGAAAAAATTGGAAATTTGCTCGTCTAAAATTAGGCAATATTTTTTAAATAAAAATATGGAGATTTGTTCGCCTAAAATTAGGCAATATTTTTTTTTTATTCCAAAAAAATGTAGAGTGAATTCCTTCTTAATTGCAAATCTCTGGAATTGAATTAAATTGCTTTTAGCATGCAAATATTTTTTTAGAAAAATATGATTAACAAATATAATATATTTACCCAAAACTAGGCAATAGTCTGTGGGAAATAAGTGATTTGGAGAACTTTAGATTGTAGTTTCTTGGGTTAAAGTATTTTATTATTATTATTATTTTTTTTAATACTTCAACAAATGTTTTGTTTTTCTTCGCATCATTTCTTGGGTTAAGGGACATTCCTCAACAAAATCTTCTTTATATAATTTTATATATTAAAAAAAGCCATTAGAGGAGAACAAAATAGGCCGATTAGATAAATATTTTTAAATATCATATATGTATATGGCAAATGTCTATATATAAAAAATATTTATATGTTTATAAACAAAATGTATATATTTTTATTTAAAAAAATAGAGGCTAAGTTAAAAAAATGGAGAGAGAAATAGTATGGAGAAAAAATATTTGTTTTTTTTTTTTGCGAGCATAAAAAATTGAAGACCAAAAAAGATTGTGGGAAGAAGATGGTGAGTAGACGTCATTGTGAAAAGGGGGAGGAAATGTTTGTTTTCTTTTTTAGTTTTTAGCGGGTTTGGGGGTTTAGGTGGACAAGAGTGAAGTGTGAAAATTGATCCCAAAAAAATCGGTTCTGATTAAATTTTTTTTGGTATGGGGGCTGGGTGAAAGATAGAGATATATAGGGCAGCGCAGTTTGCATTTAGAAGTTTAATAAAAAAATACAAATGTATAAATATGGCGCAAAATGTTTGCATTAAATTAATTATTGAGTATATATTATTATTATGGTGAAGAGAGAGAAAGAGTAAGTCGAGAGAATATTGAGAAAAAGTTTCTAGCAAAGTAATAATGTAGATATAAAATATATATGTAGGCTAAACAATTATATATTTTATTGTATATAATATAATTTTGTTTTTTTGTTAAGAAGATATTATAGTTTTTCTTTGTGTTTTTCTATATAAATATTGATATATTTAAAAAAATATATATATATTGAATTACTATTTTATTATGAAGAGAATAAAATATCAAAAAATATATTTTATAAAAAAAGCGATTGAATTTAAAAAAAATATCAAAGCTACATTATTAAAAAGTAAAAAAAAAAATAATCAAAAATTATTTAATAAAAACCAACACTAAGGTATTGAAATAAGAGAAAAATTAAAAAAAAAAATTTTTATAATAAAAAAAACAAGCAATAAAATAGATATTCATTATATCAAAAATATGAAATAAAATTCAAAACTAAATTCTAAAAAAAAAATATAAAATTCAAAAAACTATATTGAGACTAAATAAATATTTTGAAATAACAAAGCTAAATAATTTTAAAATAATTATTCCATATATAAAGAAAATGTACTTTGCTTTTACGATATTGAAAAAATAATATCTTAAGAAATTTTAATTTTTACTCTGTTGTTTAGAGAGAGAGAGGGGAGTTTGTTCCAGAGATAAAGAGAGAGAGCGAAAGACAAAAAAATTTACGCATTTGTTTTTAAGAAGAAACAAATTAAGAGACCTCCTATGCTCTGAGGTTTTCTTATAGTTATTGTTGATGAGAAAGAAAATTGGAAAATAAGAGTGAGTGTTTTCTAACAAGAAAATCAAACCTCTGTTGAGGTATATTGGGTGCTAATTTAAAGCCTTTGTTCGTTTATTTTCTTTTTAAGGTTGGTTGGTTTTTATTTAATTCGAAATAAATCTGTTGCTTTTGAGATATTTGTTTAAAAAAATATATTTAAAAAAAAAACTCGCTGATGACACAAAGAAAAACTTTACCTTTCATTGACCAGTTTATCGCTAAATGGATTTCTGGGCTGACGTTTCATAATATCTGATTCGGCTTCTTCATAGGCAAGGGAAATGGCGGGTACCTAAGTTTGCATTGTTGTTGTTGGTTTTTTTTTACAAAATATTTAACACAATTTTACACGCAGCAGTTTGAGGGAGGCGCAACGGGATTAAAGGGGGAGTTTTGGGGGTCGTTACAAAGTAGTTTTTGTTTTATTTCAGTTCAAAATACAAGGGAAGGGGGTGGTATGTTTTTTTTTTTTGTGTAATGTATGTTGTTTTATTTTTTGGGATGGGGAAAGGTAGGGTTATTTTTTCAAAAACCAAATTATTTTGTGTCAAAACAAAATTTTCGTTTTGTAACGAGACAACGCAGAGAAGGAAATGTGTGTAAAAAAAACAAATAAACAAAGAAATCAAATGATTAATTATTATTTGGAGAGCAAGAGAGATAGAGACAATAAAAAAGCTTACTGGGTTCTGCTTTACACAAAAAACACAGTTAAGTAATTTAAAAAAAAATAAACCAAATGAAACTTACAACAAACCCATATTTTTCGTATTTATAACAAAATCAAATTAAATATTATCCTTGCCTAACCTATATAACACCTATGCCTAAAAGTAGGCAGCATTTTTTCCTATAAAAATTTAATTAAATTACCTTAGATGGTAAAATTTTAATTTATACATATTGTAATATACATAGATACATATTTATATATTAATAAATATTAACAATAAACTTAAATCTAAAAAGTGCATACAAATTGTTTTTTTTTTTTTTTGTAAATGGGTAACGCTAGTCTTGCAGGGGAAATATATATAGTAAATTTGTTTTAAATATATACTTTGTGTGTATTTTTATGTTGATATTTTAAAATAATAATTATTATTTTTTATAAAAAAAATATTGAAAATAAATAAAAAATAACCCTGAATTTAGAAAAAATTAAAGATAAAGTTATATAGGGGCTATACCAAAACTTGAACCGATATTTATAATTTTGGGTAGGAAGAGAACTCAAAATGCAGAATTAGATACAAGTTGGTTAATAAACGTGCCCAAAATCGGCATAATATCGAAATTTGGGAGGGACCCTTATATGGGGGCTACCCTAAAAAGTTTGCCAATATTGATAATTTTTTGTAGGGAGATTGATTACCAAATTAGAACCCAAAATACCAAATTATAGACAATTCGGTTAATAAACGTGCCCAAAATCGGCATAATATCGAAATTTGGGAGGGACCCTTATATGGGGGATACCCTAAAAAGTTTTCCAATATTGATCATTTTTGGTAGGGAGATTGAATATCTAATAAGAATCCAAAATACCGATTTATAGAAAATTCGATTAATAAACGTGTTCGAAATCGGCAAATTATCGAATTTTGGGAGGTACCTTTATATGAGGGTAACCCTATAATGTGGACCAAAATTAATAATTTCTGGTAGAGAGATATGCTAACCAATGAAAACTGAAATTATTAAATTACAGCCAATTCGGCTTATAAACGTGTTCGAAATCTGGAAAATATCGAAATTTGGGAGGGACCCTTATATGGGGGCTATCCTGAAAAGTGGACCAAAATGGATAATTTTTGGTAGGGAGTGTCAAATCTCCCTAGTCGGAACCCAAAATAGCAAATTACAGCCAATTCGGTTGAAAATCGTGCCCAAAATCCACAAATAGCAGAAATTTCGTAGGTATCCTTATATGGGGGCTATCTGAAATCTTTGACCAATATAAGTAATTTTTGGTAACAACATTTACTATCCAATGAAAACCCAAAATACCAAATTTCAGCCAATTCGGTTGAAAAAAAGTGCTCAAACTTCACAAATATAGGGAATTTTGGATGTACCCTTATATGGGAGCTACCCCAAAACATGGACCAATACTGATATCTTTTGGTAGAAAGATTTGCTATCCAATGAGAACCCAAAATACCAAATTAGAACCAATTCGGTTTAAAATTGTGCCAAAACTCCACAAATAATGGGAATTTGGAAGGCTCTCTTACTTGGGGGCTACCTTAATATGTGGACCAATGTTGATAATTTTTGGTAGGGAGATTTGACACCTAATGAGAACTCATGTTACCAAGTTTCAGTCTATTCGGTTGAAAATTGTGTCAAAACTCCACAAATAATGGGAATTTAGGGAATTTTTGGGTGACTACCCTATAAAATGGGTCAATATTGAGTGGTTTTTGGTAGGGAGATTTCACACTCAGTTTAAACCCAAAATATCAAATTAGAGGCAATTCAGTTTAAAAACATTCCAAAATCCACAAAATACCGATTAATGGGAGGTTTACTTATATGGAGGCTATACGAGAACTTGGAACGGTAGATCTCATTTTCAATGTCAAATATATTCTCAAAATAGTGGCAATGTATGTACAAAATTTCAAAGCTGTATCTTAAATATTATGAGCTCTATTGTGATTTCAACGGACAGACGGACAAGGGAGATGAACAAAAAATAGTTAAAAAGGGTTTAAAATCAAATCCCTACATTTCGGATCATTGCTTTAAATTTAATTAATTAATTAAATTAAAAAGTACTATTTCTTTAAAGGCACTGGTATTTTTAGTAATTTGAAAATAATATTAAAAAAAAAATTGGAAATCAAATCTCTACACTGTTTGTAATCCGGAATATTATTTAGTTGAAAATCATATCTCTACACTCCCTATAATCCGGAAAATAATTTTCCTTAATATACTGTTCGAAAAAAAAATATTTTTTTAATAATAAAAAATAAAAATCTTAATTTGTAGGTCTCTTATTTGGAATATTTTTTTCTTCTTCAAAATCCTTTACAAATTCTAGTGAAAATAAATTTGAAACTCAAGTCCATAAATTCCGAAAAATATTGTATTTTTATAGTATTTCGATTTCTGTTAAATTTAGTATTAAAATCGAAAGTTAAAAAAAAAACACTTTAGTGCATTTCAATATTTAACTACAAAACTGTTACTAACAACCATTGAATTAAAAAAATACACACAAAATTCATAAATAAATAAAAAAATCGAATATGTAGGTATATATAGAACCAATTTCGAAAACATTTCCTTTAACCTAAAATTTTCACATGTGCAAATTACAGCTTATTTATATATAAATATATATACTTAGTATATAAATGACAACAACAAAAATGATTATATAATATTATATTATATACATCATCATATATGTATATATATAAAATAATAAAAGTGATATATGAATGGTTTATAATTTCAACAAAAAAAATATTTTAAAATAATCTAAAATTCTTTCGGGTTCATGTGCAAATGCAGTGAAGGGGGGACTACAACGTAGATGAGCTGAGCATGATGACGATGATGAGAGTATTCAACACTCTGTTAGGTGTTTGGAAATATAATTTCTAATACAAAAATTACATTTTTTTACACCAAACAAGTGTCACATGAAGAAGATGATCTTAAAATTATTTTTTTTATATTAGAAAAAAAAAAACATGATTACCCACAACACCAAGTTGAACAAAAACGTATTATACAATTGCTAAGAATAATGAGATGAATGAATGTGTTAAAGAAGAAGAAGGGGGGTTAGAAAACTTAAAAATATAGTTAGTTGATTGAGGTTATGTCTTTGGTGTATTTTGAAAATTAGATCCATTTTGATTATTTTGTTTTAGTGTGATTAGTTTGTTGGTTTGGTGTTAGAAAAAGAGAAATGTTTTTTGTTTTTGTTTTGTTCTTGACACGTACACACATAAATATATTAAAGTTTAACAACATCGATGGAATGTGAAAGGCAAAGACATTGATCATTTTGTTTTTTTTTTAATTCTTATAAAGAAAGTTATATTTTTAATTTTTAAATCCAGCCATTTGGTGTTCAAAGAGAGAGAGAGCGAGGGACGGGGAAGCAACTTCTTAATTTTTAAGAAGTGGCAAAAATACCATTTTTAAGAGGGGGTGGTTTAAGAATGGACAGGTTATTGTTGTTGTTAGTTTGTGAGTTGGACAAAAACGCATGGAGACAGGTTAGAGAGTTTTTTTGTGTTAGAAAACAAAACAATAAAACAGAAAAATAATAAAAAAAATTGTATAGGCACCTGGAATTGACCAATTTATCGTTGAATGGATCACGGGGTGGACGCTTCATGATATCGGCTTCAGCAGCTTCATAAGCCAAAGAGATGGCAGGAACCTATAAAACCGATGCCAAATACACACACAACAAAGGCATGGGTTTTGAGTCACGCACACACCGGTTTCACAAAATTTCACAAATTTTAAGGATTGAATTTTTGTTGTATTGGAATATTTGTGTATGTATGTGTGTTGTTGTAATTGGAAGAGTGTGCATTTAAGAGTGTGCATTTTGTTCATTGTAGCCCCACATTTTAAACAAATTAAGGCCAGGGTTAAGAATCACGCACACACACGTAGTACAGGTAGGTTTTCGCAGTAGAGTAGAGCACAAGAGTAGTAGTGGTAGTAGATGTAGCAGAATTACAATAGAATATATAAAAAAAGACATAACAATGAGTAAATTTTGTCAAAGAAAATTAAAAACTAATTTCTTTAAAAATTAAAAATTATAAAATAAAAACATTTTTTTAAAATAAAAATTATAAAATGAAAATAAATACAATTTTGTTTTTTCAAATGATTCTAGACCCAACTACAATGTTAAGGCATCAAGGCTTACGAACTAGCTTAAATGGTTTACGTATATCACAAATTTCTAGCCATTTACAGGTCTTTCGATTGCTGGCTCTCCACTTGGCTGGGCTAGCCTCTACTTGGTTTTCCTGCACAGGAATAAATCAAACAAAATAAATTCTCTATACCTTTCATTGACCAAATTATCAATGGCTGGATTACGTGGTCTTCTCTTCATGATATCCGCTTCGGGTCCTTCATAGGCCAATGATATGGCTGGTATCTTTTTTTACAATTTATTTTTAATATTATAAATATTTTTTTTTATAAAAAAAGTAATTTAAAAATATCACTTTCCTTAAAACTAACTTAAAAAAATGAACTACCTAAAATACTTAACAACAATTCTATTATATTTAATAATAATAAAAAAATATTCATTCAAATTTAAATAAGTGACCCTCAAGAAAAGGCCCTCAACTTACCATATCAGTACCCAAATCAATACACAAGATGGTAACGGTACCCAAAGGCAAGGGGATATCGCACAAGATGAAAGCCAAGAATGGTGAGATTTCAGGAATGTTGGAGGTCAAGGTATAAGCAATAGATTTTTTCAAGTTATCGAAAATCAAGCGACCTTCCTCAACACCGGTGACAATGGAGGCAAAGTTATCATCCAACAAGATCATGTCAGCGGCCTAAACAACAAACAAAGAAATACACAATTAAAATTCTCTCTCACTCTTTGAAATTTATGCAAATTCCCCCACTCACCTGTTTCGACACATCGGAACCGGCAATACCCATAGCAACACCAATATCAGCCTTTTTCAAAGCAGGTGAATCGTTGACACCATCACCAGTTACAGCCACAATAGCACCCATACGTTGGCAACCCTCAACAATAATCAATTTCTGTTGTGGTGAGGTACGTGCGAACACAATTTCAGTGTGATAACGTAAAATTTCATCCAATTGATCGCTGCTAACATCACGCAATTCAGCACCATGTACAACGGCAGCCTTGGCTTCACGTGGATTAACTTCCGAGACGGGAATGTTCAAACGTTGGGCAATATCTTCAACAGTCTCATTACCTTCGGAGATGATACCGACAGACTTGGCAATAGCCTTTGCGGTAATGGGATGATCACCAGTAACCATGATAACTTTAATACCAGCCGAACGACATTTGGCAACGGCATCGGGTACGGCAGCACGAGGGGGATCAATCATGGACATGAGACCGACGAAACGCAAATTGTCAATGGGGAAGTTAACATCGTCAACGTTGAACTTGAAGCCGGTGGGATATTTATCGGATGGCAGCATATAGTCGCAGAAACCCAAGACACGTTCGCCCAAACCTCCCAATTCCATGTAGGCATTGTTGAAGGCTTCCTTCATCTCTTCGTCCAAGACCTTTTCCTTGCCGTTGATGAAAATGGTGGAGCAGCGTTCCAAGATACGTTCGGGGGCACCCTTCATGACGAGCAAATAACGGGGATCTGAGGGATCTTCGGTTTCGTGAATTGAGACCTGATACTTGTTGGTGGAGTTGAATGGAATTTCGGCCAATTTCTTGTTGCGCTTGCGGATATTCATGACATCGCCGAGGGCCAATTCCATACACTTCAACAAAGCAGCTTCTGAGGCGTCACCGCTGACTTCCTTCTTCAAAATTGGAACACCTTCTTGGCCGCCTTTGAATTCAGCACGATTGCAGAGAGTGGCAATGCGAGAGAGCGCCTTGAATCCAGGGCTAGTTCTATCGTATTGGACACCCGACTGATCCTCGGTTGTATCGGCCTCAATGATCTGATTGTCGAACCACATGTGGGCGACTGTCATACGATTCTGGGTCAGGGTACCGGTCTTATCGGAGCAAATGGTTGAGGTGGAGCCCAAAGTTTCGACAGCTTCCAAATTCTTAACCAAACAATTCTTCGAAGCCATACGTTTGGCAGTTAGAGTCAAGCACACAGTTACAGTAGCCAATAGACCTTCAGGTACGTTAGCGACAATAATACCAATCAAGAAAATAACAGCATCCAACCAATGGTAACCCAAAATGAAGGCAATCACGAAGAAGGTCACACCCAAGAAGACAGCCACACCGGTAATCAAATGAATGAAATGGTGGATTTCCTTAGCGATGGGTGTTTCACCAGTATCCAAACCAGATGCCAAACCGGCAATACGACCCATGACAGTGTGATCACCACAGCTAATGACGACACCCTTGGCAGTACCTTCGACAGCGTTCGTCGAGAAGAAAGCCAAATTTTTCGTTTCCAAGGGATTCTCGTGAGTAAATTCGGGACCACGGGACTGGGGTTCAGATTCACCAGTCAACGATGAGTTATCAACCTTAAATGTACGAGCCTCAATAATGCGAATATCAGCTGGGATACGATCACCGAATTTCACTTCGACAACGTCGCCCAAGACTAAATCTTCAGCGCGGAGAGTTAATTTTTCACCCTCACGAATGACAGTGGCGAATTGGGGAACCATGTTTTTGAAAGATTCCATAATTTTTGAACTTTTTGATTCCTGGAAGAGAGAGAGAGAGAGAATGGGTTATTAGTTTGATTATGAGACAAACAGGAGAAAAGAAAACACTGAAAGGGGATTTTTGGGGGGCCAAACTGAGTGCTTAGTTTTTAACGATTATTTTAGCGGGAGTAGTAGAGCTATAATGGAGGAATTTTTGGAGAGTGTTATTGTGAGGGAGCCTTATGCTACTTTTATGGGGTTTTTTGCGGGTCTGTAGGAGCCCTAAAGTTTGGAATTTCGAAGAACCCCTATCCAGTGTTTAGGGGGTTCCATAAGAGCCATAAGTCTAGGATTTTAAAAGTAGCGTTCAGAGGGGGTCTATAAGAACCCAAGAGCGTAAATTGTTAAGGAATTTTTTGAGGGATATTTTTTAAAGAATTCTTTGAGGGTTTGCCAAGGGCCTAAGGCGTAGATTTTTTAAAGAATTCTCTGAGGGCTTGCCAAGGGCCTAAGGCGTAGATTTTTTAAGGAATTCTTTGAAGGATTGTCCCAGCTGTAAGGCGGAGATTTTTTTAAAGAATTCTTTGAAGGATTTTCCCAGCTGTAAGGGGTTTTAAAAGAATGAGGGTTTGCCAAGGGCCTAATGTAGATTTTTAAAAGAATTCTTTCAGGGATTGCCAAGGGCCTAAGGCGTAGATTTTTAAAAGAATTCTTTCAGGAATGCCAGGGGCCTAAGGCGTAGATTTTTAAAAGAATTCTTTCAGGGATTGCCAAGGGCCTAAGGCGTAGATTTTTTAAAGAATTCTTTGGGCAAATATCCTATGTGAGAGGTTTTGGAAGGATATTTTTGGGCTTATATAAATGTCCTCTGAGTTAGGTTTTGGAAGGATATTTTTGGGCTTATATCAGTGTCCTATGAGTGAGGTTTTGGAAGGATTTTTTTGAGGGACTATCTGAGTTCTATGGTTGAGGTTTTTAATCGATATTTTAGAGTGTCTATCTGAGTTCAATAAGTGGGATTTTCAATCGATATTTTTGAGGAACTATCTGAATCCTTTGGTTGAGGTTTTCAATCGATATTTTTGAGGGACTTTCTAAGTTATATGACTGATATTTTGAAATGATATTTTTGAGGGAATATTTGAGCCCCATGGTTGAGGTTTTCAATCGATATTTTCGAGGGACTATATAAGTCTTATGATTGCGGCTTTCAATAGCTATTTTTGAGGGACTATCTGTCCTATAGGTAAGGATTTCGGTTGATATTTTTGATATTTTAATAAGGAACTGAAGAAGTCCTATGAGTGGAGTTTACAATCTATATTTAAGGAACTATCAGAGTTCTGAAGGTGGTTTGTATACACAAGAAATCTAATCGTAGAGGGACAATTGAAGATTTTCATAAAATTGTTTTTCAGTATTCCAACTTACCTGATAGTATGAGAAAATACCGGTAACTATAACTACAGCTGACAATACGATACCCAAATATAAATTATCATCGGATGGCTCTTCACTGGTACTGGCCTGAATAGAATAGGCCACAAAACATAAAATAGCACCAATCCACAATAACATGGCGAAACCACCGAATAAATTCTTACAGAATTTCACCCATTCGGGTGTTTGTTTGGGTGGTGTGAGAGCATTTGGGCCATCACGTTCTAAATTTTCTTTAGCTTTAGCATGACTTAGACCCTGAAAAAGAAGAGAAAGACAACAAATAATTAGTAAATCTGTTTAATAAGGGAACTTGATGCATGAACGACTTACATTTTCTGGATGTGTCTGAAAGCGCTGATACAGCTCTTCAGGAGTGATTTTATGATAATCGATATCTAACTCCTGTTTGAGATCATCTAAATTTTCTTTTTTCGCCCCTTTAGCCGGCATCTTGCGTTTTGTCTATAAGTTTAGAGGAGAAGGAAGAATATTTCTGATTAGTTTTGAAAATCAAAATGAAATTGAAAATATTTTGAAAAAATATATTGAATATATATTTAAGGATACTCAAAGCAATAGAGTTATTTTTTTGTAGACCATTTTACCAAAAAATTTATTGTTTTATCATGCCATTTACTTTAAAGTGTGTAGTTTTGTTTACGATAAGTGCTTTAGAGTTGTTTTTACTTTGTGTTTTTTTAATAAGGCCCAGTACCGTTTTTTTTTCGAAATAAATAGTATAATTAAAAATAGGTTAATTATTGTATTCATACCAGTATTATTATTACTTTTTTTGTTGTTGTAGATATAGATTCCAAAATTATTGTAGTTAGTAATATTACCTCATCCGTTTACAGTTTTTTTTTTCAATTTTGTTTTCCAAACGGAAATGCCAACTTACCCCTTAATTTCTTTTTTTTTAAATAAAAAACCAAAAAATTAAAGCCAAAAATAAAACGGAAATACATGATAATGATGATGTTAATGGAAAAACAATTAGTAATTAAAAAAAGTGAAAACAAAATGTTATTTTCAATATCACAAATAATCACTCAACTTTAATTTAGTTACAATTTTCAGATTTTGTTTTTGTCGTGAGAATATTTAAAAATTTTGTGATACGGGGTCTAGAATTACCCAAACTGATAAACCACTAACAACAAAATTGTCACGTTTGAATTGTGGTGCAGGCAGGCTGTTAGTCGGTAGCCAGACAGACAAATAGATGAGTTTGCCAAATCAATCTTTCAAAATTGTTTTCATTTTCTATTTTGATTCTTAAAAAACAATAACAACAAAAAATAGAGTCACTACCAGTTTACGTTGTTTTCCATTTTATTTTTGTTATTGTTGTTAATTTTAGAATTTAGGTGAGACAACAACAAAAAACATACGGCAGCACCAGCAGCACCCGTAAGTTTGTTGTCAACATATTTTAATTTAATTCACAAGTGTAGAGATAGGTAGCAGCTAGCCAGCCAACCAGTCAGCCAGCGTGTTTGGTTTGCTTGGCCCACATGGCGTATATATTTTAAAATTGTATTGAATTTTGAAACGACGTCATTGATTTAAAAATAAAAAAAATTGGCAAGTCTTATCACATAGAGAAATGGTAGGAGACAGAGAGAGAGAAAGGGGGAAGAGTAAGTGAAAAGAAAGCAATTTAAATGGTATTTGAACTTTTTTGAACTAGGGAAATATTTACACAAAATTTTGAAAATATTTTCATATGAGGAAATATTGAAGACCTTTTGGACTTTTTTCTAACTCTAAGGTCTGAATTAAAAAAAAATATTTTAAGGAGGGTTTTTACAGATCAAATGCTTGGGTTTTTATTCTAAGCGACGGGCATTTTTATAGAGAATTTTTGGGAGTCTATTAAAGCTCTAAGGTGTACATTTTTTTCAAAGAATATTTTTTGAAGACTATCCAAAGGTGTGGAACTTTTTGATAAATATTTTTGAAGGAGTAGATTTTCAAAAAAAAAAAAAAAAAATCGCAGGACTATTCGAAAGTCGTATATTTTAAGGAAAAAATTGAGAACTATTCAATGGTGTGGATTTTTTTTGAGGCCAGGTCCTAAAGAGTCTCTTCAAGGTCTGGATTTTTAAGGACTATTCAAAGGCGAAGATTTTTGAGGGACTTTTTTGAGGACTATCCAATGATGTGGGTTTTTGTAAATAATATTTTTGTTGATTTACCAAAACGCGTAGATATTTGAGGGATATTTTTTGTGGACTATCCTAAGGCGTAGATTTTTAGGGACATTTTTGCGGTCTTTTTTAAAGAATATTTTTAAGGACTATCCAAAGGTGTGGATTTTTTCTGGACATTTTTTTGAGGGACTATTCAAAAGCGTGAATCTGTTAAGGGCACTTTTTTGGGGTAATATTCAAAGCCGTTGGTTTTAGGGACATTTTTGGAGGGTCTATTCAAAGGCGAAGTATTTTTTAAAGAATATTTTTGAGGACTATAAAAAGGCGTGGAATTTTTAAGGACTATTCGAAGATGTGTATTTTTTAAGGACATTTTTTGAGGACTATCCACCAAAGGCGTGGATGTTTTATGGAATTTTTTTGAAGGACAATTCAAAAGCGTGGATTTGTTAAGGTCTCTTTTTGAGGTAATATTTAAGGGTCTATTCAAAGGCGTGAGCTTTTTAATGACATTTTTGGTGTCGTGGTGTTTTTAAGGGCATTTTTTTTTTGGCTATCCAAAGGTTTGGTATTTTTTAAAGGATATTTTTGAGGGTTATCCAAAGTCGTGGATTTGTTAAGGACACATTTTTAGCTTCTATTCAAAAGCGTGTATTTTCAATGGACTTTTTTTGGGTTATATTCAAAAATGTGAGTGTTTTAATGAAAATGTTTGAGGGTCTTTTCAAAAGCTTGTATTTTTCAGCACACATTTTGGAGGCGTGGATTTTTTAAGGACACCTTTAACAAGAGGGTCTACTCAAAAGCGTGGAGTCTTTAAGGTAATTTTTTGAGGGTCTATTCAAAGTCGTTTTAAAGGACTATCGGAGTATTTTTGAAGGATATTTTTAGGCGCTTATCTAAATATTTTTAAATCCTATTTTTGGGAGCATATTTGTGCTTGGAGGGGCTACATGCGTAGTCTTAAAGCATATCTTTGAGGCCAAAATGTGAATTTTAAATTACTTTTTAAGGACTTTATTTGGGCCTCAAACGTGGATTTTTAAGACACACATTTAAAAAAAAACTATCAGATGCTAAAACATAAATTTTTGAATTAATTTTTTGAAGTATAATCTATTTTTGTAGGAAAATTATAATATTTTAGACAATTATTTTAAGCAGGATTTTTTAGCATAATTTTTGGGGGACCATCAGAACATTTTTGAAACATATTTTTGGGAGCATATTTTGAATATTTTTCGGACATATTTTAGGAAGCAAATCCGAATATTTTGAAGCATATTTTGAGAGACTATCTCAGGAATTTGTAAAGAATATTTGTGAGGGAACAATATAAATTTTTGAAAGTTGTTATAGATTCTTTAACGCAATTATATTTTTAAAGGAGTTTTAAAGCTTTTTCCTGACAATTTTCTATACATCGTTTTAAAAAGTTAATGTGAGTATTTGTGGCAATTTGTTGATCCAATAAAACTGTAATCCCTTATTCGCTAACAACATTTTTGGAGGGACATTCTGAGAATTGTAATAGATTGATTGAGTGATTAATTTGTGAATAGTAATTCTAAATTTTTAAAAAATAAATATAAACCATTACCAAATAACATGCATTTAAAAATTAAAATTTAATGGGTCACATGTTCTATGCAAATAAATGTTGCAAATAAAAATGTTAATGAAAAAATATAAAAAATAAATACAAAAAACAAATGATTATAAATAAAAATAGAAAAAAATATATACAAAAACAAAACGAAAAATAAAAAAAAATTAAGAACTGAAAATATTTACCTTGTAATGGCCATCGGCTGTAAGATTGTCGTCATCGGTTGGTACAACCGTTGCGACCCGATAGGAGTCCGCTCTCCCATGCTATCAATATGACACACATACATACAAGTACATATATATTTATGGTTTGTTTTATACAAATTTTTATATATATTTTTTGTATGTATTTGTTTGTTCATATATATGTAAGATCAGTAAGGGGGGCAACGGCGTTGTTGATGATGACAATCGACGGCAATTGGTACGGCAGACAAACAGATTCAAATCAGAAATAAGGGAACAAAATGCAAAACAAAATGTATATGGGCGCAGAAATATCAAAAAAATCAAGCATTCAAAAAAATGAGCGGTCGAGCAGGCGGCGAGCAGTAGGGCAGTCGAATCGATCGGACGGTCGGGCGCGTTTTTTGAGCATTTTGTCACAGAGACAAAATTTGTTATTTGATCGATCACATAACAACAATAACAACACAGCGTATAGAATTGGCGCAAAATAATATATAGACAACACACACACAGTGAATGGTGAAATGTATGATGGGTAAATGAAAATAAAAAAGAAGAAAAAACAAAATAAATAAATTATATGAAAAAAACAATAATATGATGTAAAAAAATTACAAACAAATTTGTATACAAAACACAAGTGATGATGATACATACGATTATATAATAATTCTTACATTGTAGAAATATAATTAATAACGAATAATAATAAATAAACATGAAAATATTATAAATAAATTGAAAAATAATAACTAATAATAAATAAATTAAGGGAAGTATTAATAAATATATTTAAAATTAGTTAACGAGTTTCTATGATAAAACAAAATTTAAGAAATTTCTAAAAGAACCCCATATTTTATTTTTTTAAAAAAAAGATATTAAAAAAAAATTATTTAAAAAATTATATTTAAAAAAAAATATATTAAAAAAATATATATTTAAAAAATTCAATTCGATTTATGTAAATTGTTTTTCATTTAATAAATGATTTTGCCTTGATAAAATCCGACTGTTATATAAATATTTTTTAATGCAATTCCAATTGGATATTGTATTAGAGTGGCATTTTGAAAATGTTTTTTTTTAATATTTGAAGTTGATTATTTTGACTTATATAAATTAACTGTTATACACACGCTTTGCCTACATCTATTGAATTTCAATGTGATTTTGGAACACACTAACCGAATATTGGAAATAAATTTAAATTTTTTTATACAAAGAAAACATGAATTATTTATTAAAAGACATTGAATTTTGTTTTCATTTAATTTTTCTTATATAAGGAAATATATTGGAAACACGTGATAAAGTTGACCAATAAATTAAAAAAATACTATTATTAAAAATAAATAAAAAAATAGAAATTAAATAAAAAATCAATTGATAAAAATAATTAATTTTTGGTATTTAAAAAACAACAACAAATATTCAAACATTAAAAATATATTCTTAAAATATGTTGTTATTTAAAAAATTAAATATTTAAAAAAATTTGTTATTAAAAAAATCAGTTTTTTAAAGAAGACATATTTTTGTAATTTAAAAAAAAAAAAAAATCAAATAACAAAATGTTTGTTTTAATGAATATTTGAATATATTTTTTAATTACAAAAATAATTATTTGTTTTTTTAAATAACAAAAATAATTAATTTTTTTATATTAAAAAATCAATTTTTTATTAATAAAAAATATATAAAAACAATAATTAAATATTTTTACTTTTAAAATATATAAAAGTAAAAGAATTGAAAAAATAAATGTGAAATATTTATTAAAAGAGATTAAAAAATACTTTAATAAATATTTCACATATATTTTTTCAATTCTTTTACTTTTATATTATAAAAGTAAAAATATTTAATTATTGTTTTTATATATATTTTATTAATAAAAAAAAATTGATTTTTATAATATAAAAAAATTAATAATTTTTGTTATTTAAAAAAAATATATATAGTTATTTTTGTAATTAAAAAATATATTCAAATATTCATTAAAACAAACATTTTGTTATTTGAAAAAATCATATATTTGTTTTTAATAAATTGTATTTAAAATATATATATTTTTAATATTTCAAATATTTTGTATTTAGAAATATATTAAAAATTTTGATATTTATAAAATAAAATATTTATTTTATTAAATATTTCAAATATATATATTTTTTTGAAATATTTAAAATAATTTTATTTAAAAAAAGTTTTCAATACTTTGAAATTTTTCTAATTAAAAAACTATTTTTTATATATATTTAAATATATATTTTTTTATTAATAAAATATTAGAAATATTGTTTATTTAATAAATTTTATTTGTTGTTGTTGTTTTAAAAATTATTTTTATTATTTTCCCTACATTGTTCTATATAGATGAAGAATATTAAAATATTTTTTTTTTATAATTTAAAATGAAATCTATTATTAATCTATATTTTATTGATTAATCAATAAAAATATTTTTATTTTGGTGAAATAAAATTTTTTTTTTTTAAATTAAAATGAAATAAAAAATCTCGTTAACTAATTTTTAATTATTTTTTTTTATATAAATATTTTAATTTCCCTAAATAAATATAAATAATCAAAAAATATATGCTCTTGGTGTATTATTTCAAAATGGATCATTAGGCTCAAATTCCAATTTTTAATTATTTTTTTATATAACTATTTTAATTTCCCTAAATAAATATATTAAATAATCAAAAAATATATGCTCTTCAAAATTCCAAATTCAATTATTTAAATCAAAAATACTAATCGAATAATAATGAATTTATTTTTACCCTGGTGTAATATTTCAAAACCCTCAAATTTCAATTTAATTACCATAAAGCAATTAAAATGAAAATGCATACTTATCTAATGCTCCAATTTATATTCCGAAAAATTATACATTTGTCCTTCCAAAATTAGCCCATCCTTAATGACAAATAAATACTCATACACACCCTTACAGTGGATTTACTATAGACCACCCCAACCCTTACCATTAAATTCTTATCAGACAAAAAAACGGAAAATGAAAAACCCATTAAAAAAGACCTTCCCTTCCGAAGCAACCAACACTCCTTTTTGATTGAGTTTACGATATCGTAAAAAATACAATACAATAATAGCAACAACAATAAAAATCAATTCCTTTTTTATGTTTGTGTCCTTGTTCCCAATATTACTACGATGAGTCATCATCGGAGACATACAAAATCGTATTTTCTTTTTGCTTATATGGATTTGGGTTTTTTTTTGTAGAGCTAAGGGTTCGCTTGGTTGGCAGGGTAATGATATTATTCAAAAGGTCAAATCAGTCAACCCCCCACTTTTCCTTGTGGAGTGAGGGTTGAGGGGGTTCTCTTTTGGATTTGTCATGTTTTTTTTTCAAGTTGCTTAGTAATTGTTATGAAGCCAATAAACCAAAGGCTGACGCATGTCCTTTTGGTATTTGGGTTAGTTTTAAGGACACGTGTTTTATATAATGTATATAAACAAGATATGGGTATATAGAATTTTAAATAATGTTTTATAGGAAGTAAGGATTTTTTTTTCTCAGAAATTAAAAACAAGTAAAAAAATATTTGTTTTTTGTTTGTGGCAGAATTATTTTTTTTATTAATTATAAAAGTGTCTAGACAATTTTTAATATTTCTTTTATTATAATTTTTTTCCATAGATTTTTTTTATTTAACAATTTTTGAGGCTAACCCCCTTTGAATTTTTATTTGCATTGACTTTTGTGGTAGAAATATTTTTTATTTATGGGTATATAGAATTTTAAATAATGTTTTATAGGAAGTAAGGATTTTTTTTCTCAGAAATTAAAAACAAGTTAACAAATTTTTTTTTGTTTGTGGCAGAATTCTTTTTTTTTATTAATTATAAAAGTGTCTAGACAATTTTTAATATTTCTTTTATTATAATTTTTTCCATATATTTTTTTATTTAATAATTTTTGAGGCTAGCCCCCTTTGAATTTTTATTTGCCATGACTTTTGTGGTAGAAATATTTTTTATTTATTTATTAAAAAATTTGTCTAGACAATTTTTAATGTTTTTTTATTATAAATTTTTTGTTTCACTGAATTTTTTTTAATAATTTTTGAGGCTAGCCCCCTTTTTTTGCCATGACTAACCGCCTGTCAGCCAACCACATGATTTTTTTTTTCTTAATGACTCGACTTGCCCCCATTACAATAAAGGGGTAGGGGATGGGGTGTTATAGGCAACAAATCAATTATGGGTATTTATGTTATAAATAATATTATAAATCAATTAAACACCCCAATATTAATCAATTTCTTTGAAGCTTTTTTGTCATTATCTCTCTTTGTGGATAGCACAAAAAGCCTCCCAGCCAGCCCGACAACAATGTCATTGAAGACATTCAACTTCAAAGGAAAAGAATTTTCATAATGTACACATGTACATACATATATAAAGAAAACAATCAACAAAATTGAAATCCAGTCAAACAAAGCGCAAAAAAAAATAAATAAAGCGCATTGACTGACAAACACACACACAGACATGATGATGATGTGCATACATACCGACAGACAAAGTCGACATCATATATAAACCATAATTACAAATCATTTATCACAATAAAATAAAAAAAATGTTCTTGGAATTAAATTCTATATATATGACGCACACATATATGTATATACCAGCAACGTACACAGGATTTATATATATGAAAAAAATCGCTGTTACACACACATACGTCCCTGGTATATACGTATAGAAACAATTTCGAAATTTAATCAAAGATATTTTTTTGTATGGTAGGCCAGCGACTGTCAAGCTTGGGTTTTTTTTTGTTTTCTATATAAATATAGGTAAGTAAATATATGTATATATGTACATATATGTAAACATATTGTAGTCTAGTTATATTTATTTTTACATTAATATGACTTGGAAATTAATGAATCATTTTTGTATTTAATTTAAGCTAAGTAATGTTGACAACAAATACCAAGATTAAGTTGAACTTGAGAGAAAGGGATAGAGAGCGAGAGTGTGGAGCGTGCATGTGTGGAGAAAGATTAATTGTGATCAATTTTTGAAAAAGTATTTTCAAATATGAACAACATTCTTGTTGTTGTTCTTGAATTTATTATAATGCTTAAATAAATTCAGAATAAATATCAATGGATTTTTTATAGACAAGGTTTAGAAAAAAGGAAACATTTTTTTAAGGGTAAAAATAGGGGAAATTATTATTTCCTTTGAGAGCAATGAATGGAAAAAAAATTTATAGGGAAATTTTTCTATAATATTTTAAAAAATAGATTCGTTGGCGTTAAAAAATTAAAATTTAATTTTCGGGAAAGTTTGGATTTTGATGGAAAATAAAAAATGTCCTTAAAGGGGGAATTTTTTTATTGGAAAATTTTCCGATTTTTTTTTTATTTTCAGGCTATTTTAGGAAAAATTAAAGACATTTGCGTAAAAAAATCTCTTCTGGGAAATTTTTGTTTTTTTAACTGAAACTTTAATTTTTCAGTGAAATAAACACAATTATGAAGGAAATTTCGATGGAAAATAAAAAAATTCCCTTCAAGGGATATTTTTGTTTATGGTAGATTTTTTGAAATTTTTAATTTTTCAGCCATTTTGGGAAAAATTGGAGACATTTGCGTTAAAAAATAAAAAAAATCCCTTTTGGGAAATTTTCAGGAAAATTTTTGTTTCAATTTGCGTAAAAAATCTCTTCTGGGAATTTTTTTTTAACTGAAACTTTAATTTTTCAGTGAAATAAACCCAATTATGAAGGAAGTTTTATTTTCCGTTGAAAAAAAATCCCTCTAAGGGAAATTTTTGTTTATGGCAATTTTTTCGAAATTTTTAATTTTAGGAAAAATTATAGACATATGCGGTAAATAATAAAAATTTTCCTTTTGGGAAAAAGGATTTTAATTTTTTTAATTTTCGATGGAAAATAAAAATTTTCCTTGAAGGGAAATTTTTGTTTATCGCAATTTGTTCGAAGTTTTTATTTTTCTGATCATTTTAGGAAAATATAGAGACATTTGCGTTAAAAAATAAAAAAATTCCCTTTTGGGAAATTTTCCGGGAAATGTTTGTTTTTAACAGAAATTACTATTTTCGATTGATATAAACATAGATTTGAAAGAAATTTTTATTTTCATTGAAAAATAAATTTATGACGATTTTTCGAACTTTTTTATTTTCAGGAAATTTTGGAAAAAATTAAAGGCATTTTTTGTTTATTGGATTTATTCCCGATTTTTTTTTAATTTTCTGACAATTTTAGGAAAAATTAGAAATATTTGCGTAAAAAATAAAAATTTTCTTATTGGGAAATTTTTTTGTTTTTCACAAAAATTACTATTTTCGATTGAAATAAAAAAAAGATTTGAGGGAAATTTGTATTTACGTTGAAAAAGAAAAATTTCCCTTGAAGGGAAATTGTTATTTATTGGAATTTTTTCCCGAAATTTTTGATATTCTGTAGTTTTTCTTTTAATACATTTTCATTTTGAAAATTTTTGTTTTTGAGATTTATAAAAATATGTTTATTTTGGAAGCTATTTATGTTTATGTTGGAAAAATTTGTCATGAAAAAATGTCAATTTTGGGAAATTTTTAGGAATTTTTTTCTTAAATGAGATTTTTTTAATTCTATCAATAAATAAAAAAAATCCCTTTTTCATTTTTAATAAGAGCAACGAACATAAATTTATCGGAAATATTCAATATACAAATATAGTAATTTATGTGTAGATTATCTCGAAGGACCAAATATCCAAATTAATCATTTGAAGAAATGTTTTTGAGATTTATGAAAACCCATATTTTTTATGAAAGGAAAAAATAATTTTTTGCAATATATTGTATATATATTTAATATAGAAATAAATATTTTCAACATTTCAAATGTTAAAAAATCCAAAACATTTTTAAGAGAATTTTTTCCTTCAAATTTCTCTTAACATAACCCAGCACTCATTAAGAGAATCAAAAGTTATATATACATATAAAAAATAAATATACCTCTCATAACCTACATTTCTCTTCCCATGCATACAAATATATTAAAAAAAAAATACACCATTCCTTGTGGAATGATGTCACAAAATTTCAATGCCATCATCAGTTTTTTTTGGTTTTAGTCAATGACGTCAAAGAACCTACCTACAAAGAAAATTTCTATACATACATACAATTTTATTTCTCAGTTTGTTGTTTTTTTTTTTTGCATTGGCGGCGAAATATTCTAATTTTAAATTTTGTTCTTCTTTAATTTCTCCTTAAGAAAAAAATCATAAATTTCTGCTTACATTGAAAGAAACAAAAAAACGAGAAAAAAACAGCCCCGTTGACATTTAGAAAAACGGATGTTTTGTTTTTTTTTTTTTCAATATTTTTTGTCATATTTCATAAATAGAACAAACAAACACACATAATATCTGTGGCAAGAGACAGTAAAGAGGCCATATATATTTTTTTATATTTATTATATGGCAAAGTGCATATTTTTTTGAAAATTTATTTATTTATTTTTTTTTTTCTTGAAAGAAAATGTAATAAAGAAAAAATATTTATTTCCCTCTTTTATTCAAAAATATATATTTATTTCCTTTGGAATAATTTTGTTAGGGAAAATATTTCATTTATTCATTTTTGTGTATGTCTAACATTATATATATATATATATATATTCTGCATTGTTTTGTTTTCTAATTTATTACATTTTTGTTTTTATTTTCACAGTAAAAAAAAATATTTCGAAGTTAGGACCCCCTGCAGAGTGGCAAAAAAAATATTTCATGAAAATAACACGTAAAAATTCTTTTCAAATCTTGACACGTTTCAAACGCATTCAGGGTATTCATAAGTATTCGTAATAATTATTAAAAACAACAATAACCCAAGTAATGACCACAAAAAATGCGCAGCTAAAAAAAATTCCTACCGTACACGTGGTTGGGTAACGAACAAAAAAAAAGTGGAAACTCATTACTCTGCATAATGACAATGTTCTTATTTGCTCAATTTTTTTAATAACAAAAAATATACATATTGTTTATTTAGTTTCTCTTTGTTGTTGTTGATATATTTTTTATCTACAAAAAAAGAAAACAATTCAAGGTTCCACCACCAACAAAAAATACGCGCATAATACTTCTAATTATAGAGCCATGGAAAGAGGTGAACGGTGGCAGCGGCACACGACCGCCGTCTGGCAATCAATAATCAAATTAAGGTATTTTTTGTTAAAGGAAAAAAATATTTTTTTCTTTTATTTATATATTTAACTATGTTATATATTTTAGTAAATTATCTTTAGTAATTAATATCTAAATATATAACAACATATATATACAAATAAACAAGCAAAATATTAACTGTTTATGCCAATATTTCGCAAATATCTGTGAGATAACAACAACAACAATGAATTAATTTCGATTCGAAAGGGGCCCATTAATGCGAAATTTCACGATATAATAACAAGGTGTCATATTTTTTTATTAAGATGCCCTTCTTAATAAAAAATCTAAATAAAATAAAAATTTAAGAAAAAAAAAGAAATTGTTTATTTTTTTGAAAATCCGGTCCAAACTTCCCCAAAATGCGCTAAAAAGTAGATAAATGTTTTTAATTTTTGCTAGGAAGATTCGCAACACATTATGAACCCCTGATACTAAATTACATCCACTTCGGTCGAATGGCATACTCAAGCTCGTCAAAATATCGAAATTCTGGGGATAGCCATATGTGGGAACTACCGTAAAGAATTGACCAATATTAAAAAATTTTTGGTATGAATATTTTGCACCTTATGAGAACCGTCAATATTAAATTATAGCCAATTCGGGTGAAAAATCTGCCTTAAGCTCTCTAGAATATCGAATTTTGGGAGGAACCTTTATATGGGGACTAACGTAAAATGTGGATAAATATTGATAATTTTTGGTATGAAATTTTGCATCTTATGAGAACCCCAACATACCAAATTACAGCCAATTCGGATGAAAAATGTGTCTAAACTCCTTAGAATATCGAATTTTGGGAGGAACCCTTATATGGGAACTAAGGTAAAATGTGGACTAATATTTATAATTTTTGGTATGAATATTTTGCACCTTATGAGAATCCCTAATACCAAATTACAGACATTTCGGTCGAAGAGCGTGCTCAAGCTCCTCAACATATCGAAATTATGGAGGTAGCCTTATATGGGAGCTACCCTAAAATATTGACCAATATTGATAAGTTTTTCGTATGAATATTCTGTATCTTATGAGAACCGCCAATACCAAATTACAGTTAATTCGGATGAAAAATGTGCCCAAACTCCTTATAATATCGAATTTTGGGAGGTACCCATATATGGGGACTACCGTAAAAAGTAGACCAATATTGATCATTTTGGGTAGGAATATTTTGTAACCTGTGAGAACCCTAAAATTCCAAATTACAGCAACTTCGGTTAAAAGGTGTGCCCAAGCCCCCCAAAATATCGAATTTCGGTAGGTACGCTTATATGAGGGCTATCCCAAAAAATTGACCAATATTGATCAGTTTTGGTATAGATGTTTACTGCCTTAGAGAACCTTAAATAACAAATTACAGCCTCTTCGGTTGGAAGGTGTGTTCAAGCTCCCCGAAATATCGAATTTTGGGAGGTACCATTATATGGGGACTACCTTAAAATGTAGACCAATATTGATAATTTTTGGTATGGAGATTTCCTACCCAATGAGAACCCCCAATACCAAATTATAGCCAATTCGGATGAAAGACGTACTCAAGTTCCTCAAAATATCGAAATTCTGGAGGTACCCTTATATGAGGGCTATCCTAAAAAATTGGCGAATAATAATCATTTTTGGTATGGATGATTATAGCGCATTATGAGAATCTCCAATACCAAATTACAGCCCCTTCGGTTGGAAGGTGTGTTCAAGCTTCTCAAAATATGAATTTGTGGGAAGTATCCTTATATGGGAGCTAACCTTAAAATTGGACCAATATTCATAATTTTTGGTATGGCTATTACTACCCTATGAGAACCCTCAATACCAAATTACAGTCACTTTAATTAAAAAAAACATTAAAAATAATCCAAAAATACACAAAATTGGGAGGTGCTCTTATATAGGGGCCAACCTAAAAAGTGTACCCATATAGATCATTTTTTGGTAGGAAGATTTCACTTTCAATGAGAAGCCAAAATACTAAATTACAGCCAATTTGGTTGAAAAAATGTTTCCAAAATTCTGAGGTATCCTTATAGAAGGAAGGTAGCCTACAAAGTGGTCCGATCCAAAATACTAAATTAAAGCCAATTTGGTAAAAAATGATGGTCGAACTCCTCGAAATAACAAACTTTAATATGGCAGCTACCCTACAAAGTGGAACATCATTTATGATTTTTGGTTGGAAAATTTGATACCCAATTCGATTCTTATAAGAATTTTGTTGAAATGTGTTACTCCGAGCAACCCGCAACATTTTAAATGAACTGAATTTCCAAAGCATGTTTTTTTTTAAATCCCTGTTTTTGCCGGAAGTAAAATGAAAAATATTTCAAATATTTTATTTGATTTCATTTATCTGCATAGCTACTCACATTTTATCTAGATTATTATATTTGATGATTAAGTAATTTTGCGTGCTATCACAGGCTATCTGGCAAACAAAATTCCGGAGATATATAAGAAATTAAAGAAACAAACAAGAACATGAAACGCAGACAATAAACATAAAAAATATATCTTCGGTTTCATAACCAGGCAGAAGTGAAAAATTTCCTTGAAATCAATACTCTCAAATACGAGAAAAAATATATTTTTTTTAATTTTTTCCGAAATAAAAATTCAATTATGCTCTCCCTCAATTTTAAATTAGAAATGCGTTATTTACACAACTGGTGGATGGTGGTCCCCCTTGGCTAAAAGCAATAGTAAAAAACAAACTATTTGCATGTTTTTTTGCTTTCTACGCAAAATGAATTTATATGAAGAAATATCCCCCGCTCCTAAGACACACATTTGTTTTGTATCAAAATGTTTAAATATTTTTTTATGTTTGATATGGTTGTATAACCTGAATTTTGGCAACATGAAGTGTAGACCAAAAAAAAAAAACGAAAAAAATTAAAATTGTCATTCAGACAATGTCTCGCAGCCGCCACCGCCATACATACACACAAACATATGTACATACTTAGCGTTTTAACCATAATTCTTATGCCGTCTGAAGATTCAATGCTGACGTAGTTATTATTACCAAGCAATTTTTTTTTTTTTTTAATTTCAGTGTGTTTTTCGGGCGAGACATTTAACGAAAATCCTCAGCACGATTTTTCGTTTGTCTTCAAAAATGTATTGTTTTGTTATTGTGGGCTGTGTGAACGTATGTATGTATATCTGTCTATCTATACAACACCCCATCATATAGATATTCAAACAGAGAAAATACTTTTGTTTTATTATGGTCTATATAATGTTTTAATATTATAAAAAAAAAAACATTTTGATATATTTTTTCACTGTCATCCGCCGTCGCCTTTGTTTTTTTATATGTCTGCCATGTGATAACAACAAAGAAGAAATTTGTTTACCTCCAAATTAAACAAAAAAAAAAATCGAAAAAATACCTGTTTTAAAAAATTCCAAATAATTTTTTTTATATTTGCATTAACAAAATTTCTTACGAATCGTTTTCACATTAATTAATGTCTTCGTTCGCTAATAATAAGGCTATTGTGGCTTAAACGTTGTTATTAATAGAATGTTTATTTTATTTTTTTTAATCTGGACTTAATTAACGGTAGATTAGCAGAAATTAAATAAAAAAACAAAAACCGAACATAATAACCGGTTTTGTGTGTTTCCTACGAAGTTAAAGGCTATTAATTAATTATTAATTAATTAATTAAAAAAAAAACACGAAACAAAACAAAATACTACTGTTTCAAATTTGACCTAGGAGGAGGAGGGTATAATAGGTGTGTTATGTTACTTTTCAAACTAGAAAAAAATAAGAAATATTTTTCTGCACAAAAAAATTATTCTGATAATTTTTTGTAACAAAAAAAAAACACTGATATATTTTTCTATAGAAAAAATTAGAAAATTAATACATTTTCCTTTAGAAAAAAAATTGAAGCTATATTTTTCTGTAGAAAAAAAATAAAGAATTTTTTAATAAAAAAAATTCATTGAAACAAATTTCAGAAATATTTTTCTGCACAAAAAAAAAATATTCTGAAAACATTTTTTATAAGAAAAAAATCAGTGAAATATTTTTCTATAAAAAAAAAACAGAGAAATAGTTTTCTGTAAAAATAATTCTGAGATAATCTATAGGAAGAGAAATTATTGAAAATCTATAGGAAAAAAATCTGAGAATTATTGTCACTAATTTTAAAACTATTTTTCCAATTTTGTTTTATAATTTATTAATATTGAATAAAAAAAAATATTAAAAAAAAGATATTTGAAAAAAATATTTAAAAAAAAATATTTTTTTATAATTTTTTTTTTTTTTTAATTTATTTGTATTTTTGTATTTGTATTTTTCTGCACAAAAAAAATATTCTGACAACATTTTTTATAAGAAAAAAAAAATCAGTGAAATATTTTTCTATAAAAAAAACAGAGAAATATTTTTCTGTAAAAATAATTCTGAGATAATCTATAGGAAAGGAAATTATAGAAAATCTATAGGAAAAAAAATCTGAGAATTATTGTCACAAATTTTAAAACTATTTTTCCAATTTGTTTTATTATTTATTAATATTGAATTAAAAAAAAAATATTTGAAAAAAAGTATTTTTCAAAAAATATTATTTAATTTTTTAATATATATATATATATATATATATTGTTTTAATTTTATGAATAATCATCAATGCTTCTATATTTTACCCTATTCTAAAGAAAAATATTTTTTATCTCATTGACCACCAAAAATGAATAGTCAATCAAAAAAATCTTGATTTGTTTGAATGTTGCCATTCACTTAAACCCCATTTGCCCGGCTATTGACAAGCAAAATTTCAATTAGATATTTATATTTATTTTCCTCTTCTTCTTTAGTATAAACAAATAATTGTAGTTTATTTATGTATGTATATATTTCTTTTGTGATTTTCTTTATTCCTCTCTATGTTTTGTTTTTTTTTTTTTCTAATTTAGTTTATTTAAATGTTGTGTACTCTTTTCATTTCATTTATTTTTGATTTTCAATATAAAAAAAATTCTGAAAACAAAATCAACCGGCCACAGCCAATCTCATCACGATTTGACGTCGAAACCTAATTTGTTTGATACGACAACAAAGACGATTCGACTCGATTGCCTTAGTGGCCGTCGATGGCGGCGACAGTGTTGTCGGTATCGTCATTCAAATTTCTTACAACAATTATTTTGTCGTATCGATGATGATGATGATTCGGTCGCTTTTTGATTGTTTTCCTTTTTGTTGTTGTTGTTGCTGTTTGATTTGTCTATGTCTAGTTTGACCTGTCTAACCAACCGCCTGATTACTACTTTTCGTTGGTCGTGGTATATTTCTTGTGTTTGGGGCTTTGTCTGGCAGGGAAATAGTATCTTATCAAGTGATTTTAGATTCTTCTTCTTGTTGCATAAAATTGAAAATTTTGTTTCGAATTCGAAGAAAAGCGAAAAAAGTAGGTTGCCCTATTAAACAAATATGTTTAAATGCCTTTTAAATACTTGCATTAAGTCATAATATTTTAGCCAAGATCGATTACCTCACAATTGAATTATTTTATAATTTTTCCTCATTTTTTTTCAAAATCTAAACAAAATTTGTTATTATGTGTTTGAACGTGAAATTGTATTACCACACACCCCACACAAAAAATACAACATTTCAGAACAACTTTGATTTTTATGAGAGAAATTGCTGTTCCAAAAAAAAAAAAAAAAAAAAAAAACTGGCAGGGAGGCTTTTTTGAAATATTTTTTTTTTATTGCTATTCGTGTTACATTCACGATTTTTGTAAATTGATTTTCAAGTTCATCATTGAAACATGGTGTTGTGTTTGAAATTTAGTATGTTTGTAAATTGGAATGTTTGAATAGACAGCCAAACACATTTCAGCACTTATGGGTGCTGGCTGTGCTGTTGAGAATCCATGCCCCTGAATGCTGCTGCCGGGCGCATTTTTTTCATCCATTGAAAATATTTTTTTGTTCATCTGCTCTGTGTTTAATTTAAACATTTAACAGTTATTTAATTATATTTAGCATTTTTGTGTAGCCAGTTCGTGTGCGTGTGCTTCTGTTTGGGTGACTTTGGTGTTCAAAATTCTACCCGCATTCACAAACATTCATTTATTTCATTTCAATTTTTTTTTGTTCATTACTATTACAGTAGCTGCCAGGCGTTAAACGCTGAGGTTAAATCACCAACAATAACTACAACAACGACGACAAGTGAAATAAAACGTGTTTTAAAGGTCTTTTTTTTTTGTCGTTGCCTCCAACTTAGCTCCCGAGATCCCCTCCCGACAAATTATTGATGGATTTTTTTTGTTGGTGTTGTTGTTATGTACACACAGCATATTGTCATTTAGTATTCAATGGAAATTTTTGTTTCCATATTTACACTTCGTATTTTGGGATGAGCCATGTTCGAAGTATTAAAAAATTATTTTTTTATAACCAGTTGACCAGTTGAAAAAATATTATTTTTGAAAGGCCATAATTATTAAATAATATATTTTTCTAAAAAAAATATAAAAATAAATCTTTTTAAAAAAATTTTAATTTTTTTTTTTTTTTTTTTTTTTTTTTTTTTGAAAATAAAAGAATTTGGAGTTTTTATGGGAACACAAATTTTAGAAATCTCAAAATATAAATAAATGTTTCTATAGACAAAAAACATCAATGCTATATTTTTTCTGTATAGAAAAATCAGAGAACCATTTTTTATAGCAAAAAAAAAAATTTCTTTTGACAAAATATCTTAGAAATATTTTGCTGTAAAAATCGGAGAGTATAGAAAAAATTGTGAGAAATGTTTTTCTGTAGAAAATAAACTCAGAAATATTTTTTTATAGGAAAAAATTCAGAGAATTATTTTTCTGCGGAATAAAAAAAATCAGTAAAGGTGTAAAGAAAAATTTAAAAAAAATGTTTTTCTTTAAAAAAATGCATTCAAAGACAAATTCTTCTGAAGAAAAAATCTCAGAAATATTTTTTTCTTTAGAAAAAATTCAGAAAATTATTGTTCTGTTAAAAAAATCCGAGGAATATTTTTTCTATAGGAAACAATTCAGAAAAATATTTTTGTATAAAAAAAATCTGAGAAATAATTTTCTAAAAAATATTTTAAAAAATTATTCCGTACAAAAAATCTGAGGAATACTTTCTGTTAAAAAAATCTGAGGAATATTTTTCTATAGGAAAAAATCAGAGAATTATTTTTCTATAGAATAAAAAAATATATATTTTCTATAGAAGAAGAAATTGGAAAAATATTTTTCTATAGAAAAATTAACAAAATATTCTATAAAAAAATCAAAGTGACATATTTTCTATAGAAAAAAATATCACAAATATTTTTCTGTAAAAAATCAGAGAATTATTTTGAGAATTATATTTTATAAAGAACATTTCACTTTAGAAAAAAAAATCCGAGTAATTTTTTTTTTATATAGGGAAAAATTCCGAAAAATATGTTTCTATAGAAAAAATTTAACAAAATACATTCGATAGAAAAATAATAACAAAATATTTTCTATAGAAAAAATCGTCAAATATTTTACTATAGCAAAATTTCCGAGAAATTGTTTTCTTTAGAAAATGATTTGAGAATTAAATTTTCGTAGTTTCAAATTCTAAGAAATATTTTTCCATAGAATTTAAAAATATTTGAATTTTTTTCTGCAGAAAGAAGATTGAGACGTATTTTTCTATAGAAAAAAATTCTGAACATTATTTCCCTATAGAAAAAAAAAACTCAAAGGAACATTTTTCTATAGAAAAAAATACATTCATATTCTGTAGAAAAATATTTTTCTGTGGTAAAAAATAGAGAATTAATTTTTCGTAGGTTAAATTTCTGTGAAATATTTTACCATAGAATAAAAAATCTGACACTTTTTTTCTACAAAAAGAATATTTAGACATATTTTTCTATAAAAAAAAACTCAGAGGAAAATTTTTCTATAGAAAAAAATTCAGAGAAATATTTTTCTAAAGAAAAGTCAGAGAAATATTTGTTCTACAGAAAAAAAAAAATAAAAATTCCGAGAAATATTTTTCCATAAAAAATATTCTGAGAAATGTTTTTCTATAGAAAAAAAACAAGATTTTTTTTTGTAGAAAACGAAACTTCTGAAAAGAAATTTTCTCTAGAAAAAATCAAAGAAACTTGGGGGGGGGAGTTCCCAGGGAGTAAAAATCCTATTCTCTAGTAAAAAATCCTATTCTCTAGTAAAAATCCTATTTTTTTAATAAAAACAAATATTTTCTCGAATATGAAGTGTTTTTCAAATATTTTTTAAACAAAATGTTTTTCGAATTTATTGACAATTTGTTAGCTGGCCAAATAGTCTATAATTTTGCATTTTGAGTTCTCAGGAAGTAAAAATCCTATCACAACAAATTAAAAAATTGTAACCCCCTTCGACCCCTTGGAACTTAATCCCCCTCTTAACTAATTTCTTTTCTATATTTTCCAAAGGTACAAATTCCAATTTCTCCCCCACCCCCTCCATAATTTTTTTTTTGTTTATTAATAAAGTGGCGTTTAACAGCTAACCACCAACAGCCATCAAACGTTTTTCGGATTCCAGGCAATAGAAAAAAAAATACAAATAAAAAACTGAAACCATGTGACTTGGTTTAAGCCGGTTTTGTTTTTTTTTCTTCAACGAACACAGTGTTTATTATGAATAATAAATTCATTGGCATTGTTGTTGTTGCTGGTTTGGTTTGAAGTGCAATCGACAGAAGTCGGAGGGGGGTTGGGGAGAAGGGGAGTAGCAGAAGAAGAAGTTGGGGTGTGGTGGTGATGACGACGGCGGAGATTACAGCACTTAACCAAACTCAAATACAAAACTCAGCTTGATCTCCTCCAAAACAACACAAGCTAGAGCTTGCTGCTGAAGGCAGCAACTCAGAGTAGACGTCGTCTCTATGAATATTTAATGATTTCCAATAAGAAAGAAAAAAATATTTTTTTCCTATGTATGAGACACTCCATGAGATTTGTTACTTGATTTTTTGTTTGTTTTTTATTTTTATTTTTTATCAACATGAAATTTTTATTGTGATTGATAGTTTAATTGCTACGTCGTAGCCTCCAGGCAGAAGGAGAAACAACTTCAAATCTTGGCAATTAATAAAAACAAATATTATTCAACAAAGGCGGGTAGAGTTGTATATATAGATTTAGATAATCATTGTTGTTATGTTATTACGGTTCCAGCTCCAATTTCAGTTTATTCTGGTTTGAGATACAAAAACTGGTTAAAACTTGTTGGCTAATCTCTTTCCAACGAGAGGTGTCTACGATCACCACCACCATCGGCTACTGCCATATTTTTTTATTTTTGTTTATGGTTTTGATAATGAATTTTGATTTTTGTTTATGGTTTTCAAAATCCCCCCGATGTTTTTTTTTTATTTGTTTTGTTTGTTAAAGTTGTTCTTCTCTTTCTGGGCTTTTTCTTTCGGAAAAAAGGCCGACACATAATTTCCAACAAATGGTTTTCTTTTTTTCTTTTTTTATCTGTTTGAGGGGGGGTTAAATTTTTTCAAGAAATTTCTGGACAAAATGGAAAAGAAAAACGAATGTAGGTGAAGGTTCTTTTGGTTGGTTGTGTTAAAGATAATTTTTGTTAAGGAAGGTCATCAATCGCTTTGGGGACGATAAGAAAATATTGTCTAAGTAAAGAATATAAAATAAAATTCTTTTCTTTTGATAAGCTGTAGGACAGCTCAGGTTGAGATTTCTAATAAATAGAAAAAATAAATTATTTTTTTTCAGCATAAATTTTTTTTTCAAAAATACTTTTTGAAATATTGAAATATATTTCATAGAAAAAAAATATATAAATATATATATAAAGTATTTTTCTCCATTGAAAAAAAAAAATTATTTTATCTTTAACAAACAAATTTTTTCATTAACAAAAAAATTTATTTTTAGAAAAATATTTTTTTCTCCTTTGAAAAGTAATTTTTTTGTTGAAAAAATAATTTTTTCCTTGAAAAAAATTCAAAATATTTTTTTTTTTTTTTTTTAAATTTAGAATATTATTTTCCTTAAAAAATATTAATTTCCTTAATAATTTTTTCTTGAAAAAATAATTTTTGTCCTTGAAATAAGATTTTTTTCTATAAAAAATTAATTTTTCTTTGAAAAAAAATATTTTTTCTTTAACAAAAAAATTTTCCAAATCATTTTTTTCGAAAAAAAATCAGAATATTTTTTTCCTTGAAAAAAAATCAGAAAATGTTTTTTCTTGAAAAACATTCAGACAATGTTTCCCTGAAAAAATTCAGAAAATTTTTCCTTAAAAATATCTGAAAATTTTTCCTTTAAAAAATCTGAAAATTTGTTTTCTTTAAAAAAATCAGAAATTTTTTTTTTCTTAAAAAATCTCAGAAATACAATTTCCAATAGAAAATATTTTTTCACATTTAAACTTTCTTTCAAAAAAATTCTCATATCGCCACACACATCCTCAATATGATGGGGTTTTTAAAACGTAGTCACATATATTTTTTAAATACAACAAAAAAACTGTCGTGGTCACACGTTTCAAATAAATTTATATTTGAAATCGACATAAATATAATTTATTATAAACCGCAAGGAAAATTGCAAGTGGTTAGAATATTTTTTTTTAAATCACGTTTCAACATCATCACTACAAAATATTACAATTAATTTAATTTTACAATAAAATAAAAATAATTATTGTCTTCCAAGAAATGTTCTGATACCTAAGAAAAAAAAAAATAATTAAACAGACCTGAAAAAAAATCCCCCGTTTTACAATTCAAAACCAAAGACAATGTCTGTTAAAAAAAGATAAACTTCAGCTCAGTTCAATGGAATTGAGAGATATCACGTGTAAAAAAACTGGATATTTTTTGTTGATATGAAATATTACACCAAGAACAACAATTAATTTTGAATATTCAAAAAAATTAAAAAAAAACTGGATATTTTTTGTTGATATAAAATATTACACCA
This sequence comes from Musca vetustissima, assembly GCF_032173495.1. Lineage (NCBI taxonomy): Eukaryota > Metazoa > Arthropoda > Insecta > Diptera > Muscidae > Musca > Musca vetustissima. The sequence continues at coordinate 93,025 of NW_026886870.1, forward strand.
AGAGCAAATAATTTTTGAGTTTAAAAAAGTTTGATTTTTTAATAATCATTTATACACCGAGAAAATTTGTGATATTTTATATAGAGGACAAAAATATAATAAAAAATTTCAATATTAAAAAAACTGCAAGAAATTATAACTTTACTTTAAAAAAATAATATTGCACATTTTTTACTATTTTATATTTAGTTTTTTAATTAAAGAAATATAATTTTTTTTTAAAAAGTATATTTTTTTATTAAAAAAAACCTTTTTTTTATAAAAAATATATATATTTTTATAAAAAATACAATTAATAAACATATATAATTTCAAAATTTTATTTAATTTTTTTTTTCAAATTTTTTTTATAATTTTTTTTTTTCAATTCATAGAACTATTTTTTTTTTATAAAAAATTTAAATAATAATAAAAAATTTTTAAATTATATAAATAAAAAATTTATAAAATACAATGTAAAATAATGTATAAAGAAATAAAAAAATAACAAATAATAATAATTGAAAAAAACATTTTAGTTTTTTACTAACCTGATCATTCATTTCGTTCGTTTAATTTATTTATAAAACTGTTTTTAGTTGCGAAAAAACTAATAATAATACTGGAATTTTTGTTTTCAAAATTGGGAGGAAAAAATAGAACATTTTTGTTTAATATGGCATATTATGTAATCGCAGTAAAGAAAATTATAAGGCACCAACAACATGAACAGTAGTAATTTTTGTACAACAAAAAAGAAGAAGAAGAAGAAAAGGATATTTTTTGTAGTTTTTTTCACAGAGTAGTTTGACACCCTTATGTTTTTACACACACACTTCGTCTCTAATACTCCATTCGTTAGAAATTGTATAACGAGTCTTTATTTGTCAAGAGAGAAAAAATTTTAAATGAGTTTTGCAAGGGAAAAAATTAATAATTTTTATTTTTAAGAATACTTTATTCTTTAACACCTCACAAATATATTCGAAATTGAAAAAATATATTTTTTATAGTACAAAAACTGTATAACAATTTTTATGTAAGAGAGAGACACTATTTGTGCTGAATTTTGGCAAGACAAAAATTAATAAGTTTTATTCTATATATCTTTCATACCTTTCAGATATGTTCGAAAAATTCAATTTTTTAATTTAGTTTTTTAATAAATATTAAAAAATTCTACAGTAATTCTTACTAACAATTCCTACCCTGCATAACTTGCCTTCCCTTTCCTTTTCAATTGTAGTAATGGAATGCTTATATCATTCAATGGGAGAACAAAAGAGAGAGGGAGACACAAATTTTATTTTGCAATATATCATTAAATGACTTCCTTTAAAATAAAGCATTTTTCTATTGAATATTACAATAAATACTTGAAAATATTTAAAACAATAAAAACAACAATAATAACATTTAAAATGTTCCTTTTCGACATAATTTTTTTAAATGAAAGTCTTGCCTTATGGTCGTTTTACTTTGTATTATAAAACAAAATGGTTCTCTCCCTTTCAAAAGTCATTAACTCTCCAATGATATTCCAATTGGAAGCAATGATAACATTCACCGTATGTATTAGATATTTTCTTTTCTCACTGTTGTAAATAACAATAACAACAAGCCCTACTCTCATTGAACAGCAATACTAACCAACAAAACTACCGTTTTGCAAGAGAGATTAAATTGTCCTAGTAATAGTGCTGGAATGTGTTATAACATTCAATGTAAAGAAGAGAGGGGGAGATAGACTTGCCTAGCGGCACTCTTGTTTTAACATGACTGCTTTTCTGAAACAGTGAAGGCATCACTTTGTATTGGAAAACGGTATAACAATACAACGAGAGAGAGAGATAGAGTATGAAATATACCAACTTAATTAGGCAATTACTATTCTGTTTAGTAGAATATTCCATTTATTTTTGTAGAGAGAACTTGAAAAATGTTTTATATTGGAGAAAATGAATATAAATTGTAATATACTACAAATTAATTTTACATAATAAATATTTATGAATTCAATGAGAAAGAAAGCCAGAGAAAGAGAGTTGCATAGTAGAGGTTTGTTGTAGAAAAAGAAATGTGTTACAAATGAAAAATACATCATCACACTCTACTCTATAAGGAGAGAGAGAGAGGGAAATAAATTTTGTTTCTTTAGAATGGAAGTTCTATTTAATAAAGGATTTTTTTATTATGGAGTATAGGATTAGAATAAGAATTTTTATTAGATTAGAATTAAAAAAATGGGCTAGAGGGACTAATTTGCTCCACAGTGGAAATTCATTTAAATTTGAAATACAGATATTTTGAGAACAGGGAAAGAGAGAGAGATAGAAAAGGAGAAATAGAGATATAAATTCAATGGAAATAACCGAGAGTGGAAAATTGTATTAACTGAGTAATCATAAGACATATGTGTTTTATGATTAAAGTCAATAAAATTAAATATGTTTTATATGTAGAAATAAATATTTCAATAAATATTTTTGTATAATTTTTTTATAATTGGTCATAGGCAATAGTATCCTAAATTAAATGAAAGGACGGATTTAAAAAAGAACTATGCTTTGCATTAAAATTAAAATTGAATTCATATATTGATATTGCAATTGGCATATTGAAAATGTATCTGATGGTCAGAAGATTTAACAAATATTAATTTAAAAAAAATTAATATTTATATTTTAAAATTGAGCCTATTTATGAAAATTAAAATTATTATTCAAATAACAACTCATTGAAAAAAATTGCAAACTAGTATTTCAGATTTTGAATTTAAATATTTGATAGAATTTAAATATTTGAGAATGAATATCTGAAGGAGCAAATAGTTAAACAAATATTAAGAAGCCTGACTATTTTGCAAAAACGAAATAAATATTAATTTATATTTAAAACTTTTAAAGTGAGCATACTTCTAAAATTTTAAATTATTATTCAATTAAAAACTTATTGAACAAATTTTTAACTTGTATTTCAGATTTTGAATTTAAATATTTTTAATAGAGAAAATATTCTGTTATTATTCCAGAGGTACAATTTTTGTTTCTATTTTTAAAGCCATTCGATGCTGAATATTTTTTTCTGAAAAATGGGATTTTATAAAAAAAAAAATCTAAAATATTTTAGATTTTTGAAAAAAAAAATCCAAACATTAAAGGCATTTTCCAAAGAACAGTCCGAAGCCGATCATTAAAGTATTAAAAACTCTTTGAAAAAATTTTATACTTGTATTTCAGATTTTGAATTTAAATATTTGATAGAAAAAAATATTCCGTTTTTGTTCTAAGATTCACAATTATTTTTAAAGCAATTCGATGCTGAATAAATTTTTTCTAAAAAATAGGATTTTATAAAAAAGCTTGAATCTAGAAAACAATTTTTTAATGTAATTCGATGTTGAGTAATTTCTTTATGCAAAATATGTTTGTACAAAAAATGTTGAATCCAGAAAAATTTTAGATTTTTGAAAAAAAAAAAATCAAAAATTAAAGGGATTTACCAACGAACTGACTGAAATACAATATTATTCCATAGAAAAGATATATATTTTGAAATTTTCCTTCGATTTCTTTTATCCAAAGGGATTTGGCCTATCTTGCTTTTCAATTGGGAATTTCCTAAAAATTCAATAATTTGTAGCATTAAACTTACAAATATCTTTCTGTAAAACCCTTACAGAATTTATATAATTTCGAAAAAAACATATTATATAAAATCTTTGAAATACAAACTCCATTCATGATTATGTAATAACCCACATTTTCACTTCCATGAAGTCTACTCTCTTCCTGGCTCTCTGCAGCTCCTTATTGGGAGGTAACTTTTCAAGAGAATTCAGCCAGAAAAGAAAATATGGAGAATGTGAAAAAGGATATTGCTTGAAAATTTTCTCTTAAAAGAAAAGTTATTTTCTTCCAAAAATGAAAAGAGGAAATGAAAAAAATTTATATTTTTGCTAAAAAATTACCGTATTGCAAAAAACCAGATTTATATATAACAAACTTTCTTATAACGATTACATTTTTTTATGAAAGAAAAATGTATATAAACCTCGATGAAAATTCTAACTGAACGAATTTTTATAGAACGATGATTTTTAACTAGTAACCAATACTACGGGTTATTTTATTGTGAAGTCAAATTTCACATCAGTGGCGAAAAAAATATTTTTTTTCATAATTATTACATTTACATTATTTTTATGTAATTAAAATGGAAATGTTCAACATTTTCCTAATGACAGATATTTACAGAAATTCCTTGGGTCCATAAAACATGACTAATAGATATTAGGGATTATTACCCTCCTGGAAGTCATAAAATTGTCAAGCACATTGTCTTCAAACTTGTGAGAGAGAAATTCCAATAGGGAAAAATGCAATAGTACTACTTTCCAACATCTATTAGTAAAGCTATTGGAATATTTGTCACTCTCTTCAGTTTTGCTCTTTATGATAATCCTTTCAAGGAGAGGTCTATTCTTCAAAGCGATTTTTTCCATAATAATTTTAATCATGTAATGATTCGCACTTCCTTAAAGAAATTTTAGAAAGGTTAAATTTTATGAATTTCTCTTCCTTCATTTGTTAAAAAAAAATTGCCTAAAAATCCTTTCGGTAAAATAAAAAATGATTTTTTAATTAAAATTCCACCACTTTGATTTTTCTCAAAAAAAAAAAAAAAAAAAAAAATCCGAAAGGAAAATCTGTTTCCTGAACAAGTTTTTCTTCATTCCAATTGATTTGTTTTAAGAATCCAATTGGAACCTTTAATTTTTCCCTTAAAATCAGTAGAGAAAAATCCAGTCAAGGGAAACAACAAAAGGGAAGTGTGTTCCCTTTTTACTGGAAATATGCCGTTTTTTTCTCTCCTCTCTGTATCTCTCTCTCTCTCTCTTAAGGATTTTTGTTTCCCTTACAAATGACGACTACTCATATCACATGTTTGGCGTGGAATGTCTCTTTCTGTGTCTCTTTCTCTCTGTATATTTCCTGTATGTTAGAAGCTTTTTGAGCGATAGGAAAACTTGAAGAAAATTTTATGAAAATTGCAAAACTAAAAGAGAATATGAGAAGAAAATATTATTATGAAATATTTTTGGTATTGAACAGAAAAACTATAATCAATGATTTATAGGGCACAAACAAGAAAAAATGGGACCAGATTGGGGAGAGGCAAACAGGGCGGTTGTATGTGTGAATATACATATATTTCTTTCTTGTTAATTTATTTTTCATCAATTCAGGGCCATAAGACAGACAGCCAGGCAGATGGATGAATGGCTGGTAGGCCACAAGGCAAGCAATGTTTTTTTTTTTTTAAACTACAGACGTCAGAAGCATCAGAATTTTCAAGTGTGTGTGCGTTTTTCAATTTTCCTCTTCTTCTTTCAATTTTCTTTTTTGTTTTTTTAATTAAAGAAATATCAAATGTAAATGCCAAATAATCAATGTGATGGGGTAAAATTGAAAAAAAAAAATTGGCGCAATTTAAAAAAATATATATTTTTAATAAAATAATAATAATTCAAAACACTTTTGAAACACTGGGCCTTAAACCAAACACTTCAATTTACAGCTGATTTCAAGTCTTTCACTTCCTTCACACCACCAAAGTAAAAAAAATGTCCATACACCACACACCAACGAAACAAAAAAAAAAAAATCGATTTTATTTTTGCAAGGACACCATTTGCCTTGAGAGAAGAAGAATACTCGCTGCTCTCTTTTTGTACACCACCGAATAAGAAACGAAAACTTAACGAAGCAAAAATATGATGAAAAAAGAATCTTAATACCGTTTCGTTTTTTGTCCTTACAAAGTACTTGAGTTTTTTTTACGATTTTTTTTTTTTTCAGTGTACTAATAATTTTTCCGTTCGTGTGTTATTTTTCTTTTTTGTTGTTGGGTTTTCTTTTCATTTTTGCATTTACAAAAAATTTTGCTTTCGTTTCTTTTCGCTTTTAGTTTTGTCTTTTTATTTTCTTCTTTTTTTCATTTTTTTGAGTATCTATGTATTCTTTTCATGTGTTCGTAGGAGAAGAAGGAGGATGCCTGTGCGGCGGCTGGGTAAATGTTAGAAGTGATTGGGTGTGTGTGTGTGGTAGTGCGAGTGTGTCTGTATGTGTTGGTTACCTTTCTGTAGCACTGGTGTTACACAATTTTTCTCGTTTTTATTTCGTTAGGGGTTAAAAACTACCCCCTTTTTTAGGCAGAATTTCTGTTAGGTAGGTAAAACGTTTTTTCGGGCGTTTTTTTTCAATCAAAAAAATTTCAACACTTTTTTGTATTATTTTTCTTAACAACTCTGTAAATTAAATTAAAACCATTTATTTAAAAATATTAAAAAAATAATCGAAAACTCTTTTGCTTTGTGGTATCCTTTTTTATGTGTTAACACGGTTGGGTTGTTGTATTTTTTTTTCAGAATTATTTTTTTTTCGTTTTGTTTCTTCTTCGTTTTTTTCGAAATGTTTTAAACAATTTTCATTTTTTTCTTTTCTTTTTTTAAAAACAAAAAACTATGTTTTTTTTCTTCTTCGTTATTTTTCAGTTTAGTTTTTTTTTTCTTTTTCTTATATATATGTAAGTATATATATAATTTTTTTCTTCTACTTGATTTTTTTACAAACAACCCGGAGACGTGTAAGACAAAATATAATATATTTTTTTCAGTATTTATTCTACTTATTCCAAGAAGACCGACCTCTTCAGTACGGTATCAGCGCTCGACTGATATTTTTCAACGAGTTGCGAGTGCTTAAGCTTTCATCACCGTCACATAAAATCGAGACAAGTCAGCCCCATAATACAGAAAAACACGCACACACATGTACACAGCTCTCTGAGCGCACACATAGATACACCACACAATGCTCACCACACAACTCAGCTGAGTTATAGGAAGAAACACCAACAAAAGAACAGCACAAAGAGGAAGTACACAAGCAGCAGCAAGTATTTTTTGGGGCTGATATGTGGAGGTAGTGGTAGTTAGCCAACCAACAAAATACTCACGCTTCCAATTGTGTGTATCAAAATGTTGTTGTTCGTTCTCTCCCATTCTCAAATATCTCTTAGATAATACCGATTTGTTGTTCCTAACTAGAAAACCTCCCAATAGGTGGATGGCTGGCTATTTGTTCACACAAGAGAATGAGAGAGAGAGAGGTACACATGTAAAATGTTTGCTCTATCCCCATTTGATTAAGGCTAACAAGTGTGGTCAACTTTTTAAACTTTAACAAAAACGTCTTTTGTTTTGAAGTATGTTCAAGTATGAAGTATAAAATGGCTGTATCTTGGGTAACAATTGTGATATTGAAGTGAAATAAATTGCAGTTTGAAGCTTGAATTGACAGCATGAAGTAATCTAATATTGAAAAAAATCACCAAAACAATCATAACAAATAATTTTGGTTGAATGTGTCGATAGAATAGATATGGGTACTTCCGCAGACACTTACACGACTTTCAGAAGCAAAATCGAACTTTAAATGTTAAATAAATCGAAAACAATTTATTTTTTTACAAATCTCTCTTAATACTTTGTTGTAGAACTTTAGGAGTGCTATCAGAGTGATATTGAGATCCTCCGGTTTTTAACTTTTGAGATAAAAGCAACAAAAGAGCGGTCACTCACGCGACTTCAAATATACATGACTTTAGACATCATTGATAATAATGGGAAAACTCTGCGAATTGTGTGGATATTTTGAACATTTAATATTCTTTACATGAATAAGAGATATCAAGCATTATTATTGCACTTTGGCATATCCTTTACTTGCGAAGGATTTCTCTCGGTCACTCACGCGGCGTAACTCACGCGACATTGTTGATTTTGCAGTTTTTATTTCTGCAGTGTCTGCATTTACAGTCGTTAAATTAGCATTTTTTGCTAAGAACAAGAAGAAAAATGACAATGCGGTCTTTCTTTGTATTTTTGCCTTTACTTTATGTATTTAAGAACAATTAAAGAAATAAATTCTTCGGCCTTGGTTTACCTTTTTCGGGAAATGCCCATATAGCATCTCTGGAGGACCATTGACATGGAAACGAACGAAAATACAGTCAAATACGGTTAAATCGAACTAGTAGGGACCAAGCAAATTAGTTCGTTATAAAAGAAGTTATTTATATCCAAGGTAAGGCAAAATATATGATTAGCAGGGAAAACATATTCAGTTAGTAATTGGTAGGTTTATTTGTCACTTTTTGTCCATCCTGAAGCTAATTAATTTTTCTTTGATGATTTCTTGTAAACGTTACCAGCGTTAGCATGACCATTAGGGTCGAACAAAATATGTAAATCTGGACTGATTTAAAGTAATTAAGTCATTTTTCTTTTCATTTGGAAGTCTGACATCGACGAAAATTAATCGCTTAATGTACTACAAAAAATGGCGATTCTGCCACAGCCACATATCGTGCTTAAGAGGAGATTGTAGTTTACATAATCTATGTACGCATACAGGGTGAGATAAAAAAACTCCAACAAAGTCAAACGCCATAATTTTTGCATTTTTTTTTTAATTTTATTGAATGAAATCAAAAAATGTCACAAAAAGTATCAAATTTAAGAATAAGTTTATATTTGTTCGAATTGGCACCTTTGGCACGAAGAATAAGTTTAGGTTTGTTCTAATTTGACACCTTTGGCACGAATTATGGCCTTCAAACGGCCAATTAAACCGTCACACGCTGCCCGAATGTTGCTCTGCGGTACTTTAGCCCATTGCGAAGCGCTTGCTGGAGGTGATCGACACTTTGGTATTTTTTAGTGCCAGACTTGCTTTCCAAATACTCCAGACACAATAGTCCAACGGATTGGTCACCAAAATGCTTTTGTACGCTTGTAAAAATTATGATGAGCTGTCACTAGAATAATTTTAACAGTTGTCGGACGAGTGGTTCAGATGTAGATATAGCTCCCATGTATATTCCGATTTTATGTAAATGGTGTACTAAAGTGTAAGTTTGGATGAAATCGTTACTATCTTCGAAAGTTATCGTGGACAACAGGCGGACAGAAAGACGAACGGACGTTTGTAAATCAACTCCAAATAGTCTGAAACGGATTTGGTTCAAAGAAGCATGGGGCTTAAAATCAATATTTCAGTGAGGCAAATTCTTGCCGCCATAAGGCTGAGGCTATAACTTGTTTAGACACTCTGTTATAGCTTTATCCTTCAACTGTAGGATTGTCTGGCAGGCGAATTTAAATTTGCGTTATTGATTCAGCAATAAAAATACACAGTCTCGTCATTCCTGCTAGCCGGGAGTCATCTGAGTAACAACAGTTTCTAGAGGGCATTTGTGCAAATCTTCCTCTATTCCATGAGCCTCTATCCTGTATCACTGGTTTCAAATGATGTGACTTTTCTTATTTCGGGCATTTGGTCTAACTCAAAATTGTGAATTGCTGTGGATCACATTGTATACTCCACTATATATTTTTTGCAACATTTATGGTATGTTCCAATACATTTTTAATAGTAAAGCTAGTAAAAAGGAGTACAGTTCGGTAACGAAAATCTAGTAAATATGTCAAAATATAACAGCCAATCAGAAGTTGGCATTCCTTTTTACCAATTTTACTCGGACAAATTTTTCGAGTAAAAAGTTGACAAAGAGAACGCCATTTTGTTTTGTGTTCTCTTAAATTTGGTTCAATGTTTTATCAGTTTTATGGGTTCAGGAACGATTTTCGAGTAAAAAGTTGCAGAACTTGTAAAATTAGTTGAATCTTTTAGGTTCTGGAACGGAGTAATAGTGTTCGGTATCGATCCATTCGACCATTGCTTTAAGTCTTAAAGCTGCCACAGCCGCTTCATATTTTATTTGGATAACAATTAGATCTATATAGTCTTCAAAGTCATAGTTGATATTGTCCATTGCTACCCATAAGACTTCAGAGGCATATTTTAATGTTGATCTAATAACGCTATTTTAGATTCAGGGTATCATCTTTGATGAAACCCCATTTAAAGCCTACGACAGAAAGCAAGTATCTGTGGGCCTTGTTGACCCGTTACTGTACAAGATCTTTCCATTTAAATTTCCTATTTAGAATGACTCCCAGTCATTTAACTTTATTTGATATGGCGGTTATTACTTTGTTTTGGGCATTTCATACTTTCCCATTTTTATCTTTTTGATGAAAGACATATCTCCGTCTTGTCCGGATTCACGTTAAGGCCCTTCAGCCTTGATCAGTTAAAGGCAATGTTTAACTCCGTTTCAGTCTTTGCGTGTGCCAAGTTAGGACTCTTTCCACTTAGATGTATTATAACATCGTCTGTATAATCGAGAGACTATTATAATTATAACATTACACATTACATTTAATATTTATTTTAAAATAGTATTTTTCTTTCATTTATCATAAACATCATAATTTTTCTTATATCAACTAGGGCTAAAAACGCTACTTTGACAACACAGCTAGTATACAAATATTCAAATTCAATTGCTACCAACCAATAAACCCCACAATGAAAAAAAGTGCACAACCAAATACAAAGCAAACGGCCCCAATGTTAACGTCATCAAGTGAGAATTAAAGAAGAAGCAACTGAGAGCGAGAGAGCGATTACAACTATTCCAGCAGAGTTAAGTAAATAACAGAGAAAAAGTACAAACAAAAATTCATTGGAGAGAGATACTTTCATATGCAAATTATTTGTTATGAAAAACACTACAAAATATACAATAAATTACAAAATAATATTACAAATTTAATAAATTGTAAAATTTAAAACAATTTTTATATTAAAAATGTCATTTAATTTAAGTTTTACATGACTTACAACATAAATTCTTAACGCCCCCACACACAGGAATGAATGGAAAAAAATGTGTCAAATTGTCTAACACACACGAACGAAGAGGGAGTGTGTAGCACGTTCTCATACTCTATCGTGTTCTTTCTCTCTCTCTCTCTCAACCCTCATCATATTGTACGACGTACAAATGGAATAATAGTTTAGAATAGAGAATAGTTTTTTATTTTCAGTTCAGAATTTCTGTGTGTTCTTGTAAAAGAAATGTCTGGAAATTTTAAATAGTAAAGCAACAACAACAATAGCAACACTAACGCTAGTAACAATTGTAGTTAATGGCAAATCTAGAGATTATAAAAAATAACACATATACTCTCTCGACATATATGTCCCCCCAGACCCTACCCCACTCGCGCTCTCTCACACACGAACCGACCAACAAATTAGCCTCTTCTTCATAATTTTTCCAAGAGAATTTTTTCTTGTTTTGTATTATTTGAAAATGTAAGGCACTGTGACAAGTGCCAGCCAGCTAGCCGAACACAACAAAACAAGCAATTGTGTGTGGCAGCAACAAAAACAACACATTAGCAAATTATTCTTCTTCTTGTTATTATTTAATTTTTTGTACTGCATTGTCGGTCCGACAGAGCAATACAAAATCCGAGCAAGAGTGAGAATTTGAAATAATGGCGCGCGCAAAATTTTATTTGCCTTGCCAGCGATTTTGTGAGCAAGGGTTCTCTTTGGCGGAAAACACGAGAGACAACATTGTGCATAAACAACACAACTAGAAGAAGAAGGACATATGCCAGAGAACACAGTTTAGGTGAAGAACAGTGGTTTACAGAGGACTGGCAGATCCACAGGCGTGGATTTTTTTTAGTGGACTACAGAGCCTCAGGCGCGCATTTTTTAAGGATTTTTTCCAATGTTCGTCAGAGCCACAGGCGTGGATTTTTAAAATAATATTTTTCAGAGGACCAGCAGGACTAGAAGCTTGCTTGGATTACAAAAACTGGCGGAGCCACAAGGATTGATTTTTATTAAAAAATGTATCTTCAGGGGACTGCAGAGCCCCAGGCGCGTTATTTTATGACAAAATTTTCAATGTTTAGCAGAGCCACGGGCGTGGATTTTTTAAATAATGCTTTTTTCAAGGTTCAAGAGATTTTTTAAAGAATATTTTTTTCAAAGTTCAGTAGAGCCGCAGGAGTCTATTTCTTAAAGAATATATATATATATATATATATATAATTTTTTAATTAAAAAAAATTTCATACATGGCGCCCAACGTAGGGGTGGATCACTCTCTCAGGTTTCAGTAGAAGTTAAAAGAAAAAAACTTATTTCAAACGCTAGTAAAGGTATATGAATTAAAATAATGTATGTTTCATAAACGGCAACTAACGTGTGGGATGGGTCTCTATTTCAAGTTTATGTAAAAGTTTTAAGCAATTTTTAAGCTACATTTATTAAAATTTTCCTTTTATATTTAATAAAAAAAAGTTGGCGCCTAATGTGTTAACACTACGAATATCCTACCGATTGTTTAATATAAATGTGTTTGATATTTAACAGTGTTGGTGCCCAATGTGTTGACCCATATGTTATCGATAGTTAAATATAAATTTGTAAATTTAAATATTAAAATATATATACATATATATATAAATTCACCCTGAGTTAAAAAAAGTTCTTTAGTAAAGTTTCTGTACAATTCTTCGCTACTAATTTCCTTTGATATTAAAAGAAGAAAATAGTTGGCGCCCAATGTGTTGACTACGAATGACTAGGTATTAAATTCCCTCGGAATAAAAAAAAATGTTCTTCCATAAATGGCGCCCAATGAGGGGATGGACCACTATTTCAAGTTTCTGTATAAATTATAAGAAAACACCTTGTTTCCCTCCGCTAAAAAGTCAATAATTTCATAAATATCATACAACAAAATGGCGTACATTATTGCGACTTATTAGATACTTTAAAATGGCGCCCAATGTAAAATTTCGATTTATTTCAAACTTAAATAATAGTTATGGAATCAGTGGGAAGATTGACGTCAAAATTTTTAGATTTACATTCGCACGAATTTATTGTTTTTAAAATTCCTAAAAATTTTTATGTGATTTTTCCTACAAATTTGAAAAATAAAATACAAATGGCGCCCAATTGCTGAGCTAACTATTTTTATAAAAATAAGGGTTGAACATGTCTGTGGAACATTAAACTGGATTTTGTCATTTATTTTTGGAAAATATTACCTTAGACTTGAATAAAAAATGGGCTCAACGGATGTAAATTTACTCAAGGATTTTACAAGTGGCGCCCAACGCTTTCACGCACTATCTAGAATATCTATATACAGTCGAAATCGCTTATTACGAAGGTCAAAGGACCGTCCGAATTGGTCGCTATAAACAATATGATGTTATAAACGATATCAAATGAAGGGAAAAGCTTTTCTCGGGACTGTGGATACCGTCATTATAACCGATGTCGTTATAAACGCTTCAGACGTTTTTCAGAAAAGTCGTCGATAATTTCCTCAAAAGATAATAACATACTATTTAAAGTTTTCAGAAGAGTTATCTATTGGAATATTATATCAATTTTATTTGGCTCCCAACGTGGTTTTTAAAAATTTCATTTGATGCATATTTCGAATGTATACTTTCAAAAATGGCGTCCAACATGATTTTCTTGTTTTTAGGATAAATTAGCAGAATTAATTAAAAAACCAGTGAGCGGAGCAGTATAGTCGGAAGGGGCCGACCATACGATACCCTACACAACTACCACGGAACTCAAATTTTTTGCTGATGTTTATTCCGAGCCTGGGCAATATTTCGTGATATTTCCCCCATCTTGCCCGATTAGAGGTAAACAGCACCTCAGTGACATATTTTCCGAATATTTCGAGTATTCAGTACAGCTATTGTCCAGATTCCCTTCACCGTGGGTTGTGTAGTGATGTTCGGCTTTCATTTGTGGTCTATAGATCGACTCGAAAATAACACAAAAAATTAAGTTTTCGATCCATTTCATTCCAAAATTATTATCTGATCATCACCGACAATTATAGGCGTTGTCCTTGACCATAACTGGAACCTCATGGAACATTTCAAAGCGATTAGCGCTTTATTTCCGCCCTCCAGTATGGTAATGGGTTACTAAATAATATATGTATACGGAGATTCCTGTAAATATTTGGGTGTAACTCCCGCATCCGAGCACATACTACAATATAATTGGTATTAATTTAAAGGTCAACCACTCCTCTTGGATATAAAATCAACTTCTCGGGTCTATGTCCTTCAGGGACATATATATACGCTATAGAATACAAATTTTGTCATTTTTCACACAAAAGTCCGATCTTTATCAAAACAGGCATGCTTATTCTTTGACCCGATCCCCTTCTCCATGCAAAATTTCACAATGTTCGGGCCATTATTGCGGTCTCTGGAGCGTCAAGAAAAACCGACAAAAATTTAGTATTTGGTCCATTTCATCCCCTAAATATTAACCGATCTTTCCCAAAAACAATAGGGGTCTTCATTGGCCAGAACTCATCTTACATGCAAAATTTCGTGAAGATTGGTCCATAACTGTGGCCTGTATCGTGTTTACAAATTATAATGGACAGGCGGGCGGACGGACGGACACACATGTCTAAATCGACTCAGCTAGTCGAGATATGACGATCGGTATACTTAAAGATGGGTCTAGGACCAATATTTCGCGGCGTTACAAACTTTTGGCGCTGCACAAAGCTATAATACCCTGACAACATAGTTGTGTAGGGTATAATTATATTTGATTTCCTTAGACTTGGACCAGCGACTGTAAACTTCCTCAGGGCTTATCCAATCCATAGAAGCCTTTCGAGTTCACCTAGCAATCATAGACTGGATAAGTCATATGCTATGGAATAAATGTATAGATAGTAGGCATAGCTATCAGGGACAAAGTAGAGCAAAAGTGTCTTAAGGAACTTAACCGGGAAGAAATTCGAACCAGTCTGTTATGTAAACGACATTTTAAAACTTAAGGGAAATAATCCCAAATTACATGGAAAAAGGCTCAAATGAAATATCAATTTTAACATCACCGACAGAGCAATTGCCGCCGTATACAAGTGGGAGTCACTTCAGACCGAAAACATAAATGGAATGACCACGTAAGGATCCCAGATGTTGAAAACGAAGTAGTGGTTCCCGATAACCGACAATCATTGACCTCCGTCGATTGGTATTTGAAGGACCTTTTCCTCACTGACGAAGTGAGGAAGGATAACTGTGACTTAGGATAACTGTGACTTATGTGCGGCTTACACCTCCACATGTGGGACTGGAAAAAACACTGACTAGAGCGACTGCTACCCAACTAAGGGCATAATTTGATCTCGTGACGAATTTGAACCTTCGGTTTGGTCAGGTATACATTAACTGAGGAAATCAGAAGTCTGTGGAATTTATTAGGAAAGCAGTTAATGGCATTGATCCAATCTGGTGACTACGGTGTGGTAATGGCCAGCACTTATGAGACTGAAAAACGCAGATTGCTTCTCAAATAAGAAACTCATTTGAACTGCATAATTTGTGTACATAGCAACATTTTAAACATCAAAGGCAGATCATTGGATAATGCCCAACATAAGGTCTTCCGACGCTTTGAGAGGAATATGAATTACACTAACTTGTCCAATAATTTCTTCTTGGAGTCAACCACAAGAAGACACTAGAAAGTATTCTTTAAAACATTCTCGCTTAGACCTCTGCTAGTCCCCGAAAAATATTATTTAAAAAATCCACGCTTATACATCTGGTAGTCCTTAAAAATATTCTTACTACAATCCACGCTTGGTCCAAGCCAAGTAAAGTATGTCCTTGTAAAGTATGTTTTTTAAACCCACGCTTGGACCTCTAAAAGTCCCTGGTTTAGTAGTCCTTGAACCAAATCCACGATTGCGGCTCTGCTAGTGTCTGAAAAAATATTGTTTAAATCATTATCTAATTTACCCCCAATTAGCCCTCATAACCACTGTCCAAGGATTAGATAACAAAGAAGAAAAACTGTATCATTTTCATTTTGGGCTGAGACAATACATAAAAATTTGATTTCCTTCGTTATGGGAATGCGTGACTAAGTTCAGGTCATATTGTGAGTTCGGCTTCTGCGCATTTTACACACAATTTTGTGTCAGGTTTATAGAGAGCGAGAGAGCCTTTTCATGTCGGTGTTTCTTTATCTATCGGCGAACAAGATGAATCCGATGAAAAGGATTAGGGGTGGGTTTTTGCTTCAAGGAATACATTTTTTCCATCGTCTTCTTCTTCTTTGGCCGTTCTTTTTCTTTCTTTTGGGGGTTTATGGCTTATGTAAAGGAATTTATTTGCTGTGGCCAGCAAAGAAAATAATCCGGTTTTAGACAACTACAAAAAAAAAATTGAAAACATAAAATGACCAAAAATCTCTAACAAAAAAAGGGTTCTCCTTTGGCAGGTATTCAATGGAAAAATTAAAGCATGTTCTTGCTGCTGCTGTTGTTGTTGTCGTCATGTTCTGTTTAAATCGTATTTCAATGCACATAAAAATAGTTTATCTGTAGATTGTTGTTATTATTGTTGTTGTAGTTTATAAACTCAAGTGTTTGTCGGCTATTTTGGCCAAAATGGTTAGAACCACAAAAATCGAAAGAAAGAAAAAAAAGAATGACGTCACACTGCGTCAATAATGATGTCAATCACAACAGCCCCCTTGAATCCAAAAACAAAAACAAGAAAATGTTCAATCAACCGACCAACCACTGCCACCATTCGTCACAACCATCATCAGTCAATACCACCACAACCACCCATCGACGTTGTCATTGCCGTCGTCGTAGTCGATGTTGATATGTGGTTGTAGTTCTTGTTGTTGTTGTGCACTTAGCTCCTCACTTGATTTGTTATAAAAATTAAATATAAATCAAATGATATCGGGCTGGCTGCCTTGCCTAGCCCAGCCCTGCCGGGTCTTGTATGGCATGACACGGCCTGGCCTCTTTTTCCTTGATAGATACAAACCCTTATTTTTTATGTCGATTTGTTAACTGATAACAACCAGAAAAGGCCATCTTAACAAAAATCGACGTAATGTAAAATAAAAACACGTAACGAAAATAATAAAGAATCAAAAATTCTAATCAGGATTTTGATGAGGTCGATACGAGCAATAGCGACTGATATTTTTTTTAAACTACAGAACTACAGGTGCGGATTTTTTTTAGGAATATTTTTCAAGGACTAACAGAGGTTTTAAATAATTTTTTCAAGGACTACCAGAGGTCTAAGCGTGGATTTTTAATATAA
This sequence comes from Musca vetustissima, assembly GCF_032173495.1. Taxonomy (NCBI): domain Eukaryota; kingdom Metazoa; phylum Arthropoda; class Insecta; order Diptera; family Muscidae; genus Musca; species Musca vetustissima. The sequence continues at coordinate 110,147 of NW_026886870.1, forward strand.
TATTTTTCAAGGACTGACAGAGGTCTAAACGTGGATTTTTTAAATAATATTTTTCAAGGACTAAAAGACCAATAAGCTTGGATTTTTTAAGTAATATTTTTCAAGGACTAAAAGACCAATAAGCATGGATTTTTTAAGTAATATTTTTCAAGGACTAAAAGACCAATAAGCGTGGATTTTTTAAGTAATATTTTTCAAGGACTAAAAGACCAATAAGCGTGCATTTTTTAAATAACATTTTTCAAGGACTAAAAGACCAATAAGCGTGGATTTTTTTAATTATATTTTTCAAGGACTAAAAGACCAATAAGCGTGGATTTTTTAAATAATATTTTTTCAACGGCTAGCAGAGCTCTGAGCGTTGATTTTTTGAATAATATTTCCATATGACTAGCTGAGGTCTAAACGAGGATTTTTTAAAAAATATTTTTCAAGGACTAGCAGAGGTCTAAGCGTGGATTTTTTAAATAATATTTTCCTAGGACTAGCAGAGGTCTAATCGTGGATTTTTTAAAAAATATTTTTTCAACGGCTAGCAGAGCTCTAAGCGTTGATTTTTTGAATAATATTTCCCTATGACTAGCTGAGGTCTAAACGTGGATTTTTTAAAAAATATTTTTCAAGGACTAGCTGAGGTCTAAGCGTGGATTTTTTAAATAATATTTTTCAAGGACTGACAGAGGTCTAAGCGTGGATTTTTTAAACAATATTTTTCAAGGACTAAAAGACCAATAAGCGTGGATTTTTTAAATAATATTTTTTCAACGGCTAGCAGAGCTCTGAGCGTTGATTTTTTGAATAATATTTCCCTATGACTAGCTGAGGTCTTAACGTGGATTTTTTAAAAAATATTTTTCAAGGACTAGCTAAGGTCTAAGCGTGGATTTTTTAAATAATATTTTTCAAGGACTAGCAGAGGTCTAAGCGTGGATTTTTTTTAAATAATATTTTCCTAGGACTAGCAGAGGTCTAAGCGTGGATTTTTTAAATAATATTTTTCAAGGACTAGCAGAGGTCTTAGCGTAGATTTTTTTAAATAATGTTTTTCAAGGACTAGCAGAGGTCTAAGCGTGGATTTTTTTAAATAATATTTTCCTAGGACTAGCAGAGGTCTAAGCGGTGATTTTTTGAATAATATTTCCCTATGACTAGCTGAGGTCTAAACGTGGATTTTTTAAAAAATATTTTTCAAGGACTAGCTGAGGTCTAAGCGTGGATTTTTTAAATAATATTTTCCTAGGACTTGCAGAGGTCTAAGCGTGGATTTATTAAATAATATTTTTCAAGGACTAGCAGAGGTCTAAGCGTGGATTTATTAAATAATATTTTTCAAGGACTAGCAGAGGTCTTAGCGTGGATTTTTTAAAAAATATTTTTAAGGACTAAAAGAGGACTAAATTTTTAAATAATATTTTTCAAGGACCAGCAGAGGTCTAAGCGTGGATTTTTTAAATAATATTTTTCAAGGACTAGCAGTGGACTAAGCGTGGATTTTTTAATAATATTTTTCAAGGACTAGCAGTGGACTAAACGTGTATTTTTTAAATAATATTTTTCTAAGTGCAGATATTTTAAATAATATTTTTTCAAGGACTAGCGTGGTTTTTTTTTAATAATATTTTTGGAGGGCTTGAAGTCTCATAAGCCTGGTTTTTTAAAACAAATTTAATTGCATATTTTTGTACATGGGTTAACAAAAGCAAATGGAAATTTCCACGTAGCTGTGCTAATTTTGCAGAAGTTGAAACTTCAAATACTGTTCTATTTATAGGAGTAAAATTTATATTAATTTCATTGTTCTCTTATCTGTTTAGTATTTATAAATATTATGTATTTATATTCATGTATTGGTATTTATAAATATATTTCCCAAATAATAGACTATGCATATTTATTGCCATAAAACATAACGTTTTATAAATAAATAAAATATAGTAAAATATTTTTTTTTATTTAAAGACGTCACTCACTTCTCATTCTATAATTTTGTCAACTATTTCTAATAGCTCCTGAAGGTGTTGTCTACTTAGCCATTTATTTTTTTATTTTTATTTAATTATTTTGTTTAATTTCTTTGTTGTTATTGTTGGTTAGTGCGTTAATGCCATTTAGTCACCGTAAGCCCCGAAATATACTAGTCACAAGAGTCACATTGTTGACGAACCTTAGTGTCACCCAGGTGGTAAAAAATTCCACTCCATGTGTATGTGTTACTGTTTGGGTTGAGTATACGTAAAAGAAGACCTGGAAGACCAACCAGGTAATTTTGTTTTAATGTCAGTTGGAAAAATTTGCATTAATTCTCACATGTCCATCTATTAAATTCAAATAAATTGCTGGCTAAGCTTAAATGTAATGCAAACATGTACAGTTAATGAAAATGTTACAGTGGGCCGAAACAGAACAAAAAGTCTGACTACTGAAATAATTTTTAAAAAATATTTTTCAATCCACGCTTAGGCCTCTGCTAGCCCTTGAAAATACTGTTTAAAAAATATTTTTCAATCCACGCTTAGGCCTCTGCTAGCCCTTGAAAATACTGTTTAAAAAATATTTTTCAATCCACGCTTAGGCCTCTGCTAGCCCTTGAAAATACTGTTTAAAAAATATTTTTCAATCCACGCTTAGGCCTCTGCTAGCCCTTGAAAATACTGTTTAAAAAATCCACGCTTAGACCACTGCTAGTCTTCGAAAAATATTATTAAAAAAAATCCACGCTTAGACCACTGCTAGTATTCGAAAAATATTATTTAAAAAATCCACGCTTAGACCACTGCTAGTATTCGAAAAATATTATTTAAAAAATCCACGCTTAGACCACTGCTAGTCTTCGAAAAATATTATTTAAAAAATCCACGCTTAGACCACTGCTAGTCTTCGAAAAATATTATTTAAAAAATCCGCGCTCCTTTAGTATTTGAAAAATATTATTTAAAAAATCCACGCTTAGACCTCTGCTAGTCCTTGAAAAATATTATTTAAAAAATACACGCTAAGACCTCTTCTAATCCTTATAAAATATTAAAAAAAATCTCTGATAGTCCTTGAATGATATTATTTAGAAAACCCCACGCTTAGACCTCTGCTAGTCCTTGAAAAATATTATTTAAAAAATCCACGCTGACCTCTGCTAGTCCTTCAAAAATATTATTTTAAAAAATCAAGGCTTAGACCTTTTCTAGTCCTTGAGAAATATTATTCAAAAAATCCACGCTTAGAGCTCTGCTTGTCTTTGAAAAATAGGCTTTAAGAAATCTACGCTTATTGGTCCCACAAATCCTCCAAAAAATATTATATCTGTCTCTCTTAGCCCCTGAGAAAATATTCTTAAAAAAGTCCTTTCTTATGCTTCTAATATTCCTTTATACGAAAAAAATTACGATATCCTTAGAAAGGACATTACCATCAACTGCAACAATGCAATGGGGTCATAGCAACTATAGTTCTTAAGAAAAGCCATAAAAAACATTTACGAAAAGAAGGTTGGTTGGTTGTTTGGTGGGTGGTTTTTTATGTAACTTCTCTTCGACACACACATAGATACACACACCCTCAAATATATATCCGCTGGAGGCTCGATGACGCCACGAAGAATTTGCACAACAAATTGGCAACAAATGTTAAAAGTACAAACAAAAAAAAACAGTTTTTTCCATTTATAGCCTCGTTCTTACATTGACCCAAACCCCACCATATATATAATGGCTAAGTGGTGTTGCCATGGCAAAAAACAACAAATAAGGAAAATATACACCAACACTAACACCAAAGAAAATAACATTGACAAAAAAGGAGCAGTCAACTAGAAATGACACTATTTTGTTATTTGCCAAAAATGGAGTGGATAAAGTTCCGCAGTTATGCCAGTCGTTTGGGGGTTGGGGGTGTTGGCACTTTATCATTATAATTTTCCACCAAGGAATATGTTTGCTGACAAGAGACCAAATGACCTAGAAGAAGAGTGGACTTGATAGAGAGAGGAGGTTGGACAAATGATAGAGAGCGGAAGGAGGATAGAGAAATAATTGTTTGTAATCGAGCTAAATATTCCAATTCAAGTGTCAACTTCCTTTATAAAATCGAACAATAGATGTCCGCATGGTTACGTCGATTTTTTAAAGAAAAACATCTAGTTTCCAAAAGTGAAAATCTAAACCGAGAAAGCCTGAGCTTATCTAAGATGATATTTAAGGAGTCCTGAATTTGTTATCCATTTTTTGTTTCCATACTAAGGGTCTCGAATTTGTCACCAAAAAAAATAGAAAAAATTAGGATGTCTGGAGTTTGTCATCAAGGTTTTTTTTCTATAGGAAAACAATTAAAAACGTCGCTACGACTGGGTCGATTTTTACCCTCCACTATAATGCGGCATTCAAAATACCTAAAATTGAGCGAAACTTATTTATGTAGGGCTATACCATGGTCAATATCTGCCAGGAGAAAACGAAATAAAAAACTACAGTCACTGAGTTTGGAAAATTCGGGTAGGAACTTCACAACATACCGAGAATGATATTTGGCCTTTTATTGGGGGCTATGTACCTACCTCTGAACTTATATTGAAAATATTCCGCGAAGAACAAGAATTAATTTACCCACTAAAGTTCGTAAATGCCAAATTACAACCCCTTCGTAATGCTAACTTACTGTCACTTCGAAAGTGGAAAAAGCGCCTGAGGGACCGAACCTTCATATGGGAGTAACACCCAAAGATCGACAGATATCTATAACTTTTTTGTTAGGAAGATTGCCATCCTATACCAAAACCTTGAACGATATTGATAGCACTGTGCGACAAGATTTTGGGAAGAGAAAATTTCCAATTGGGGTGAAAGACCCCGATGAGAGTATAAACAAACCCCGGAAGGAAAAATTCACCATAGTTCAAGATTCGGAGGTATGGCGTGATCATTTTTTTGCTGGCGACCCTATTATACATGAAGAGGTTGTCTCATATTTCATATGATTAGTAGCTATTGTATGTATTTTTGGAGATTGCATTTTTTTAGTAAAATCGAATGTGAAATTTTTTTGTGGAATATTTGTCCTTTTAAGTCGGTTGCTTTCAAGTCCTGTTTATCATAATCCTCGAAATAAATTATTTTTGATCCTCGAAATATTCTACAAAAATGTTTGTCATAAAATTTTAGTTGGGGAGATTTTAGTTCGAATATTTGCCAATGTCTTTCTTCCCCAATAGAAATTTTCCACACTCCAGACCATGAGCTCGATTTTGTCGCATACTGTAATTTTTGGTAGGATGTTTGTAGATAAAATGAAAACCCATAATATCAAATTAGAGCAAATTCGGTCGATATAAAGTTCCCCAAAATATGGAAATTTGGGAGGTACCATTATGTAGGAGGCCACCATAAAAATTCGGCCAATATTAATAATTTTTTAAGGACATTTGCAACCCAAAATACCATATTGCAGCCAATCCAGTAAAAAAAGTGACCAAAATGCTAAAAATTTCGAAAATCGGGGGATTACTGTTTATGAAGCCTAAAAGTATACCGATATTTATAATTTCTGTTGAAAAGATTTCCTACCTAATAAGAGCAAAATACCAAATTACAGTTAATTCGAAAATACCGAATATTTATGGGTAACCAAATACGGGGGCAATATCAAAACATGGAAAACATGGACCGATATATCCCATGTTTTATACCTTATAAATCTTAAATATTGCGAGCTCTATCTATCTATTTATCTATCTATGATTTCAACAGATATACAGACGATTGCACATAGCTACATCGAAACACATTTATATTCCGAACAATAATACACACCAACTTATGGGAGAGGGTATAAAAATTAACCAGCAGTGTCCCGTGAATGTAAACAATTTTTTTTTTTTGTTAAAATACTCCAACCTCGGGAGTTCTGAGGTTATTATCTATTAAAAAAAATTAATCATGAAGAGCCCTGAGACTTCAACTTGTCACCAATTCCATGGGATATGACGATGTTTGTCCTGAGCTTCGTATCGATTTTTTTTTCTATAGAAAAAATTAAGTATTTTTCCTAAGGTTGTCATTAATTTTTTCTATAGAAATACTCTAACAAATTACACATAATATAGATTTTTTTCTTTCTTAAATATTTCGAGCTTTATCGGGATTTCAGATGGACATACATACAAAGACGACACACATTTTTACTCCGATATAGAAAAATCAATAATCAGAGTTCCATATATATCCACGGAGCTTTGATGATTTAGATTGAGGCTATCATCTATAAAAAAATGAAAAATGAAATCCTGAGATCGTCCTGAATTGTCACGGAATTCCAACCTTCGTTTTTCAAAGTTGTCACCAATTTTTTCTAACGATTTTTTTTTTCAATAGAAAATAATCCAAAATCACCTGTTCATCACTGATTTATTTTCTATAGAAAAAATCCAACCACATGTTTTTGTCCTGAAGTTGTCTTCGATTTTTATCTATAGAAGAATTCCAGCCTTATGTTCTTCGTCCTGAAATTGTCAACGATTTTTTTGCTATAAAAATTTTTTTCTAAAGAAAATGTTTTCAATAGAAAAAAATCAATTCATCCTGAGTTTGTCACCGATTTATATGGTATAGAAAAAAATCCAATAACATGTTTTCATACTGAAATTGTAATCGACTTGTTTTCTATAGAAAAATTCCAACCTCAGTTTTTAGTCCTAAAGTTGACACCGATTTTTTTCTCAACAGAAACAAATTCAGCATCATGTTCATCCCTAGGTTGTCACCGATTTATATCCAACATATAGTCACTGAGATTGTCACCGATTTTTTGTTCTTTAAAAAATCGTACTCAAATTTTCGTCCTAAGATTACCAACGATTTTTTTTCCGTAGAAAACATCTAACATCGGGTGCCCTCCTGAAGTTGGCAGCAAAAATATATACATTAGGGGTTCTGAATACGATTTTTTATTTTTCTTTAGAAAACAATCCGGAATTTTTGTTTATAAAAAGTTTAATCTCGGATTTTTATGCTAAGGTTATCATCGAGATGTTTTCTATAAGAAAAAAACCCCACCCTCAGGTGTTAGTCCCGAGGATTTAATCGATTTGTTATTATAAAAAAAAAACAAAATCCAAACTCAAGTTTTCGATCTGCTATTTTTTTGTTGAAAACACATCTATATTAGGCATGTCGAGGTTGTCAGTAATAGTAGTCTTAAAACATAAAGACCTTAATTTCTCTTCCTTGTTCGCTTTGTGATTGATAGGATATCACAATATCCTCTCACGACAAAAAGGACTTTCAATAAATAAAACAATATACTAATGACCCTACACATACATATACTTGTCTTGGTATTGTGTTTTGAATGCTAAATTGCTATGTACATACTCACACATATATAAACGACTTTTAATGAGTTGTCCTTTTTGTGGTGACAGAGACAAACAAAGTAAAACATTTCCCTAAAATAGCACAGCCTTGAAGTAAAATTGAACAATGTATTTGTTTTATGTTTGTATTTGTATTGGTGTGATTGTGTCGTGTATCTCTGTGTATAAACTACCACTTAAATTGTTATTTATTCTCTTCTATTGTTGTAATTCCACAAATTATGATGTCATATCAAACTTCTGCACCGAAAGGTATTGAAATGTGAGCAAAGTTGGTCTTAAAATAGGATTTTAACGAAATTGAAAAGTTTTTAAAGAAAATAGAATATATTTACGAATATTTAAATAAATTTACATTTATTGTAAATTAAATGGGAAATATTAGTGTGAAGGGAATGCTTTTAATATGGGTACTCTTAGCTTTTTTCTCCGCACTTTATCTCATTGTTGGCCAGTATTGGCGAGGCTTTGTGTGTCGCAGGGGATAGACAACTATTCTACGCCGCTACTAAATTATTTATACTATATCGATATAAGTGGGATACACACATAGAGACGTGAATATCGTTTTTTCTGATCGTCGTTTTTTTTTCGTTTCGTTTTTTTATGAGTTAAAGGTGATAAAGATTTTTCACTTGTTAAGTGTGAAAAACGTGCAGACGTTTAAAAGTTCGAAAGCCACCAACCATTGTTCATCATTTTGCATCTGAACGTTAATGAAATCCATAAATAGAGCAGCCGATATATTCGATATGACCGCAAAAGGTGAACACAAAACGAGTCCAAATAAACCAAAATAGGTGTTTATTTTATGGCCAATCTTGAACTTACTACTTATCTGAATAATGTGAAAAAATAAAAACATTTTGTGATTTTCGAAAAAAATAGTTATCAACAAAAATGATCAATCGCAATTAATCTCATCAAAAATCAAGACATTAGAATTTTTAGATATTTTTAAATAATGATATACCATCAAATAATAAACCACAAAACCGTATTTTTGTTGTCAAAAATTCTAGATAAATAAAGTCCCAACATTCTTCCTATTTTTTTTAAAATTGTTCGTATCTATCAGGAAGTAATGAAAATCCAAAATGCAGTTACAGAAAATGCAACCAAGAGGTCAGTACCTGAAATCAATCGGAAGGTTTATATGGAGTTTATGACATAGCAAATTGCTGCAAGGGAACGAAACGAAATAAAAACCAGTAAGGAAAGTAGTAAAGTCAGGCGGGGCCGACTATATGATACCCATCACCACTATGGGTACATTAAACAGGACTATTAACATGAAATTGGATGAAATAAAATATGTGATATTTATCTAAATATGAATCGACTTCAAACAGATATCTATGGGTCATCCGTTGGGCTATGTCTGTACTTCTAGACAACGCAACTACGTAATTCTATGCTCAATGTTGTATGTTGTACAAAATTTGATGTCATTCTGACTAAAATGAAGAGTTTGATGTCCAATTTACTTAAAATTGGGCGAAAATATATATGGAAGTTATATATAGATTATACTAATTTCAGTATGTTTTGTTCCTATCAGCCATATATTGGATCATTGGTGCGTCAATTACTTAAAATCAACCTATAATATAAGAGAGCTATATCTAAATCTGGACCGATTTTCTCGAAACTTGGCACACATCATTCTGGACTAAATTCAGCACGTTATGCCAAATTTCGTGCAAATCGAAGGATATATAGGGACTTTGGTGCACCATTTACATGAAATCGGACGAAACTATATATGGGAGCTATATCTAAATCTGGACCGATTTTCACGAAACTTGGCAGACATCATTCTGGACTTAATTCCGATTTTCTTTAAACTTGGCAGACATCATTTTAGACTCAATTCAACACTCTATGTCAAATTTCGTGCAGATCGAATGATATATAGGGACTTTGGTGAACTATTTACATTAAATCGGTCCAAAATATATATGGGATCTACATCCAAATCTGAACTGATTTTCACGAAACTTAGCACACATCATTCTAGACTTAATTCAGTACGTGTGCCACATTTCATGCAAATCTAAATGTATATAGGGACTTTGGTGCACCATTTACCTTAAATCGGACAAAACTACATATGGGAGCTATATCTAAATCTGAACCAATTTTCTTGAAACTTGGCACAAATCATTCTGGACCTAATTCAATACTCTGTGCCAAATTTCGTGCAAATCGAAATATATAGGGACTTTGGGTCCCATTTACCTTAAATCGGACGAAAATATATATGGGATCTATATCTAAATCTGATCCGATTTTCACGAAACATCGCACACATCATTCTGGACCTAATTCAGTACTCTATGTCAAATTTTGTGCAAATCGATTGATATATAGGGACTTTGGTGCACCATTTACCTTAAATCGGACGAAAATATATATGGGAGCTATATCTAAATCTGAACCGATTTTCAGAAAACTTAATACACATCATTCTAGACCCAATTCATTACGCTGAGCCAAGTTTCGTGCAAATCGAAAGATATGTAGACACTTTGGTGCACCATTTACATTATATCGGGCGAACATATATACGGGAGCTATATCTAAATCTGAACCGATTTTCAAGAAATTTCACACACATCATTCTAGACTCAATTCAGTAAGCTATGCAAAAATTCATTGAAATCGAAGGATATATAGGGACTTTGGTGCACCATTTACGTTAAATCGGACGAAACTATATATGGGAGCTATATCTAAATCTGAACCGATTTTCTTGAAACTTTGCACACATAATTTTGGACGTAATTCAATACTCTGTGCCAAATTTCGAGCAAATCGAAAGATATATAGGGATTTTGGTGCCCCATTTACCTTAAATCGGACGGAAAGATATATGGGAGCTATATCTAAATCTGAACCGATTTTTCCCAATTTCAATACGGTTCGTCCTTGGGCCAAATAAGTGATTTGTGCCAAATTTCATCCAAATCGGATCATAAATGCGACCTATTCTTTGTTTACAATTTAACATCTACAGACGGACGGACATGCATAAATCGACTTAGAAAGTGATTCTATGCATATTTTCAAAAAGAACCATGTGTCTATCTCGTTTCCTTTTGCCTGTTACAAACATATGCACAAAGACATAATACCCTGTACCATAGTGTGGTGAAGGGTATAACTACAGACACTCAGGTTTTGAAAATTAGGCAACATATCGAAAATGACACTTGTCATTTGTGCCAGACTATACAATAGTAGAGAAGCGTCATCTAGGGGAAAATGGCAACACCAAAATAGGCAAGGACCCCGACCACTGCACAACATTCAATGAGGCCCTATATCTAGGCAACGACAGATGGAAGCCCCATTTCCTGGGACATACTAAAGATGTCCAATCATCTCATCTACTTAGCTGGAATAAAACAAAAAGCAATGATTAACGAAACTAGCACACACAAAAATTCTTTATTGCATATTTTGTTTCTTTTTCATGTTGTTCATGCAACTCTTTTAGTACGAGTAAAATTTCTTAAAAAGCCAATATTTTCCAAAAATATGTAAACGTTTCATTAATATCAAAACTATTTTCTTCGTCTTACTTTAACACTATTTGTGCTCATTTATCATTCTCTTTTAGCTCATTTCCCAAAACCAGAAAAATATCACGACCATTCTCTTTTAGGCAGTTTTTTTTTAATAAAAACCACCAAGAGACGGGAGAAACGGATTCTTCCCTCAATTGGTGGCTGTTAGTTTAGTAATCGTGTTTTTAGCTATTGTTTCTCTTACAAAGAAACTCCATCACTCCACTTACTCGACTGTTGGTAGTTTAGCATTTCATTGTTTGTTCATTTCAGACACTGCATTGCAATTATAAAATTCGCATATGTATTTTCCAAATTATTTGGATATAAATACCCGACATAATACATAATGTATAGGTGTTGATACTAGCAACATGACCTACCGAGTATTTGAAACACATCTACAAAGTTGTTGTGTCTAATTGTGGAAGTTTTCTCTGATCAGACTTTCAACTGAGGATATCAAAGTATTGATACGTCAAATATATGCCTCAGCGAAATGTTTATTTTTTAAATCCCAAGTGTATTGGTCTAATCATTTCATGTAATCTTTATTCCAAACATTAATCTAATTCGAAGAAAATAAATATCGGACCACTTATTTGAGCCAAACTTTACACCACCTTATAACATTTTTGTATTAAACCTACAACCTATTCAATGATGGATGAGCAACCTGTCGTTCTTTCTGGTACCACCCTCACAAAGGGTCAACATTTTGGAAAATTTGATCCAATCTTTACACATCGTAGAATTTTTAAACCTTCAGAGTTGGGTCGCTCCGAAACGAACTAGTTCAAATGAACTATTCTGCAAAAGGAACAATCGGTACTAGGTTGGGGTTTTTTCCTTCATCTAGTTCCGTATGCTCTCGTTTACATATTTCGAATTAGTTCAATGGAACTATTCTGCAAAAGAAACGATAGGTACTAGATTCGGGTTTTCCTAGATCTAGTTCCTTTTGCCCTCGTTTTCTTAATTCCTTTTCTTCTTATTGTCCATCTAGATCTTCCCGTTCATCGTCCGAATTAACAGACGTCTAGTTCTATGAATGACTGAACTAAATGAATGGCCTAGTTTATTTTGCGGAGCGAAACGAAAATGATTGAACCAGTACAGGGACGATATTTCCTAATTCTTATACATCCCCCAGCAACATTTGGAAATGTGTCATCTACTCTGAAACGAAATGAGTACCCGATTTGATTCAAGCTTTGAACGTCGTAGTATTTTTACCAAACCTAAATCGATTCCCTATATGTATATTAGCTCTGAAAATTCTATTTGAATCCAAATATGAACTCGGAAGGAATGGACCAATAGAGATATATAAAAAAATACAAGTGTAAGAATAAATATATACTACATGTGCCATAGGTTGAAGATTTGAATTTGTCGCATACATCAACTTATGACTTCTGACGAGTTTTAGCTAAATTTTAGTGCCACTATAAAAAACGGAATCAGAAGTAATTGTTACATCAAGACAGCAGTTATGAAATTTTGTCCATTTTATACAAGTTCATTCAAAAAGGTTTGCGTAAGTACCAAGAAAATTCTCATTGACTTGAGTTCACTCGTTGCCTAAATAGCCTGAGTGCACCAGTGTCACATGGGAAAGAAAATAAGAAATTAGGGAAGAAAATACCTAAAACAGCTAGGGGAACTGATAATAGAGTCGGGAAATTATTAGTTCACGAATCGGGGAATAGGTAATTAAGTTGGATAATAATTATTTCACGAAATAGATCGATCTTTCTCGTTCCTTTTTAGAAAGAAAATAGTTTCTTAATATAGTTTGAACTCCTACAGAGTTCATTGGAAAATATCTCCCTTTCATCGTTCATTATTTTGTTTTTGATTCTGGGGAGAACATCCCTGAATACATAGTGGACTGATAATAGAGTTTGGTAATTTAGTTCAAGGAATAGTTCCCTTTAATAAAGTTCCGACTGCTAAATAGTTCATTTCAATCGTTCTTTTTGCTATTTATAGTTCAAATAGTTCCTATAGTTCTGCGTTGATACCTAAAGAAATTATTAAATATAATTTCTGAAGATAATATCTCTAAAAACTTAGTGGACTGCTAATAGAGTTCGGCGCAATAAGTAGTACACGAAGAAGATTGATCTTTCCCGTTCCATTTGCAGAATGGAACTAGTTTATTCTGCCCATAAATAGTTCATTTGAATAACTCTTGCTCTTTTTGTTCACATAGCTCTTATAGTTCGGCGTTGATATTAAAAAACTTAGTGGACTGATAATAGAGTTCGGCAATTAGTAGTTCACGAAGCAGATCGATCTTTCCCGTTCCATTTGCAGAATGGAACTAGTTTATTCTGCCCATAAATAGTTCATTTGAATAACTCTTGCTCTTTTTGTTCACATAGCTCTTATAGTTCGGCGTTGATATTAAAAAACTTAGTGGACTGATAATAGAGTTCGGCAATTAGTAGTTCACGAAGCAGATCGATCTTTCTCGTTCCACTTGTAGAATGGAACTAGTTTATTCCGCCCATAAATAGTTCATTTGAATAACTCTTGCTCTTTTTGTTCACATAGCTCTGATAGTTCGGCGTTGATACTAAAAAACTTAGTGGACTGATAATAGAGTTCGGCAATTAGTAGTTTACGAAGCATATTGATCTTTCTCGTTCCATTTGTAGAATGGAACTAGTTTATTCTGCCCATAAAAAGTTCATTTGAATAACTCTTGCTCTTTTTGTTCACATAGCTCTGATAGTTCCGCGTTGATATTTATACATTTATTTAAAAATGTGACAAAATGGACGAAAAATTTTGGAGTAAAGATATGAAACCCGAAAAACGAACAAATGTAAATACAGTAGCTAGATAAACTAAATGAACTAAAGTGCTGAACCTAGCTCCGATCGTTCCTTTATCGGAATAATACCAATAAACCGGAACGGCCCAACTCTAACTGATAAGAATATGCGCCTAGGTCTCAAACTATAATATTCTCCGTGTGCTGTATATAGAACGTCGTCAATTAACTAATGATCGCAACCCTGACTGTTTTCAGTTTACTATATAAATGTTTTCAAGTTCCGAAATCCCATCGACTAAATAAATGTTTTCCAAAACGTCAGGTATTTATTTCTATTGGAAAATAATAAGGAAAAATAAAAATCAATTCAAAAAGAAACCAAAAATATTTTTAATTTTCAATGCCGAAACAACGAATAAAAAAAGAAAGTCCAAAGGTCAACAATAATTTCCAACACGGAAAATATTTCCGATAAGAGATTCCTGACAACATAGGGTGTAAAAATGATATCCTAAACAAAGGAATTACTTCGTGTAGAAAGAAAACCTTGATGACCTCATTTTCAATAAAAAGAAAATAAGCTATGGAGGTTGTGGTCATTTGTGTATCCTCTCACTTCCTACCTCCCTTCTACTACTAAGCAATAGAATAATCATTGAGACATAGAAACAATTTTAATAACAGGAAAAGCTACTTGATGAGCACAAGCATAGTGACCATCAACAGCATCATCGCCGACCCATAGATAGACATTTGCCGCCGCCTGTATGATCAGGCTCAATGTTTCGTTAGTTTTTTTTTCGGATTTCACGCTCTAGCTTTAAGATGGCAATCAAGTGAACCGACAGAAAGATACACAGAAGAAAAAACCCCAAAACGAAACGACAGTGTCGTCTGTTATCGTCGTCTTGATTTATGTTGATTAAAAATAATAAAAACCAAAAAAAAAAAAAAAGATATCACGGCAAATATGAATGACATAGCGAGTAACAATTCCCGACCAGGGCCAGTCAAAAGAAGACCATGTCATGGAATGATGGAGAAAGGAGAGGGGTTGGGCTCTTGTCATCTAATCTAAACATTTCGTTCTATGAGATTTTATTTGCTTGAATGGCCATTCATTACTGGCGTTTAAACATTTATTGTAAGGAAGATCTAATTATTGATCTTGTTCTATCCGGAATAATCTGACGACATACATAAATTCTAATTTTCGACTAGAAATTTTGAAGTGAAAAAAACAAGAAACAAGATACTGAGACTGAGACAACAATAATAAATATTTCCATTCATTACGAAGCGAATGTGGGGGTGGGGGGTTGTTAGTTTGGAGACAAAATCTATTCACAGTATTTAAAATTTTTAACTGACGGGCTGTCTGCCCGGCTGCTGATCTCTCTCTCTCTCTCTCTCTCTATCTGACTATTTAAATGTTGATCATGACCATGGAAAATTATAATCATTAACTGCTATTTTTTCTAGTTAGTGTTGCTCATTTTGTGTGTGGTCACCCGCCATCCATTCATCCACTAAACTTCGAGTGACCCCAACAAAAGCTAATGTAAATACTGTCGTTGTTTACAATGCCACAGGAAAAGTGTATACCAGTCGAAAATATTTGTTCTAATGCTAATAAATATTTAAACATGAATATGAATTTGTGTAAACAAATCGGTACAGTATGCAGATCATAGTTATCGGCACAGTGTTACGAACATGGAATTCTTTTTGAATATCAATTGAAGAGAAGAAAGGTCTACATTAAAAAGAACACAAGGTATCTTTGTAGGAGACTCAGAATATAGTATTTTATAGAAGAAGTCTTAAAGGACAGTTCCCATAGAGAAGGTTCTATAGAAGGCCATCAAGTACTCCTTTATAAGACCTAAAGGTCATACTGAGGTCCTCTTTTATAGAGTTGGGCTGTTTCGTTCCTGAAGCGGTTCAGTTATTTTTGGTTCGTTCTGCAAAAGGAACTAGGCTCATAATTTTGTTCAAACGTTCATTGGTACAGAGTCAATAGACGGTAACATTGAGATTAACGATTGGATCAAAATGTGCTAGACGAACGAGTGTAAAAAAGAGACGATTGGAGAAAAGAAACTAGATGGACGAAAGAACACAACCTAGTACCGATCGTTCCTTTTGCAGAATAGTTTCTTTGAACAGGTAGTTCCGCACCGACCTATGTCTATTTTTTGGTAAACGGACCTTCGTTTATTTAGTATAAAATTTGAGATTAAGGACTGGATCAAAAGGCACTAGGTGAACGAGTGTAAAAAAGCGATTGGAGAAAAGGAACTACATGAACGAAAGAATCCAACCTAGTTCAGAATGTTCCTTTAACAGAATAGTTTATTTGAAGTAGGTTGTTCCGCATCGACCAAAATATTTTCTTTTGGTGAACAGAATTTAATTCATTTAGTTCAACCGATCAAGTTCCGATCGTTCCTTTTGTAGAGTAGATCCTGAAATAGGTTGTTCCGAAATAGGTTCTCGATCGAAAATCATTCTTTTGGTAAGCAGAACATGCGCTGTGAAATGTATAATGGAGCAGTGCTCAAATTGACAACTCATGCAGACACCATGAAAGACGTTGGTTGCTGCAAACAGTAGGTCGTTGAAAATCGAAGTAGTAATTCGGTTGGACTTTAAACTTTAGTGAGTAGCAGAATAGCAGGTGTACAGGATTTGATTTAAATCTAAGTCATGAAGCCGCTATGTACCCAGATCTTGATGGTAATAGAAAATAATAAGCAATACATTTGAATACATT
Source organism: Musca vetustissima (assembly GCF_032173495.1). NCBI lineage: Eukaryota > Metazoa > Arthropoda > Insecta > Diptera > Muscidae > Musca > Musca vetustissima. The sequence goes on from NW_026886870.1 coordinate 126,643, forward strand.
TTGAACAAAATGTAATACGATTCCGATTTCGTTGTTATTAAATATGGAACTTTTGCTAATTCCGGCGACAGGAAAAACTAAAAAGAAATTGTCCCGATCTAAAGAAACAGTTTTATAATCGTACTACATTGGACGAATTTCGACCAAAGTTATGGAAGATGAACTAAAAGAGAATAACAGCTATTGTTGTATTGATCATTTTCGCCGGACTTTTTTTATGAAAGGGTATTCCATTCCAATTCCGCAACATCTTGAGTATCCGTTTGGTATCAAAAATTTGCTGTCTTCTCATCCTCTCAGCAATAGAGACAACCATGAAGAGTCTATGTAGAGGTATCGGAATAGTTTCTTTTCTATTTTGTAATCGTACGACCATGGAAATATTTTGAAGAAATATATTATAGATGTACTAGAAGAGCATGGGTCTTTGTATCGCTACTTTATGGATTTAAATATACAATAATTTTGAACGCAAGAGAATACGGCTCCAATTCCATAAGCTGTTAAGTATCCAGTTTTTTATTAAATATAGATTTATGCCCAACCTGGCAACAGGAAAAATAAGTCTTCGAGAGATATTGGTATTACCTTTTCTGTGTTTTATAATCGTACGGTCATGGAAGTCTCTCGTAGGGAGTTATGGACTAGAAGAGCGTCACACTTATTATTGTATCGATATTTTATACTCGGATCTTGATTTTTTCGTCTTTAAATACTTGAATAATTTTGAACGAAAGAGAATACGGTTCCAATTCCATAAACAGTTGAGTATCCATTTTTTTATTAAATATAGATGTATGCCCATCCTGGCAACAGGAAAAAGAAGTCTTCGAGAGATATTGGAATAATTTATTCTGTTCTATAATCGTACCATCATGGAAACCTTTCGTAGAGGGTTATGGACTAGAAGAGCGTGACACTTATTATTGTATCGATATTTTATCCTCGGATCTTAATTTTTGAAGGAAAGTGAATACAGTTCCAATTCCATAAGCTGTTGTGCATACAGTTTTTTTAAATATAGGTCTAATGCCCATCCCGCGGTGCCACCTGGGGAGCTATTCTCATCACCCGATGAAATAGTGAGCGAATATGTGCCGCGAGTTCACCCATAAGAACTATAAAAAATGGGTTGAGGCGTCGGGTTAGTTGCCCACACTCGGAAAACCCCATCAAATATGAAAAGGCAATGAAAAAGAAAACCAAACCCCCCTAATGTTGACGACCCCCGCAAACGTATAAAGGACCACGATCTGCGAATCTGCACTTGGAATGTGCGCACGTTGTACAGAACAGGCGCAGTGTTCGCTTTGGCGGATGTATTCAAGAAGTACAAAGCCGACATTATTGCCTTACAGGAAATGCGATGGAAAGGGACAGGCGTAAGTAAATCAGACGATTACGCCCTGTATTATAGCTGCCATGAAACGAGATATGTTTTTGGCTGCGGATTTATGGTTAACAGGAGAATGAAAGACCTCGTATCCAGATTCACTCCAGTGGATGAGCGAATTGCTATAATCCGTATTAAAGCGAAGTTTTTCTACATCAGTCGCATTTGCGCCCATGCTCCTACCGAAGATAAAGATGAACAGACCAAAGACATATTTTACGAGCGCCTAGAAACAGCATATGACCGTTGCCCTGGCCATGACATTAAAATTCTGCTAGGAGATTTTAATGCAAAAATCGGAAGGGCAAATATCTTTGGCCCCACCGTCCGAAAATTCAGCCTTCATGAAGAAACATCCGACAACGGCATGAGGTTGACTTCGCGACCGCAAAAAACATGGTAGTTGGCAGCACCAGATTCAAACATCTCGATATACAAAAGGTCACTTGGATTTCTCCCGATCGAACAACGAGAAATCAAATCGATCATGTTGTGATAAACGGAAGGCACTCATCCCCGATCGATCCGGGGAGTGAATATCCATTCGGACCATTACCTTGTGGCAGCCAAGGTACGCACACGTCTTAATGTAGCAGCAATGGTGCGATCTAATTTAACACGGAAATTTGACGTCGAAAAGCTGCAAATACAACAGATAGCAGAAGCCTACTCCGCTCAACTTACCCAACTGCTTGATGAAAGCACCCCTTGTCCCGATAATAATATAGAAGTACAATGGCAGAGAATTGCCCACTCCCTACAAATTGCAGCAAAAACAACACTTGGGTACCAAAGACCACCATCAAGAAATCCGTGGTACGATCATGTGTGTCGTAATGCTACTGATATGAAAAACGCAGCGTATAGGGCAATCCTATGAGACAGTAGCAATACGTAATGCGATGGAAAACTATCGGAAGAACCTTTTCTTGCGAGAGGAGAAACGTATTTTCAGAAAAAAGAAGAAAGAGCAAGAAAAACGTGAGGGTGAACAAATCGAGATGTACAGGAGTCAGAATGAAGTCGGGAAATTTTACCAACGAGTAAAACACCAAACCGAAGGCTTTGGTCCAGGCACATCCTCCTGTAGAGATGAAGAAGGAAACCTGGTGACAGATACAGAAAGCGTGTTGAGGATCTGGAAAGAGCATTTTGAACAGCTTCTGGTATCAAATAGTGGCGTTGAAGAAGAAGATACCCCAGAACCAATAAGAGATGATTGTATAGAGTGTATACCACCTAGCCAAGATGAGGTCATAAAAGCAATTAATCGGCTCAAAAACAACAAAGCAGCAGGAGCCGTGGGTTACCAACCGAACTATTCAAGACTGGTGGCCAGATGCTGGTCAAGAGCATGCACTAGCTGATTAGTACAATTTGGCTAGATGAATGCATGCCCAATGATTGGAACCTCAGCATCCTGTGTCCCGTGCACAAAAAAGGAGACAAGACGATATGTGTCAACTATAGAGGAATACGACTCCTTCCCATCGCATATAAAGTGCTATCCAGTGTGCTGTGTGAACGATTGAAGCCAATGGCCAATGACATCATTGGGCCATACCAATGCGGCTTCAGACCTGGCAAATCCACCATTGACCAGATTTTCACTCTGCGCCAAATCCTGGCAAAGACCCACAAAAAACACATCGACACATACCACCTATTTGTCGACTATAAAGCCGCATTCGACAGCCCTATCCGTTCAGAGGTGTTTAAAGCCACGTTCGGCATTCCTGCAAAATTAATACGGCTATGCAGGATAACTTTAAGTGGCACAAGATCAGCAGTTAAAGTAGGAAAGGACCTATCGGAGCCCTTTAATACCGAACGAGGATTCAGACAAGGTGACAGTTTGTCGTGTGATCTTTTTAACATCCTACTGGAAAAGGTCATACGAGACGCAAAGGTGAACAGAAATGGCACTCTGTACACCAAACAACATATGTTACTCGCCTACGCCGATGACATCGATATAATGGGTCGAACATTGCGAGCGGTAACAGCCACCTTTGAACAAATTGAAAAGGAGTCTGCGAAAGTGGGTCTGGCAGTAAATGGCGAGAAGACCAAGCTGATGGTATCAACGCGCAAGACGTAGTGTTGAATCTAAAATTTTTACTTGGACCTTGAAAATGAGTTCGTAATTAAACAATTGAATACATAAAGGTTTTATGCAATTCCAATTCCATAACCTGTTGAGTATCCAATTGCTATTATTTGCCATTTAACATTTCTTCCAACAAATCGAATGGGGAATATTTTGGTAAAACATATTCTCCTTCTATATATAAACTAATTACTCCACGACGAGATTTTTTACCTTCAAATTATCTACAAAGATAAGATACATAAGATTTTAGATAGATAATAAATGCATATTCGTACGATTTGACTATAAGAGGACATTGTGATCTTCCAAAGGAAAGCATCCACCTAAAGACTTCCTAATATTTTATAAGATGACCTATTTCTCGACGTTTAAAAGGCATTCTGATCTCGTGTACCTTGTGGTCTTCTGTATGAAAACCTTCTAGACGGAAGACCTTTTGCTCTTCTATAAGATAACCTTATGGTCTACTATATAATAACATTTGAATGGATATCTTCTGATCGTCAATAATAAGCCCTTCCAACCTTCTGCAAGAAACCCTTCCGCTCTACCAGAAGAATTGGGTTTACTATAAGACGACCTGTGGGTTTCTATGATAATACTTTGTTGTCTACTATATAAACATCGATATGACCTCAAAGCCTTGTTTTTTTAGAAGGCAACTAGGACTTTTTTGTTTTATTAGTTCCATGACTCATCTAACATTTTTGTGAAACTTTGCCACTCAAATAATTAATCTTAATTCCAACTGTCAACCGAATGAGAGATTTTAATTCAACAAAAGAATAACAACAACAGCAAGAAAAAAATAGTAATGAGGACAATGTCAGAGAAACTGGAGGAAAAGTTTTTTTTTTCTTTTCTTTTTATTTGTTTTGGTGAGTCTGGGGAAATTTTTTTTATTATTCTAACTTAGTAAATTACAATATTTATGTCTTCCGGTCATTTAAAGCTAGTCTAAAAAGAAAACTATTTAAACTAAAACAATGGAATTTCTTCGTGAGACCGCAAACTTTTCTAAAAACTTTAGTCAGTAAATTTGTGATGAAAGAAAAGAGATCACAATTGAATCTGCCATGGAGGACAAGGGCCACAGATAATAAGACGGTTGAGATGTGATTGGGACAAGAGTTAGATGTATAATATGGACGGACTAAAAATTAGTCAGGAGCATCCTTACAAATATATTTGTAAATTTTAAGTGATTATTTATACTCTTTCGAGTCGAGCTTGATGATCTAAGTTTTGCAATGAAAAGGAAAGCCAGGAGAAGAACCTACGTACCCACCATTATGCGACGCGTTTCGCCGTTGGTTAAGCGGCTCATCTGGCATATTGGGCTATGTGGCTTTACAAAGGTCGTACGTTGATAACTTGTATTTATTCCGCCCTGATGCGAAACTTGCATATGCGAATTAAATTCAAATTTATCAAAGTTCGACATTTGTCTTCATTCTAGGAGCAGTCATTTTCAAAGCAGATTTTTGTTGTAGCGATGGATAATTAATCCACACACCTACAATTGCTTCCATGGTATACACATGTTTTTGCGCAACCGTTTTTGGAAGTGTGTTGATGGCTCAGAACGTGAAGTGGTCTGGCAACATTTGTGTTGCTCCGAGGACCTAGGTTCGAGCCCTAGCCGTGCTCAGCTGAAATTCATCTTTGTTATTTGAATTTTGCCTTGTAAGGGCAGTGATCATTTCAAAGTAATTTTAAGTGATTATTTATACTCTTTCGAGTCGAAATATTTGTAAATTATAAATAACCTAAATATAAACATTAAAAAAACTGTAACTTTAACGGCTAAAGAGAGAGAAAGAGAGAGAGAAACAGTGAGCCAATGGGAGCAACTTGTTTACTGCAAATAATATCCACTATTTGCTTGGAGCAGAATTTTAGCCCCCAGAGTAAATAATGAAAACAAATCAAAGGACTCAGTAAGGGTCAAGAATGACGAAGTAACCGCCGTTTAAAAAAAAATAAATTTATTTCAAAATAAAATTCTCCCCATTTTCGATTTTCAAGTATCTCTGACCTCATTTAAGTTGCAACTATCACTTGTTAGAAAAAATATATATTTGTTGTAGTTATTATATTTTTTTTTTCCCTCCACCCTGACCACTTCGCCTGACTGATTCTGACACATTGTTGTTGCTGTGGTTTTAACCTTATTGTCATTTCCATGGTGATAATGTGCAATTTTTGCATTTTACACATCACAAGGTTTTATTTCATTTTTTGCTATCCTCTAGAAAATGTGAAAGAACCCAAAAACAACAACAAGAACAACTACAACGAAAGCGTCGTTTTGCCATGAATGAATGATTATTTGAATTTATTGCGCTGATTTAAGTGTGAAATGTTTCTTAATGATGTGTCCGTCTGTCTGTCGACACAACTGACAAAGATTTCATAGATCGTTTGAGTTTTTTCATTTATTTTCATATTTTCATATTTTGTAGGTTGTTTGTTTCTATTAAATTGGATACACCTCCGCGAAGTGGTTATTATGGAATAGTAGGGTGTTTTTTTTCGCGAATGAAGGACGACATTCTTTAAATGGATATTTATACCAATCATGAGCTTCGAAATTTCATCTTCGAGGGAAGGAAATGCGACATAGGGAGTTCTTCACTCAAATAGTAGAGGATTTTTTCTGTTCGACCATAAGCTACTAAATAGGTCATATTTTCAGATATTTAAGAGTTCGGAGAATGGACAAAATGCCGCTCAATGGAAGTACTAAGTCCACCTTAAGTTCAGATAAAACGATCCATTTATTTCTGATCGAATGAACCGTTTATTTATTCATAAATAATTATTATGTCCAAAGTAATCCCACTGAGTTATAATCCACCTATTTTTCCCAATAGTCGAAACACTTATAAAACGCCCCTTTTTGGGCAAAAACAACTTTGTTTTTATTATACCCCTCACCCCACTGTGGTACCGGGTATTATGTCTTTGTGCATATGTTTGTAACAGGCATATGAAAACGAGATAGACACATGGTTCCTTTTGAGAATATGAATAGAATCACTTTCTGAGTCGATTTACGCATGTCCGTCTGTCCGTCCATGTATTTTTGTGAACAAAGTACAGGTCGCATTTATAATCCGATTTGGATGAAATTTGGCACAGCTCATTTGTTTGGCCCAAGGACGAACCCTATTGAAATTGGGAAAAATTGGTTCAGATTTGGATATAGCTCCCACATATAGTTTCGTCCGATTTAAGATAAATGGTGCACTAAAGACCCTATATATCATTCGATTTGCACGAAATTTGGTACAACGTACTGAATTGAGCCTAGAATGGTGTCTGCCAAATTTCGTGAAAATCGGTCCAGATTTAGATATAGCTCCCATATATAGTTTCGTCCGATTTCATGTAAATGTTGCACCAAAGTCCCTATATATCTTTCGATTTGCACGAAATTTGGCATAACGTACTGAATTGAGCGTAGAGTAATGTCTGTCATGTTTCGTGAAAATCGGTTCAGATTTAAATTTAGCCGATTTAATGTAAATGGCGCACCAAAGTCCCTATATATCTTTCGATTTGAAAATCGGTTGAGATTTAGATATAGCTCCCTTATATTATAGATTATGACTGATAGGAACAAAACGTACTGAAATTAGTATAACCTAACCTGTGACAAGTTTCGTTAAAATCGGTTCATATTTGGCTATAACTTCCATACATATTTTCGTCCGATTTCAAGTAAATTGGACATCAAACTCCCCATGTTAATCAGATTGATATCAAATTTTGCACAACGTACAAAATTGAGCATAGAATTACGTAGTTGCGTCTTCTAGAAGTACAGACATAGCCCAACGGATGGCCTATTGATATTTGTTTGAAGTCGATTGATCTAAGTCGATTCACATTTACATAAATATCACATATTTTATTTCATCCAAAATGTCTCATTTTTTCTTTTTAAATACATTCTGGTCTTCGGAACAAATTCTTCAGGTTTGGTCTGCCATTCTATAGGATGACATTCCGCCTTCTTTTAGAAGACCCTCTGTTCTTCTGAATAAAAACTATCTGATCTTCTACAAGCGAAACTTTGGCCTTCTTCGGTATGAAGACATTATGGACTACGTAATACCGACCTTCAAGTCTTCTGAATGAAGATCTTCTGGTCTGATCTGCCTTTCTATTAGACGGCATTATGGCTCCTATTAAAAGACCTTCTGGTCGACTGTATAAGAATACCTTATTCCCTTCTTGTAAAAGAAGACCTCTTGATTTTTAATAAAATGTCTTAAATATCTCCTTTATAAAAAATACCCGCCTGGTCTTCTTCTTCCACCCTTCTACAAGATTTCTTACGAAAAATGTCTTCATCATTTATAAATTGACCTATTATTCTCTTATAAAAAATCTTATCCTACTCGGAAGACCTACTCGGTCTTCTGAAGGCCTTCTTGTTCTCTGTATGAAGACATTCTGTTCTTCTAGTCATTAAGGTATCTTAAAGTAAGACCCTCTGGTCTTAAATAAAAACAAGTTCAGGACTGCCCTCTGACATGCTGAATGAAGACATTCTGGTCCTCTATAAGATCTAAGATCTAATTTTCTATAGAAAATCCTCTTTTTTATTTCTAATCTTTGATACACTTAAGAAACGCGGGTTTTGGTATCGTCAGCAGCCCCTGTTTAGATTTTTCTTTAACATTTCATCGGTGTCTTCAGTTTTTTTTTTTTTTAAGGATAAATTGTCAGCCCGGTAAAAATAGTCGTTGATGGATGGTGCAGGCTATTTTATCCCGAATTACTTTACTTTATTCAAAAGGACAACTTTTATTTAATATAACTTTTTTCAGCTCATGGGGTCCATCTACAAGGTCCCCACTCACCTCTTTCTCTTTATAAAGACTTTTCGCGGTTCAAAAGATCTACAGAAACTTCTTGGTTTTCAGTGAGTCTATAAAGATCTCCCACCTTTCAGCTCGTTTATTAAAAATTTCCTCGGCTATCAGTTTATGAAGGCTGCCTCCAGCCAATCACTGTAACTCGTCTATAAATACTCCCTCCAGATCGTCTATAAAGACTGCAATCAGGATGCCTATGAAGTCTTACTCCCGCTCGTCGTCATCTATAAAAACGGCCTTCAACTCGTCTAAAAGGACTACCTCCAGCTTCTCTATAAAGACCTGTTCAGCTCCCCCAGAAAACTCCAGTCTGGTCGCCTGGAAAAACTTCACTACCCTAGTTACTATATGTAAATAGTATGGTTTCTAAAAATAGGAACCCCTTTTTATTTCCTCTTACTTCTCTTGGAACTTTGGGCTTCATACATAATTTGTGTTTTCAGTAATGTGCCAGATTGATCTGCTGTAACCTGTCCAAGGTAATTAGGCTGCCACCTATCGTTGCCTAGAAACCACTCCTATATGAAATTTGTGCAGTGGTTGGTGTCTTTGCTGATTTTACTTTTACCATTTTCCTCTGGATGGCGCTATCTTCTGTCATTTGAGGTTATCCTCATGTGTTGATGTCGATGCCGAGGTTGAGACCTCGGATTCTATTCTTCCATTTTAGGAAGTATTCCACATTACGATGGTTTTTGAAGCCGGTTTGTGTCCGGCACACTATCCACTTCGTTTTAAAAAGTATTCCTCATTCCGATGTCATTCGAAGTCCCGCACACTTTCCAAGTCTATGGGGTGTTATATATTATGATATTTTTGTGAAATTTTCATCTACAGAAGACCCTTTGAAAGCGTCACACCCTATTATACACTTCGTTTTTCATCATTTGACTAAATTTGGACTTGGTTACAAATCCAATATAAATTTAAAACAAGAAAACCAAAATCAAAGTGTGAGCTAAAATCTAGGTACTTGAAAAAAACGAAATGTCTTTCTTTCGTTGATCTGTTGCTAAATGTAATTTTTGTTGTTGTTTAGAATTTGTTGATATTTTATTTTTATTAGAATTTTTGTTGTTGCTTCTGCTGTAGATTTGCAAATTTAAAAGTCACGACAATTGAGGTTTTCCGGACACAAAAATATTGCAATTACCAGGCATTGATACACAGACAGACAAGCGGGTTACTAACATAATCTCCAGATAGAACGGGAGAGGAAGAGAGTATGGGAGAGATTTAAAAGATAATTTTAAATGCAATTTTATATGGTGGCACAAAGAGGTAAGGTACTGTTGTGGAAAGTAGATAGCCATATAAATATATTTGTGGGATATCATGGGTCATCGATCAAAAGTTCCTGAACATTGTCTCAATGATCCATATTACCTCAAAACAGGTCATAATTGGTGACGAATCATGGGTGTGTGGCTATAGGGTGTGTTCATTTCAAATTTCAGGATTCCAGTTACATTCGATCTTCCAAAGTCAAATTGTACAAAATTTAGTACTGTTTAGTACGTATCGTATGCATGAGTACACACTTCCAAATCCACCTGCTTATATCGACCCTGATTTCGCATTCCTTATTTAAAGCTTATAGCTTTCTCCGTTCACATGCTAATTTAGTACATTTTAGAACTTTTCGGATATTTATAAGTCGAATTCCTTTTGGTACATCTCCTATACAATCCATTAGTAACTATACACATTCCAAATTTATTAGTTCTAGCTTTACCGGTTCGCCAAATACAAATGGTACCGCATTTAGTACTTTTTAGTATTTTTCGCGCCGTTCTAGTATGAATTTCCGAAAACCCAGCTTTATCTGACACCTTTCGACTAAGAGTGGTCTCACACCAAATTTCAAGATTCTAGCTTAAGCCGTTTCGTCAGGTCGTTTATGAATCGTTAAGTAAGTCATGTGGCAGTTAGTCAATCACTTTACTTTTTATTTACATTGATTTTTGTAAAAGGGATTTTTTTCCCCAACGAGAAGCAAAAAAAAATATTTTCAAAAAACTGAAATTCGGGACTTATCGTTATATGGGATCCATTATTGGTAATTTTTGCTAGGAGGATTTTCCACCTAATGAAAACCCTAGAATACCAAATTACAGCCAATTTGGTTGATATGATACCCTACCATATTGGGGGATTTCAATGCTCACCATGAGTTGCGGCATTTTGTCCTAGGTAATGACAAGAGGGGAACTGTGTTGGCAACGCAAATTGATAGCTCGACGTTCTGCACGGTAAATGAGGTTGCACCCATCACAATAAGGGGAGAGTTTCACAGTTCGCCTGACATAACCATATAGTGTCACCAGGTCTGATAAATGACGTCAACTGGCAACCCGACATTTCTCTTGTCTCAGAACACCTCCCCATAATGAAAATTATAGCCTACAAAGTTGTGGTGGTTACAACGTTTTGAGGAAGGATTGCACCAGAAGTGGAGGTGGGGACCTAGCATACCTTGTGCACCACTCTGTTCAATACATCTCTATCTCGCTTTAGGTAGACTCTAGTAACTCATACATGGAATGTATGGGGGTAGCAGGCAAATGTGGTAGTACCGAGGTAGAGGTACTTAACGTGTACATACCGCCGAATAATAGCTGTGAATCGCGTTATTTGCCTAATATTAGTGTCCTTTTGGAGGGCAATAGGAAACTGGGGGATTTCTGGCAGCCCGTCATTTCTCTTGTCTCAGACCACCTCCTCATAATCGTCTCCATAGGCAGACTGCCCGATTTCACCATCTCTGAACTACACACTTTCCTTAACCATAGGAAAGCCAACTGGCAAGGATTCAGAGAGTTCATACATCAGCGCTTCAGAGAACTGTCCATTCCTTCTGATGTACGGGTAGCAAAAACGAAATTCCGATACATCATTGCAGCTGCAGCGGCTAGATTTATACCTGCTCGTAGAATACCCGAGATGACACCTAATTTCCCAGCAGAAGCAGTTGGTCTAGCAAATGAACGTGATGAGCTGCGTCGATCTAACCTAGCAGATTCCCAGGGTCAGAGATCAGACGTTGGAGGTCAGCAGATTAGTCGCGGAACATAAACAGAATAAATGGTTGAGGCACCTGAAGAGTTGCAACATCGGTAACGGTGTAAGTAAACTGTGGGCAACGGTTAAGTCGCCCTTGAACCCTGGTAAAAAGGATGATAGGACCTCAGTCACATTTAACAACGAAACAGCTGTGACTGATCCGAAGAGATGCGCGAATTATTTTAACCGACTGTTTGTCGATCATCCCGTGAGCGACTGGGCGAAGCGAAGAGTACTACGTTGTATAAGATCTCTTCCCGCCGAGGAGGTACCACCACACTTCACACAATGGGTGATTTTGTATGTGTCATTCGTAACGCGAAGTCATCCAAATCGTTGGGCCCTGACGGAATATCCATGTATATGCTGAAACAGCTAGGCGAGTCAGGAGTCGAGTACTTGACATAAGTCCATATGAAAATATCTGCCACGAAGTCGTCGGCCACATTATTCACCACATGGACCTCGGAGATGAGGGGCATACAAGCAACTAAATCGTCCGCGCAATAAGTTGACAAGTAGAAACAAGGTGTTCAAGTCGCTTGCCGGCAGCACTTGCGGTGCAGATAACGAAACCTTTTTGAATTCTTACAAAGAAATAGGTCGATCTGTGGCTAGCTATGCGGTTCCATTGTGGTCTGCGAATACTAGTGTTACGAAATGGTGAAGTATTCAGACCTGTCAGAACGCCGCCCTGAGGACTGTGATAAGGTGCCTCCTCATGACAGCAGTGGACCATCTTCATGAGGAAACGAAGATCCGTCCTTTACGTCAGCATAGCACAGGCTCGGGTGCTTCAGGGACAATTATCCCATCATATGGTGGATAAGACTTCCCTCCCAGATCCAACGTTATAAAAAAGGAGCCTCTAGATCAAGTTACCCATCGAGCAGATCTGAATAGCATTCATACTGATGCAGTAGCCGCAGTGCCGAACGAATACAAAATGAATGCCGTCCTCGGAGCTCACTCTCATTCACAGCAGCTGAAGAACGTCAACTGCCCAGACAAATCAGAGTAGTTTTGGCCCAATTACGTTCTGGATGATGCAGTCGCCTAAATTCGTATTTGGCACAGGTTTATGACCAGGTGCAGAATGTCTGCCCACCATGTGGTACGGGTCCTCATACCACACTGCACTTATTCAATTGTCCAGCCAAATCTATTCGACTTGCTCGTGCTTCTGAAGATCTGTGGTTGCAGCGAGTGGAAGTAGCTGCATTTCTTAACTTGGCTACAAAACCTGACAAAATCATATAGGAAATGAACGGCTACAACAACATAGTCGAAAAAAGGATAGTTGTTGTGGTGTTTATTCTCGGGAGGAATACTTTTTTTTATGAAAAAAAAGAAGAGAGTGAAAAGGAATAATGAGCGTATATAGTGATGTCGTAGAACGATGTCGGAAAATAGTTGTGATATTAAGGATACATTTTTTAGGAAAGATAGTGGCTTCTCATGATTATAAGATTTCATATGTCTGGAAGCCCGTCATTTCTCTTGTCTCAGACCACCTTCTCATAATCGTCTCCATAGGCATCTCTGAACTCCACACTTTCCTTACCCATAGCCAAAGCCAACTGGCAAGCATTCAGAGAGCTCACCAACCAGTATTTCAGAGAACTTTCAATTACTTTTGATGTACGGGTAGCAGAAAGGAAATTCCGAGACATTATTACAGCTGCAGCAGCTAGATTTATACATGCTGGTCGAATACCCAAGATGACATCTAGATGCAGAAGTAGTTGGTCTAGCAAATGAGCATGATGAGAACTGAGGCCAGCAGATTAGTCGCGGAACATAAACAGAATAAATGGTTGAAGCACCTGAAGAGTTGCAACATCGATATCGGTGTAAGTAAACTGTGGGCAATGGTTAAGTCGCCCTCGAATCCTGGTAAAAAGGATGATAGGACCTCAGTCACATTTAACAATGAAACAGCTATGACGGATCCGAAGAGATGCGCGAATTATTTTAACCGGCTGTTTGTCGATCATCCCGTGAGCGACTGGGCGAAGCGAAGAGTACTACGTTGTATAAGATCTTCCGCCGAGGAGTTACCACCACAGTTCACACAATGGGTGATGTTGTATGTGTCATTCGTAACGCGAAGTAATCCAAATCGTTGGGCCCTGACGGAATATCCGTGTATATGCTGAAACAGCTGGGCGAGCCAGGAGTCGAGTACTTGACCAATAGTACTGGAATATAATCCTCAATGTGTCGATAGCCACGTCGTTCCCGAAGCCTGGACACTGGGCAGGGTGATCCCGCTACTGAAGTCAGTTAAGAATGCCAGCCAGTAAAGGTGAATCTTACAGGCCGATTTCACTTTTGTCACTAGTAGCGAAGACCCTCCCCAGCATAAGGGAAAGTTATCCACTTGGGAAAGCGAATCATGCTAGTATGGCTATGACATATGACAAAGAAGACCCAATGATCTCAATGGAAGCTTCCAGAAGACCCAATACCAAAAAATCAATTTCGATCAAATTTGGAAATTTTGCTCACTTTTTTTCATCGACAGCTCGTTGATCTCGTTTGGTGTGGGTTCTTTTTTACCCAGTGAGAACTCAAAATATCAAAAAATAGCCAGCCAGTTCGTTTGAAAATTGTGACCAAATTTCGATTTTTTGGAGGTACTGTTATTTAGGGGCTATCCTAAAAAATCGATTAATATTGACAAGTCATTATTCGACATGTTTTTTTTTTAAGTTCTGCAGGACTCAAGTCAATTTTTTCGAGTTTTTTTATTTGCCACAATTAAATTTATATTTATTGGCATTGGTGTTTATATTTTTCGCCTAAATAATGTCATATATTTGTTATTATAGCTGTTTATACTCAATTTTTAAGTCATTTTTTTTCATTTTGTTTCATAAATTTTTTTTGGTAAAAATCCGCCAAGGGTTTTTTACTTCACTTTACTCGTGTATACACAGTTTTGTAGTTAAGTTTTTTTGTTTCTTGTTTATTCTTCGGGCTTATCTGTTCTGTACACCTTGTTGATATCAAAAAAGCTGAGTATCTTTCAGGCCATTGAAAAAAAACCTCTTTTAGATAAGCTGCCTTAGCTGGAGGTGTTGCTGGTGCTGCTGCCGCTGCTGTTGATGATGATGATATTGATAATAATAGTACTGGAATATAATATTATGTAAGTTTATATATGATGTTATACATACGTAGTTAACTGAAGAACGAAAAAAAATAACAATTATCGAACAGCAACAACAAAATAGTATTTTCGAAATTTTAGCTAGTAATCGTTGTTTTCACAGACGTCACATCCAGGCGACAAAAAAAAATTATCGATTATTTATTATTGTTCTCAATGAGGTTTAATCAATGAACGACGAATTGGGTGTAGTTCTTGACGATATATTTGCAATAATATTTGCAGGCCGGAATTGTTACCGGTAATATTTTCTTAAATTATATCCTAATTAGGCTAGATTTATTTCATTTATCGTTTTTAGCGCCATTATTCCATGGGAAAATTACCTTGTCAATAAATAAGCATTTCTTGAAAAGCGTTATCGGGTAAAACAGGAAATAAAATGTTGTTAAGTTCGCTTGATCGAACTCTTTATATCCCGTTACCATGATGAGGCATACAGAATACGTAAAATCAATCGGGATTTTTATATGGGGTCTATGCCATGGTAAATTCCTGTCAGAAGAAAACGAAATACACGAAACTACATGAACTCAGGTTGGAATATTCGACTAAGACCTTGAACATACACACATAAAATTACGCGGGATCTTTCAATGGGGTTATATATATTAATATAGAAATGTATTGAAAATAATTTGTGGAAAGGAAAGGCCTGTTGGAAAAGGCGCATATCAACATAAAAAACTCGACCAATTTTTATAATTTTTATGGGACAATTTGCAACCCAATGATAATTTAAAATATAAAATTAGAGCCAAGTCAAGCAATCATTGTATAGGCGGCTATGCCTACCTGATCATGGTCCGATATTGGTAATTTTTAGTAAAGATGGTTTGCAACCCAATGATAACCAAAATTATATAATTGCAGCTTTTTCGGTTGAAAACTTCAAAATATCAAAAATTAATACATTAGGGACGCTATATGGTGGACCAATGAAAACCCATAGCCCAAAATAGCGAATTAAAGGAACTGTCTAAAAAAGTGGACCAATATAAACAATTTAAGGTAGGTAGAGTTATACCCAAAGTACGGTACAAAAGGATGCCGACATTTCTAATAGAGAGGTGGTGGTTTCCCCTGATTTGGTAGTGGCCAGTGCTTCTGAGACAAATAAAGCAGGGCAAAGAATCCAAGAGCAGACTTTAGAAACCATTATTACCACAGATTTGTCGACCAATACCCAAACAAAATTAGCGACTTAGAAACCCCTAAAGGTTGGGAAGAGGTCGTGTCTATTCTCAAGAGGCGTACGGTGGCTACCCTAGTCGTGACTTCTACCAAGGTGGTAACTAATGGTACCCAATTTACAAAAGCCAAAAACTCAAAACAAAATTAGTCAGATGACAGAAAAGTGCCCGAAAACCAAAATCTCCTCAAGAAAAACCTGGGCAATAAGGAATATCCGGTCAGATTAAAAATCATCGCTGATGCAGATTGTGCTGTCATTCTGCCTTTGTCTAGTATGCATTAGTAGCAGCTAAGAAGAATAATGGGAAAGCCAACACTGGGAAGACGAAAGTCGAACCAAGTAGCAAGGCTACGCAGGAACCTTTGAAGCCGATACCACAACGTAATGAGACCACAAGTCGACCAATGGTCCCAGATGACCATATTTTCCATAGAAAACATTATTATTGTTGATATGATCATTAAAATATTTTGGTATCGTTGAGATTTATAAAAATAACATTTTGTTATCGATAGCAATGTTATCGGTCACATTTTTGATAGAAAATTTTGTTATCGGCCTCATGATTAATAGAAAATATTGCTATCGATTACATTTTCTATAAAAAAGTTGTAATCAATGACATTTTCGATAACAAATGTTGTTATCGATGAAATTTTCTATAGAAAATATTGTTATACATGACATCCATAGAAAACCTTGTTATAGGTAACATGTTCTATAGAAAATCTTGTTATCGGTAAAATTTTCTAACGAAAATGTTTTTATCGGTGGCATTTTCCATAGAAAATCTCGTTATCGATGGCATTTTCTATAGAAATTTAAGAAATTTATCATATCTTTTTCATTAGAAAAATTATTATCGGTGATTTTTTTTTACTGAAAATATTGTTATGGATGCAATTTTATAAAGAAAATGTGTACAGAAAAAATTTTTATCGATAACATTGTTCATAGAAAATGTTGTTATTGATGACATTTTCTATAGAAAATGTCGTTGTCGGTAACATTACCCAGAGAAAATCTTATTATCGGTGGCATTTTCCATAGAAAATCTGGCTAGCGATGATATTTTCTATAGAAAATAATGTTATAGAAAAAATTTTTAGTAGAAAATCATGTTATCGATGATATTTACTCTAGAATATCATGTTATCGAAAACAGTTTTTGTAGTCTTATTATCGACTAATATTGTTGTCGGTGAAATTTTGCACAGAAAATATTGTTATCGATGGTATTTTATAAAGAAAACGTTTTTATCGATAACATTGTTCATAGAAAATGTTGTTATCGATAACATCGTTTATAGAAAATCTTGTTATCGATGACATTTTCTATAGAAAATCGAGTTATAGATGGCATTTTCTATAGAAAATCTTGTTATCGATGAAGTTTTTATTGAAAATCTTGATATCGATGATACTTTCTATAGAAATTTTTCTAAAGAAAAGTTGTTATCGATAACATTGAGCATAAATTCTTTTTTTACTGATAAAAAAACAAATTAGTTATCGACGACATTTAATGAAGAGAATGTTTTTATTTTCTATAGATAATGTTGTTATCGATGATATTTTCTATATAATATGTTGTTATCGATAGCATTGTGTACAGAAAATCTTGTTATCGATGACATTCGCTATAAAAAATCTTGTTATCGATGAATTTTTCTATTGGTAATGTTGTTATGAAATTTTCTATTTAAAATCTTGATATCTATGATACTTTCTGTAGAGAAGTTTTAATCGATAACATTGTTCATAAAAAAAATTATTGATCAAATTGTTGTTATCGAGAATGTTTTTATTTTCTATAGATAATGTTTGTGATATTTTCTATATATGTTGATAGCATTGTGTACAGAAAATCTTGTTATCGATGACATTTGCTATAAAAAATCTTGTTATCGATGAATTTTTCTATTGGTAATGTTGTTCTAAAATTTTCTATGATGATGATGACATTTGCTATAAAAAATCTTGTTATCGATGAATTTTTCTTTTGGTAATGTTGTTATGAAATTTTCTATTTAAAATCTTGATATCTATGATACTTTCTATAGACAAGTTTTAATCGATAACATTGTTCATAAACAAAATTATTGATCAAATTTTTATTAACGATGACATTTTCTATAGAAAATGTTGTTATCGATGACATTTTTTACAGAAAATGTTGTTATCGGTGAGTTTTCCAATCGAAAATATTATTATCGCTGAAATTATTTATAGAATTTTTTTATTATCGGACGTTTTATATAGATAATAATGTTATCGATATATGTTTATAGTAAACATGTTGTTATCGATCACATCTTTAAATTAATTGTTATTATCGGTAAGTTTTTCCATTGAGAATATTGTTATCAATAGTATTTTCTATAGAAAATGTTGTTATCGTTATAATTTTCTTCAGAAAATTTTGTTATCGATGATATTTGCTAAAGAAAATCTTTTTATCGATAACAAATTATACAGAAAATATTGCTATGGATGATATTTTCCATAGAAAAGCTTGCTATTGACGACATTTTAAAGAGAAAATCTTGTTATCAATGGCATTATCTATAGAAAATCATGCTATGGATTACATTTTCTATAAAAAAAATAGTTAGTTCAAATTTTTAATAGAAAATATTATTATCGATGATATTTTCTATAGAAATTGCTTTTATCGTTGATATTAAAAAACTTTTATCGACTGGATTTCCTGTAGAAATAGTTGATATCGACCGTATTTATACCCTACACAACTATGTTGTCAGCGTATTATAGCTTTGTGCAGCCCCAAAAGTTTGTAACGCCGCGAAATATTGGTCCTAGACCAACCTTTAAGTCATATTTCGACTAGTTGAGTCGATCTACACATGTGTGTCCGTCCGTCTGTCCATTATAATTTGTAAATATGATACAGGCCACAGTTATAGACCAATCTTCACAAAATTTTGCATGATGAATGGGTTCTGGCCAATGGAGACCCCTATTGTTTTTTGGAAAGATCAGATAATATTAAGGGGGTGAAATGAACCAAAAACTTTATTTTTGTCTGATTTTCTGGTCGCTCCAGAGGCCGCAATTATGGCCCAAACTCCGCGAATTTGTGCAAGGGGATCGGGACAGAGAATAAACATGCCTGTTTTGATTAAGATCGGTCAATATTTAGCGGGTCAAATTGACCCTGACTTTTGTGTGAAAATTGACAAAATTTGTATTCTATATCGTATATGGGCAATATTGCCAATTTTTTAACATAGCTGAAGCGGAGGTTCACCCCTTTATAACTCGGGAGCTACTTAAGTATATGAAAAAAAGTGACTAGTTTTGGGTTAATTGATCTGTCGTTGCAAACTGTTCATGATAATGACCTCCAAACTTTATTTTGGTGGAAGCTGTGTCTACTTTAATGTAAAAAAAAATTTGTAAAAACAGGTTGAGGCGAACCAGTTTTTTTATGTTCTCTATCGATTTGTGACTAAGCCACTCATTGCACGGTCTTCTTGTCAAAATAAAACTAGAAGCCAACAAAATGGGGACTACGCCCCTTATGTATCATTTTTCAAAATTTTAACTGCATCTACCTTTAAATGATGCTGACATTTTGAAGCTCGATTTTGAGTGTTTTTTTTAATTTTACTTCTAGCTTTAATACGCAAAAAGGAATTTATAAAAATCGATTATAAGATTATTGTAGTCGCGAATCTGCGTAATTTGATATGTATTTTGTGTATGTAGTATGCACAGCTTCAGAGTAATACTCATCCGAAGGTGCGAATTTTGTGCGATCAAATTTCTAAAAAACCTATTTTTCGGGCCAAATTTTTAGATCTGTCAACTGAATGATATGGGTACCCGCGATAAACAAGGTTTTTTACGTTTCGGATGATATAAAACCTTCTTCGTGAAAATCCATCTACTAGAACGGCGGGAACTGGCCTTCCAAAAACACAAAATTTGGCAAAAAATGTTTTTGAAAATATCGCGGATTTATTTGCGTTTTCTGTGTATCAATTCCGCTTCAATAAATGACCCCATACGGATTTTGATCTTTTTCGAAAAGAGAACTTTAAAAACTTCAGCCGAAAGAGAGATGTACGCAATTTATCTCAAAAATAGATTTTGCTGGCACATCCATGGTTCTTAATGGACCACATTGAAATGGTATAGATCGATGTATTTTTTTTAGGGTGCACACCGAAATCGGATGCGCGTCAATGGCATATGGAGTTTTCGGAAATTATTCGCGTTTTACGATTTTTTCGGTACTTCAATGGAACGTGCGGCACATCTTAGCCGTCAAATGAAATTTCGCATAATATATATGGATTGTAAGATAAACTTCAGTACTTCCTGGAAACCGCATGCGCATCAAATGATTTTGAGAATTACGCGATTTAGAAGCAATTCATCTCAAAAATAGTGTGAGCTGGCACATCCATGGTTTTTAATTGACCACATTGAAATCGGTATAGATCGATGTATTTTTTTAGGGTGCACACCGAAATCGGAGCGCGTTAATGGCATGTGGAGTTTTCGGAAATTATTCGCGTTTTACGATTTTTTGGGTACTTCAATGGAACGTGTGGCACATCTTAGCCGTCAAATGAAATTTCGCATAATATATATGGATTGGATTGAAGTTGATTAAACTTCAGTACTTCCTGGAAACCGCATGCGCATCAAATGATTTTGAGAATTACGCGATTTATACGCAAGTTAAAATGTATATTTCATAATATTATTTTATTTTAAGATTTATTCCTATTTGTAGAATTCTAAGATTTATCGGAAGGGTCTTGATATAATCCGCAAGGCGTATACTTATACACAAAAAGTGATTACTATTATATATGTAAATTTTTCGGCGAAATTCGGGTAAAATAGCAGAATAACCCCAACATTTTTTTCTGAAATTTCTTGTATACAATTAAAAAAATAAATATGACGACATTATTTTTTCGAACCAAAAACAAATATTTTTCCTCAATATCTTGTTTTGTTGTCGCTTTGATTTAGAAACCGCTACACGGACTTGTGTGATTTTGATATCATTTGATTCACCATCGTGTTTAGATTATGTAGATATTTTTAAATTAATTTTTAGGTGTGTGTATGTCATTAATATAATGAAAATATTGATGTAATCTGCTATATTTTTTTATTTTTGTCATATTTCGCGAATATGTGCAACTTTATCGTGATTATTATAATATATTCATATTCTTATTTTACGGAGGAAGATATATATCAACGTTTTTGGTCAATATAATAAACGGCGTAATTTAAAGATTTTTTTCTTATGCCCAAAATTAAAACCTCGATAACTTTTGCGCGCATCAACCAAAAATTTGATCGCGAACGGTTTCGGAGTCAGAACATTTTTCTCTATATGTGTACCAAAAATCATTCATGTGCCACAAAAACAAAAAAGCTGATTTTTTGAAAATGGAATATTAAAAAATTGGCAATATTGCCCATATATTTACGCCTGAAGAACAAGAACCCGAAAAGTTGATATCATATCCAAGACCTTTAAATTGATTCTAATTATGTTGTCGTGTGTAATCGGATGTGGGAGTTACACTTAAATATTTACATGTGCTTATGTATTTAAATATTATTTAGTAACCCATTACCACACTAGAGGGCGTTTTGAAATTTTCCATGAGGATCCAGGTATGGTCAAGGACAACGCCTATAATTTTCGGTGATGACCAATTAATAATATTGGGATGAAGTGGACCGACACTTAATTTTTTGTGTTTTTTTCGAGTTGATCTATAGGCCACAATTGAAAGCCGAACATCACAACACAACACCTGGTGAAAGGAATCGGGGCAAGTAATTAGAAGAGATGTAGTGAATATTATTATTATTTGTTGGCCTCTAGTCGATCAAGAGGGTGGAAATATCGCGAAATATTGCCCAATCTCAGAATGTAGTATCACAGAAAATTAGATTTTCGTGGCAGTTGTGTAGGGTATCATGTGGTCGGCCCCGTCCGACTATACTGCTCCGCTTACTGGTTACTATTTAAAACAGTAGTTATCGATACTGCTGCTATATAAACTATTAGAGTTTTTAATAAAATCATATCGTACTATGTTTTATTTCAATTTATTATTTTGTTGTGCCAAAATTAACGTCTGAAATAAATCTAAGTATTTTTATTCAATATTTGCTAATAAGTTGTCGATTTTTATTATTGATTTAAAATCACGTTTTATTTTTTGGGAAATAAAAAGTCTAGCTATAATAAAATGAAAAATTAAAAACATACCAGCCGCCCAAAGCCCCAACCAAAAAATACATTATAAATTAGGTCCAAAAACTAATAAATTTCAAATCGTCTAAATAATAAATCAAAACCTAATACTTTGATAATCACATATAACGGCTATTCAAGGTTCGTATTGGTCGGCCGTCGGTTTATTTGAAATATTTGTTTGTGGATCACTTGTGTTTATTAGAACCTTGTGTGAGGCACAAGTATAATCGGTGTTTGTTTAGAATATTGATTTTTGGAAAATGATAATCATGGTCATGGGGTTGCAGTGATTACAAGAGAAAAAACTGATAGCTGAAGTAGGTGATATTTTTCACACTCATTGACGTATACGTGTTGCCATCATGTATACGTTGTTAGGTTTTGCGTTTACAGATAATGGGTGTCCAGCAGTTCGAGGGATATAAACACACGTGTTGAATGTTCTATGGCATTTCACTTTACCCCTTCAATTAGTGTATGCTGTGTTTTGCCTGTTTGTGCATGATTAAAATAGATATTTTTGGCAATTTATAGCACCCCCTCATTGCATGCGTATACGTATTGTCGTAATGTATACGCCACCGCCATAAATTCATTCATTTATTTATTGATTCAATTAATTGTGTTGTGCTGTGAATGATGGTGTTAGAAAATTTGATTTAAAAATAAATTTGTCTAAACTTTCGACTATTGACGGCCATGGTGGCTATCTATAATCACTTTGGACTCGCCTGACCAATTTCAGTATTATCGATAACTATGATAATCTCTATACAAATATAATGCATTCAAAATTATTAGGAATATTATTTTGTTTGGTTGATTGTTTATTTGAATAATTTCTTCATAGGTAATTTTGTTTTTTGGACACTATGACGTGCTATTTTTTTGACCAAAAATATACCCCAGATATGATAAGAGTTGCTGATAAAATAAAAAACAAGACGTCAGTAACACTTTCGCAAGAAGTACTCCGTTTTTTTTTCTTCAGCTGCCATGGTAGTTTTTAAATCAAAGCAATCACTAACTGATGTGGTCAATATTGATTTGTAAATACTTGCTGCTGCATGCCTTCAACTCATGCATACATACCGGTTGTCAAACACACGTTCATATGTAGGTGATAATCGATTTTAATTATTTTATCGTTAACAAAAATATTATTTTTTCGTTAGAAAATAATAAAAAAAGCACCAAACTGTCCAATGACGTAAAACTCACCAAAAAAACTTTGACGGTTTATTAAAAGTGTCTCAAAAATTTGATTTCTATCTTCGATGACGTAAAACTTTATATGGTGACGATAATTAATTTTTCTTTTACAAAAAAAAAAAAAACTTCACGTCACATAAATTGTTACTATTTTTTAGTCTTTAGCCTTAAGACCCCTCAATCAACCTTCGAAATAGATTCAACGCCAGCAACTGGTGTTGAAACATTTCAATTTGTTTCCATTGCCTAGACGACAATAAACCACCGGGGTGCTTATAAAAATAAACAAAACAAAGCAAAAAAAAAAAAGGAAAACTGGAAAAAACTGGACAAAATTACGGAACAAGGAATTTCAATTTAGATTTGAAGTAATTGAAATGTCATAAAAACGGGTGGGGGCCAATGCAAAGTGATTAACCACAACATTTGATACGAATAAAAAAAATAAACAATAATGAAAACGTCATCTGAGCGTGGGAATATGTTTTGTTGGG
Source organism: Musca vetustissima (assembly GCF_032173495.1). NCBI lineage: Eukaryota > Metazoa > Arthropoda > Insecta > Diptera > Muscidae > Musca > Musca vetustissima. The sequence goes on from NW_026886870.1 coordinate 150,442, forward strand.
GGATTCCTTGATCTGACGAAGTAGAAGATGTTTTTTTATATAAAAAAATAATAATTTTAAAATAATTTTTATAAAATAATTATTTTCGAGAATATTTTCAATATGAAATGTTGGTCCACGTATAGATTGCTGTGGAAGTCCTAGTTTTCGAAATAGTTTTTTAGGAATATTGTATTTATAAACAAACCTCTAAAAAATTTTGTTATCGATTGTATCTTTTATAGAAAAATGCCATTATTGCTAACGCCTTCAATAGAAAATGTTGTTTTCGATGACATTTTCTATTGTAGGCGTTAGCAATAGCGGCATTTTTCTACGGAAGATGCAATCGATAAAAATATTTTTATAAGATTTTTGTATATTGGAATATTACTATCGATGATATTTTCTATAGAAAATGTTGTTATCGGTAATATTTGTAATAAAACATGTTATTATCGATCATATGTTCTAGAGAGAAAATTTGTTATCGGTTACATTTCCCATAGAAAATGTTTTTATCGACGATGTTACTAATAAAAATGTAGTTATCGGTGATATTTTTTATAGAAAATATTGTTATCGGTTACATTTATTGCAGTACATTTTGTTGTCGGTGGTATTTTTATTTTTTAAGAGAAAATATCGTTTTTGATGAATTTGTTGTTATCGGTGACATATTATAGTACATTTTGTTGTCGGTGGTATTTTTAAGAGAAAATATCGTTATCGGTGAATTTGTTGTTATTGGTGACATATTTCTTAAAAACATTTTTTCAAAGATATTTTTCAAAGGAAATGTGGTTATCGGAGATATTTTCAATAGAACATTTTGTTATCAGTTATATTTTCTATATAAAATCATGTTATCGGGAACGTTTTGTACAGAAAATGTTGTTATCGGCAACATGTTCTATAGAAAAGTTTGTTATCGGTAACTATTTATATAAAAAATATAGTTATCGGTAAGATTTTCTATAAAACCCGTTTTTATCCGTAATATATTCTATAGATATTGTTGCTATCGGCTACGTTTTCAACAGAAATTGTTGTTATCGGTGCCATTTTCTTTGAGAAATGTTGCTATCGGTAGTATTTTCTATAGAAAATTATGTTATCGGTGAACCTTTGAGTGAGATATTCCATAGAAAATGTTGTTATTGGTTACATTTATACAGAAAATTATGATGATATAATGTTATCGATAATTTTATACAGCAAGTGGTGTTATCGTGGCATTTTTACAAAATGTTGTTATTTTTAAGATATGCCATACAAAATGTTGTTATCGGTGACACGTTCTACAGAACATGGTTTTATTGGTGACATTTTATATGCAAAATCTTGTTATTGGTAACATTTTGAAATAAATGTTATTACCAGTGATATTCTCTATCGAAAACTTTTATTATCGGTGACATTTTTTATAGAAAATTCGGTTATCGGTTAAATTTTCAAAATAAAATTTTGTTATCGGTGACATTTTCTATGAAAAAATATTGTTATCGTTGATAATAAATCTTGTTATTGATGATATTTTCTATAGAAAATATTATCGATAAAAATATTTTCTATAGAAAATATTTTTATCGCTGGCACTTTCTGTAGAAAATGTTGTTATTGGTGAGATTAGCTATATAACATATTGTTATCGATGACATTACCTATCAAAAATGTTGTTATCGATGAAATTTTCTGCGATAAACATTAGTATCGGTTACATTTTGTATAAAAAATCTTGTTATCGGATACATTATCTATAGAAAATTTTGTTATCGAAAAAGAAAATTCTTTAGAAAATGTGGTTACCGATGACATTTTCTTTAGAAAATGTTGTTATCGGTGACATTTTCTTTAGAAAAAAACTTTTTCATCGATGACATTTTCTTTAGAAAATGTGGTTGTTATCGATGACATTTTCTTTAGAAAGTTTTGTTATCGATAACACTTTTTTTAGAAAATGTTGTTATCGATGACATTTTCTATAAAAAATGTTGCTATAGATTACATTTTTTATTGGAAATATTGTTGTTATCAATGACATTTTCTTTAGAAACTTTTGTTATCGATAACACTTTCTTTAGAAAATGTTGTTATCGATGACATTTTCTTTACAAAATGTTGTCATCGATGACATTTTCTTTAGAAAGTTTTGTTATCGATAACACTTTCTTTAGAAAAGTTTGTTATCGATGACATTTTCTATAAAAATGTTGCTATAGATTACATTTTTTATTGGAAATATTGTTATCGATGACATTTTCTATACAAAATGTTATTATCGATGGCCTTTTCTATAGAAAATATTGTTATCAATGGAATTTTCTACAAAAAATATGTAATCGATGAAATTTTCTATTGAAAAAGTTGTTATCGATGACAGATTTTATAGAAAACGTTGTTATCGATGACACATTTTATAGAAAATGTTGTTATCGATGACACATTTTATAGAAAATGTTGTTATCGTTTAAATTTTATCAAAAAATGTTGTCATCGATCACAATTTTATAGGAAAATGTTGTTATATTAATTAAAGACACGGTGTTTATATAGAAAATGTTGTTATTTCATAAAGCAATTCTGTTATCGGTTTATTTTTCTATAGAAAATATTGTTATCGGTTTATGTTTCTATAGAAAATATTGTTATCGGTGATGTTCTCTTTATTTTATCCGTGACATATTACCTAGCACAGCAAATATTTTTATCGGTGAAATTTTTTTTGTAGTATATGGTATTATCTTTTTTCAACAGAATTGAACCTATCGATTAAGGCCAAATCGTAAATGTTATTAATGCCAATTTGTAAAAGAAATTTTTACAAAATTCCTGTTATCGGTGACATATGTCATAGAAACTTGTTAATGAAAACAATGTTATCGATGACATTTTTCATAGAAATTGCTGTTATCGTTGGTAATTTGTTTAGAAATTGATGTTATAGATGGAAAATTTTTGTGATGGATAACATTTTTTATTAAAATTGTTATCGATAGCATTGTTTATAGAAAGTTTTACTATAATAAAATTTCCTATAATCAATATTTTGTAAAACGAGTAAAAATGGCATTATCTTCGGTAGTGGCAGAAACTTGTATACCCTACATTACATTATCCTGACATTAAAAAAAACGGAAGTCGGTAGAGACTTATAAATTACTTTCTAACAAGAACCCCAAGAACCCACTTTGATTTGAAAATGAGACGTAGATTGTCTAAATACAGAAAATATATGCTATATCAAAAAGTGGACATAAGCTTCTAAGATTAGTAGCAAATTATGTGTATGTATAAAATTTGAAATATCTATTGTGATTACAAAGGACAGACAGAATCGACATAGGATATTATGCTGATCAGGAATATATGTAATTTCTATATTCTCTAACGAATATTTTGCCTTGTTTCAAAAGGAATGGTTAATTTAAAATACACTCCACCTCGAAATCGAAATGACTTCCTACTCAAAATTATTAATTTTAATGAAAGGTACCGCCTGCGTATACATATTGTCAATATGTATACGCCACATTGTGAAAAACATAATTACCGTGATTATATTACAAAAAACACACACACACAAAACCAACCGTTCAATTTCATTCAAAATAAAAAATATGTAAATTTTAATTTAAAACAATAGTTTACAGTTAATTGAAATTCATATCTCATTTTGATCATGATAACCCGTAGACACACTCATAAATGATGAATATTATGATGATGATAATGATGATGGCTTGATGGCGATGATTGTCATCATCTTGAACACGTTTCAAGATTTCGAAACACATTTAAAGGCCGTTAGATGTCCAGTTTATGGACTCTTCTTTTGTCTGGCCGCCAGGCATCCATCCACTCAGCCAGCAATGCACAGCTCTTGATGCTGATGATGATGACATGTCGTGCAATTCCATTCATCATTGAAATGTGTTACAAATCACATACAATTGGAAAATTGTACAACAACCACAGCAACAACAATAAATGGCCGTAGAAATCAGCAATCCTCAAATGAGAATTGAAAAAATAACGCTTTCACATCATATCAAAACACTAACAACAGCAGCAGCATTCGGTAGTAATGGCTTTATGAACCTAAACAACACGCTACGATCGTGATGGTGATTGCAAGGAGACAAGTGGCCGGACAACAACCACAACAACAACGACGACGAATTTTCGTAGACAATCTATTTAGCTATCCTATCGTTGTGCCAAATGAACTGGCATTGTGGAATATTGTCGCGTCAGTTTAAATGCTCACACACACACGAACATCTATATACACATTCACACATACATATGTGTGTATTTCTATTTTGTATTGCAGCAGCAGAAAAAAAGAGATTCTTAAATTATAATAAATTTTTATTAAATTTAATGCCTTATGACGACAATTGTCAGTCAACTACAACACGGTGACAACGGCGACGACGACATACATACAGACATACGAACGTATGAACAAATATCCACTACATAAAACATAGATATGTATGTGTTGTACTTAGTACCGAAACATTTTAATAGTTTCGTTTGTTAGAGATATCGGTTGGAAAGGTTTCTATAGAAAAAATAACGATCTAGAGGTTTCAGCATTTTTTCTATGAAAAAATATCGAACGAGAATTTTTTCTTTAGAAAAAACGCCGACCTCAAGGTCTCGAGAATTTTGTTATATAAAAAAAAACTAAATATCTCAGGAAATTTTTCTATTGAAGAAATCATTGAGCCAAGGCACTCAGATTTGTTCTATAGCAAAAAATCCCTAAGACAAGGGCTTCCAATTTTTTCCTGTTGAAAAATTCACTGAGCCCTGGGGTCTCAAATTTTTTTCTATAGAAAAAGAACACTGAGCCCTGGGGTCTCAGATTTTTTTATATATAAAAAAGAACACTGAGCCCTGGGGTCTCAGATTTTTTCTGCAGAAAAGAAACTGAGCCATAGGGGTCTCAGATTTTTTTCTATAGAAAAAGAACACTGAGCCCTGGGGTCTCAGATTTTTTCTGCAGAAAAGAAACTGAGCCATAGGTGTCTCAGATTTTTTTCTATAGAAAAAAAGAACACTGAGACCTGGGGGGTCTCAGACTTTTTTCTATAGAAAAAGAACACTGAGCCCTGGGGGGTCACAGATTTTTTCTATAGAAAAAAAGAACACTGAGCCCTGGGGGTCTCACATTTTTTTCTATAGAAAAAAAGGACCACTGAGCCCCCTGGGGGTCCCAGAGTTTTTTCTGTAGAAAAAAGAACACTGAGCCCCCTGGGGGTCTCAGATTTTTTCTATAGAAAAAAGGACCACTGAGCCCTGGGGATCTCAGATTTTTTTCTATAAAAGAAAAGACCACTGAGGCCTGGGGGGTCTCAGATTTTTTTCTATAGAAAAAAGGACCATTGAGCCCTGGGGGGGTCTAAGATTTGTTTCTATAGAAAAAAGGACCACTGAGCCCTCGGGGGGTCTCAGATTTGTTTCTATAGAAAAAAGAGCACTGAGCCCTCGGGGGGTCTCAGATTTGTTTCTATAGAAAAAAGAGCACTGAGCCCTCGGGGGGTCTCAGATTTGTTTCTATAGAAAAAAGAGCACTGAGCCCTGGGGGGTCTCAGTTTTTTTTTTTCTACAGAAAAAAAGAGTACTGAGCCCTCAGGGGTCTCAGATTTTTTTTCTTTAGAAAAAAGGACCAGTGAGCCCTTGGGTCTCAGATTTTTTCTATAGAAAAAAGGACCACTGAGTCCTGGGGTCTCAGATTTTTTTCTATAGAAAAAAGAGCACTGAGCCCTCGGGGGTCTCAGATTTTTTTCTATAGAAAAAAGAGCACTGAGCCCTCGGGGGTCTCAGATTTCTCCATTCTATATTCAAATGCCATACATCACCTCAGATTTTTTCTATAGAAAAAAGGACCACTGAGTCCTGGGGTCTCAGATTTTTTTCTATAGAAAAAAGAGCACTGAGCCCTCGGGGGTCTCAGATTTTTTTCTATAGAAAAAAGAGCACTGAGCCCTCGGGGGTCTCAGATTTTTTTCTATAGAAAAAGGACCACTGAGCCCTGGGGGTCTCAGATTTCTCCATTCTATATTCAAATGCCATACATCACCTATTTCCCCAGAATAATTTTCCCATTATTACATTCACAGAAAATGCAAAGAAAATAAAACAGACAAATACAAGAAAATTTTCCAAAAGGCATAAGAAAAATCACACTACAATCTTAATAGGGACAATTTTCGCCTGTCGAACAAGGTCAACATAATTTCTGTATATTTCTCAGATATGTTGTGTACTTTAGTTGTTGTAGTACTAGTTGTTGTCGTTGTTCTAGTTTACATTTGTTAAATATTTATCATGTTACTGAAAAATTAAACGAACATATGTAGGTACATATGCACGGAATGATGAGATAATGTACCAACACATTTCATGTGTGTACCCAGCTCCTCCCCCTCCACCTACAACTGAAAATTAGTGTAGGGAAAAAGACAACAACTACCGGCCACTGACAATGAGCCCCAGTGAGTGCATGGAGGAGGCGTTGGGATGCTTGTAAGCTAACATTGAAATTTGTATTATTTGGTTTGCTCATATCAGTTCGGTTTATCGAGACTCGTGTGGAGGGAAAATTTTTTTGATAAAACAAAAAAACAGGGTTCCACCACACCCTAAACAGTTTTTATTTTTTCAATTTGCAAACTCACAATGTCAATGTTGGCGTTCCAAAAAAAATAGTTTATTGAGCAATAAAAAAATGTTGCCATGATCAGTGAAAACATTGGCAATTAGAAAGATATTGTAAACAATCAAGGTTTGACATGACATAAAACAAAAAAAAAAATATTTATTTTTCTATAGAAAAAAAATTCTGAGACCCTAGGCTCAGTGTTTTTTCTATAGAAAAAATGCCTGAGACCTTAGGCTCTGTGCTTTTTCTATGGAAAAAATCCCTGAGACACTAGGCTCAGTGTTTTTTCTACAGAAAAAATCCTGAGACCCTAGGCTCAGTGTTTTTTCTATAGAAATAATTCCTGAGACCCTAGGCTCAGTGTTTTTTCTATAGAAAAAATGCCTGGGACCCTAGGCTCAGTGTTTTTTCTATAGAAAAAATGCCTGGGACCCTAGGCTCAGTGTTTTTTTCCTGAGACCCTAGGCTCAGGCATTTTTTCTATAGAAAAAATGCCATCAAAATAATAAACAAAACCGAACTGTTGTATACAAGATTACAATCATATCTAAACAAGTGCAAATAGTTGTCGTTGTCGTCCAACGAACGAACTGGCGCTCTGCACTACAAATAACCCTGGCTTCCTAATATCCATTGACAGCAACTCAAACAATAACAACAACAGCGGCAATAGAATCGAAAAACTGTCGTAACTCAAATTTATATTTCAAATAAATAAAAGACAAACATTGTGTTTGACAAGGCTATATATATATATGTATATAAGTATGTTTCCAGCGAACAGTTAGACAAACAAAATGGGTTTTTTTCGATGGAGATTCAATGGGAGAATGAGGTATTTAATTGTGATTAGAGTTTTTTTGACTGAAGCTTGAGGCGACCATCTCAAAAAAGTCACTGAGCCAAGAGACTCAGATTTTTTTTTCTGTAGAAAAAAGAACACTGAGCCCCCTGGGGGTCTCAGATTTTTTTCTGTAGAAAAAAGAACACTGAGCCCCCTGGGGGTCTCAGATTTTTTTCTATAGAAAAAAGAACACTGAGCCCCCTGGGGTGGGTCTTAGATTTTTTCCTATAGAACCTCTGTGGGTCTCAGATTTTTTTCTATAGAAAAAAGAACACTGAGCCCCCTGGGGGTCTCAGATTTTTTTCTATAGAAAAAAGAACACTGAGCCCTCTGGGGGTCTCAGATTTTTTCTATAGAAAAAAGAACACTGAGCCCCTGGGGGTCTCAGATTTTTTTCTATAGAAAAAAGAACACTGAGCCCCCTGGGGGTCTCAGATTTTTTTCTATAGAAAAAAGAACACTGAGCCCCCTGGGGGTCTCAGATTTTTTTCTATAGAAAAAAGAACACTGAGCCCTGGGGTCTTAGATTTTTTCTATAGAAACAAAATCACTGAGTCTCAGAACTTTTCTTAAACTTTTCGATTTTAGAAGAAATTTATATTACCCGCATTTTTTTACAGAAAACTATCTTCCCCCACTCCACTATATCTTAAATTATGCCTCCCCAGTCTGTGCCTCTTCCATCATCTCGAACATGCTAATCAACCTTGACTGCGTGGGTTTAGGTTATTGTTTTTGTTGGTGTTGATTCTTTAAATGGTTTTATACAGCGTAACGAGGTTGAGCAAATAATAAAAACAACAACAAAATTTAAATCTCAATCAAGGGTCTTGGCATTTTTTTTGTTATAGAAAGAGAACACACTCAGGAATCTTTTCTATAGAAAAAACACTGAGCCTAGGGTCTCAGGCATTTTTTCCATAGAAAAACCACTGAGTCTAGGAACTCAGCAATTTTTTCTACAGAAAACCAATGAGCCTAGTGTCTCAGGCATTTTTTCTATAGAAAAAACACTCAGCCTAGGTTCTCAGGAATTTTTCTATGGAAAAAATGCCTGAGACCCTAGGCTCAGTGTTTTTTCTATAGAAAAGATTCCTGAGTGTGTTCTCTTTCTATAACAAAAAAAATGCCAAGACCCTTGATTGAGATTTAAATTTTGTTGTTGTTTTTATTATTTGCTCAACCTCGTTACGCTGTATAAAACCATTTAAAGAATCAACACCAACAAAAACAATAACCTAAACCCACGCAGTCAAGGTTGATTAGCATGTTCGAGATGATGGAAGAGGCACAGACTGGGGAGGCATAATTTAAGATATAGTGGAGTGGGGGAAGATAGTTCGAAAAGTTTAAGAAAAGTTCTGAGACTCAGTGATTTTGTTTCTATAGAAAAAATCTAAGACCCCAGGGCTCAGTGTTCTTTTTTCTATAGAAAAAAATCTGAGACCCCCAGGGGGCTCAGTGTTCTTTTTTCTATAGAAAAAAATCTGAGACCCCCAGGGGGCTCAGTGTTCTTTTTTCTATAGACAAAAATCTGAGACCCCCAGGGGGCTCAGTGTTCTTTTTTCTATAGAAAAAAATCTTTTTTCTATAGAAAAAAAATCTGAGACCCCCAGGCCTCAGTTCTTTTTTCTATAGAAAAAAAAATCTGAGACCCCCAGGGCTCAGTGTTCTTTTTTCTATAGAAAAAAATCTGAGACCCCCAGGGGGCTCAGTGTTCTTTTTTCTATAGAAAAAAATCTGAGACCCCCAGGGGGCTCAGTGTTCTTTTTTCTATAGAAAAAAATCTGAGACCCCCAGGGGGCTCAGTGTTCTTTTTTCTATAGAAAAAAATCTGAGACCCCCAGGGGGCTCAGTGTTCTTTTTTCTATAGAAAAAAATCTGAGACCCCCAGGGGGTTCTCAGTGTTCTTTTTTCTATAGAAAAAAATCTAAGACCCACCCCAGGGGGCTCAGTGTTCTTTTTTCTATAGAAAAAAATCTGAGACCCCCAGGGGGCTCAGTGTTCTTTTTTCTATAGAAAAAAATCTGAGACCCCCAGGGGGCTCAGTGTTCTTTTTTCTATAGAAAAAAATCTGAGACCCCCCAGGGGGCTCAGTGTTCTTTTTTCTATATAAAAAAATCTGAGACCCCCAAGGGGGCTCAGTGTTCTTTTTTCTACAGAAAAAAATCTGAGACCCACAGAGGTTCTATAGAAAAAAATCTGAGACCCACCCCAGGGGGCTCAGTGTTCTTTTTTCTATAGAAAAAAATCTAAGACCCACCCCAGGGGGCTCAGTGTTCTTTTTTCTACAGAAAAAAATCTGAGACCCCCAGGGGGCTCAGTGTTCTTTTTTCTACAGAAAAAAATCTGAGACCCCCAGGGGGCTCAGTGTTCTTTTTTCTACAGAAAAAAAATCTGAGTCTCTTGGCTCAGTGACTTTTTTGAGATGGTCGCCTCAAGCTTCAGTCAAAAAAACTCTAATCACAATTAAATACCTCATTCTCCCATTGAATCTCCATCGAAAAAAAACCATTTTGTTTGTCTAACTGTTCGCTGGAAACATACTTATATACATATATATATATATATATAGCCTTGTCAAAACACAATGTTTGTCTTTTATTTATTTGAAATAGAAATTTGAGTTACGACAGTTTTTCGATTCTATTGCCGCTGTTGTTGTTGTTATTGTTTGAGTTGCTGTCAATGGATATTAGGAAGTCAGGGTTATTTGTAGTGCAGAGCGCCAGTTCGTTCGTTGGACGACAACGACAACTATTTGCACTTGTTTAGATATGATTGTAATCTTGTATACAACAGTTCGGTTTTGTTTATTATTTTGTTTAATTATTGATTTGCGTTTCCAATGAAGTGTAAAATGATCAGTTTTATTTTTTTTTTCGTTTTAGACAGATTCCGATCCAATACCAGTTGACCAGTTAACGTTGTTGTGTGTTGTCAATTTTTTTCTAAGTTTCGTTGATGCCAAATGGTCGGGGTTTGGCACACCAATGATTTGTGTCTCGTCGTTTTTTTGTCAGTAATTAATTAATCAGTCGGCAGCGGAATAACATTGTCACATGTGATAAATGACATTGAAATAAAATTTAAATTTTAGTTTTAAGCCGTTTGAGAGCGGGTCTTTCGGATGTAGCTTCAACTTTGTGGGAAGATAAATCAGGGTTCAAAAAATTACCAATCTTTTTTCTATAGAAAAATAAAGTAAAAAGTCTCGGAACTTAGGGTCTCAGGATTTTTTCTGTAGAAAGTCCCTGAGTCTCAGAATTTTACTATAGAAAAAAGAACAGAACACTCAGCCAGAGTCTCATTCTTTTTTTATAGGAAAAGAACACAAAGCCTAGGGTAACAGGATTTTTTTCTATAAAAAATGTAACTGAGCATGGTCTCACGATCTATTTTGCTATAGAAAAATAACACTCAGCCAAGGGTTTCAATTTTTTCTATAGAAAAAGCCAACTGATACAGATTTTTTCTATAGAAAAAAATTGTGAAACCAGGGTCTCAGTACTTTTTTATAGAAAAAAAATAAAACGATGGGACAAGATTCTCAGGTAGTTTTTTTCAAAATAAAAAAAAAGATCAATCTCCGATTTTTTTGTATTGAAAAAGAACACTGAACCAAGGGTCTCAGATTTATTTCTATAGAAAAATAACACTGAGCTAAGGGTCTCAGATTTTTCTATAGAAATAAGGACAAAAGCACTGAGCCCTGGGGTCTCAGATTTATTTCTATAGAAAAAGAACACTAAGCCAGGGGTCTCAGATTTTTCTATAGAAATAAAGACACTGATCCCTGGGGTCTCAGATTTTTTTCTACAGAAAAATGTCACTGAGCCAAGGGCCTCAGATTTTTTTCTACAGAAAAATGTCACTGAGCCAAGGGCCTCAGATTTTTTTCTATAGAAAAATATCACTGAGCCAAGGGCTTCAGATTTTTTTCTATAGAAAAAAGTCACTGAGCCAAGGGCCTCAAATTTTTTTCTTTAGAAAAACAACACTAAGGCAAGGGTCTCAGATTTGTCTCTATAGCAAAACAATACTAATCCAAGGATATCATATTTTTTCTACAGAAAAACAACACTGAGCAATTTTTTCTATAGAAAAAAAAATTTTTTTTCATCTATGAAAATATTATTCAGCGATATGTCTATTGACCCTAGTGCCTTAACACGTACGAAATCTACGCCTATGAAAGGGCTTGACAAATATTTCTTAAAAATTCTACGTCTATTATAGAACTTGACAAAATATTATTTAAAAAATCTACGTCCGTTACAGACCTGGAAAAATAATATTTAATGTTGAAATATGTGTTTAACAAATTAATATATACTGTATTCTATATTGTGGATTTGTAACATAGTAGACTCTATTCATGTATGTACATGTATTTGGAAAATACTTTTATTTTTTCACTTCAATAAAATATTTCAATCTAATAGGTTATGAGCCCAGCAAGCCCGATAAAAATAAATTGAATTTTATTAACATTTTTTGAAGTCTATAAAAAACAAAAAAATAAATATTAAAAGAAATTTTCTTAAGATTCTGTGAAAAATAAATATCAGAAAGGAGCAAACAATGGAATTTTGCAAAAACGTGAAGCCGTTATGTGGAGAGTCGGAATGGCCTATTTGGAAGCGAAAGGTCAAGGATCTTCTAGATTTTTACGAGGGAGCTTTTGATGTAATTGAGCGCAGAATTACAAAACCGGAACCCCTAGAAGAAGGAGCTACAGAATCCCAAATGAGGGACCACAAAAAGCGGTGTGATTTCTACAGAAAAGCTAACAGCTATGCCAAGAGCTTGATCACAAGCACTATTTCAGATGAAATTTTCATGAAAGTCATGGATAAAGAATCTGCATATGATGTCTGGCAGGCGTTACATCAGCAATTTGAAGCAACATCTAAAGATCAGTTATTCAAAATGTGCACGGAGCTTTTTTCGTTTGAATGGATACCAGAAAACGACGTTTCTACACATATATCCAAGCTTAAAAGCTTGTGGAATGAAATCAATTCTGGCTTGATAATAAAAGGAGAAAAGGAGCTGCCAGAATTACTTCTGATCTGCAAGATTCTACACATATTGCCTAAATCATTTGAAATGTTCAAATCAAGTTGGATGATGCTCACACGAGATGAAGACAAGTCCTTAGATGAACTACTTATGCAGCTCTGCTTGTTTGAAAGGAATTTTAAGAAATCTGAAGATGAAATTGTGGAAAAACAAGAAGCATTAGCTCTGAATGAGAAAAAAAGGAAAAATATGCAGAATTTTAGAAATAATACGAGAGATGGAACCTGTCACTACTGCAAGAAAAAGGGGCATTGGATTAAAGACTGCAGAAAGTGGATAGCTGATGGAAAACCATGTAAGTCAAAGCCATCAGTAAGCCAAGACCATCGTTCCAATGTTGCCCTTCATTCTGTAACGAAAGAAGTTAATTTGAGCATATCCGTCAATGATTGGTGGATTGACAATGGTGCAACAAGGCATGTAACAAATTCAAAAGAATTCTTTATCGACTACGAATCTTTCAAAGAATCTCATTCTATACAAGCTGCAGGCAAAGAGACTTTACATGCAATGGGAAAAGGTACAATTCAATTTTTGTCAAAAGTAAAGGATGTCGAGAAGACAGTAAAACTTTATGATGTATGGTATGTTCCTGGTATATCCAGAAACCTTTTTTCTGTGTTGGCCTCACATGATAGAAACCCATCAAGTAAGTTTTATTCTACAATAAATGAATGCAGGCTTGATGTAAATGGAGAAACCGTTTTATATGGACACAGAGAGGCAAATGGAACTTTATATAAAATTGATTTTCATCAGATATCTGTAAATCAATGTGCTTCAAGTTCAATAGAAAAGTCGAAGCTGCAATTATACCATGAAAGATGGGGACACCAAAATAAACAGTACGTTAAGGAGAAACTAGAACATGAGATGGGAATAAGGGTAAAGAAAAGCAATGAAATCTGTAAGCCTTGCATTTTTGGTAAGTTGTCAAGATTACCATTTGGTAAACGCGAAACTGCGAAATCCCCAGGAGAGTTAATATCGACCGATGTTTGCGGACCATTTCCATCATCATTTAGAGGATATAAGTATATAGTCGTTTATAAGGACAACTTCACAAAATTTAGATACGGTTATATTGTGAAGAACAAATCAGATGTAAAGGATACATTGGTAGAAATGCTTGCTCATGCCAGATGCCAAGGACACAACATAAAAACATTGCACAGTGATAATGGTGGTGAATTTTCCAATGCAGATGTAAAGAATATTCTAGCGAAACATGGAGTGAGTCAAAGGTTTACCGCTCCATATACACCTCAACAGAATGGTGGTGCTGAGAGAGAAAATAGAACCATTGTAGAGATGGCGAGAACATTTATGAACTCAAACAAGGATATAGAATTTCCAAAATCACTATGGGCAGAATTTGTCAAATCAGCCATATACATATTAAATAGAACTGGAAAATCATCTAAAGAGAATAAAAGTCCATTCGAGTTATGGTATGGAAAGAAGCCGCGAATAAGACACCTTCGTATAATCGGATCAAAATGCTATATTCATATTCCCAGTCAACGTCGCAAGAAGATGGATAGAAAGGCAATAATTGGATATATTGTTGGATATGACGGCGATGAGAGATATCGTGTCTACATCAAAGAGCGAAATGCCGTAGAAATATCCAGAGATGTGATATTTTGTAATTTTGAAAAGATATCAGAACAAGAAATTTTAGAAAAGCAACATAGTAAGATTTCCACTAATATACAACAAACACAAGGGAATGAAGTACCAATACGAATTCGTCTAAACGACAGTTCAGAAGATGAGGTCCAAGATGTATACCCTCCGGAATCAGATATAGAGGTCGAACAGCAAGACAATGAAAGTGAAAGTCAATCTCAAGATTCTGCATGCGATATGGAAGATTTTGAAGGTTTTGAAGAAATACAAACTAGAAAACGTAATAGAGATGCCTTAGATGACACAGATAATAATATAAATGTCAAAAGGTTGAGAAATCGAACTATTATAACTTCAAATTGTGTCAGTGATGAATTTGTAATGATGTCACATAATTTTGTTAATCAAATCGAACCTCCATCAAGTTATTCGGAAGCTGTTGAAAGTACAGAGAGAAATTATTGGATTCAAGCCATGAAATTAGAGATGAGTTCATTAATGGAAAACAATACCTGGGTACTCTCGAATCTTCCCAAAGGAGCGAAGGCACTCCCGTCAAAATGGGTTTATCGAATCAAAACAAGAGCAGATGGCAGTATTGAGAAGTACAAGGCAAGATTGGTTATAAAAGGATTTAAGCAAAAAGAAGGAGTAGACTACGATCAAACATTCAGTCCAGTAGCAAGGATGTCTAGTATACGATCAGTCTTAAGTATTGCTGCAACTGAAGGATTACATTTGTCACAATTCGATGTAGCTACAGCATTTCTCTATGGTGAACTGAACGAGACAGTTTACATGGAACAACCAGATGGTTTTAATGATGGCACAAATAGAGTTTGCCTTTTAAAACGAAGTCTATACGGCTTGAAGCAAGCACCCAGATGCTGGAACCAACGAATGGAAATTTTTCTTAAAAAGCTTGGGTTTAAAACCAGTTCCGCAGACAGTTGTTTATATACTAGGGAGAAATGTGGCAAAAAGCTGATCCTTGCTCTCTATGTTGATGATGGATTAGTTGCTGCTTCGGACAAAATGGAATTGGATTATTTCCTTAAGAATTTAAAATCGGAGTTCAAAATCGTTAGCAATGACGCATCATATTTTCTTGGTATCGAAAAAGAAAACAGCGATGATCAAATCAAAATATCTCAGAAAGCCTATGCAAAGAAAATTCTGGAGAGATTTAATTTCTCAGAGTGCAGGCCAGTTTCAACGCCAATGGAAAACACAATCAAATGTGATACAAGAGCAGGGAAAGCAACAATTGAATTTCCATATAGACAAGCAGTAGGTGCTCTCATGTATCTAATGTTGGGAACAAGACCAGATTTGGCATATAGCGTCGGTTACTTATCAAGGTATCTTGAAAACTACACTTCTGAAGATATTCAGAGACTTAAACGAGTCTTTAGATATATTGCTGGTTCCATAGATGTTGGAATAGCTTATAAGAAGCAAGGACCAAAGATATTAGAATGTTATAGTGACGCTGATTTCGGCGGATGCGTAACCACTGGACGATCCACAACAGGTGTTGTTGCCACTTTTGCAGGTGGAGCTATATCTTGGATAAGTCAAAGGCAACCAACTGTGTCAACTTCAACAACTGAAGCAGAAATTATTGCTGCAAGTGAAGCTTCAAAAGAAGTAATATGGCTTAAACGACTTTTCAAGGATATAATAAATTACAATGAAATTCCAGTGATAAAAATTGACAATACGGCTGCAATACGTCTGGCAAAGAATCCAGAATTTCATAAGCGTACAAAACACATTGACCTGAAACATTTCTTCATACGTGAAAAGGTTACGGAAGGTTTAATATCAACATTGCAAGTTTCTTCTGAGAATCAACTAGCTGATCTAATGACCAAACCCCTACCAAAGCCACGTTTACAATCCCTATGTAATCGCTTAAATATTAATTAATTAAACAAGGGAAAGTGTTGAAATATGTGTTTAACAAATTAATATATACTGTATTCTATATTGTGGATTTGTAACATAGTAGACTCTATTCATGTATGTACATGTATTTGGAAAATACTTTTATTTTTTCACTTCAATAAAATATTTCAATCTAATATTTAAAAAGTGATAGAGCCTAAAAACATTCTTTAAAACATCTACGCCTGTGATAGAACCATAAAAATATGCTTTAAAAAATATAAGCCTAATAATATTCTTTAAAAAAAGAGCCTCAAAATATTCTTAAAAAAATCTTCTCCTGTTATATAGCCTAAAAATATTCTCTAAAAAAAACTACACATATGAAAGGGCTTGGAAAATATTCTTTAAAAAAATCTACGCCCATTACAGACCCTGAAAAAATATTCCTTAAAAAATCTACGCCTGTGATAAAGCTTGTAAAATATTCTTTAAAAAATCTACACCTGTGTGCAGATCCTAATAATATTAAAAAAAAACTACACATTAGTGTAGATCCTAATGATATTCTTTAAAAAATCTACGCCTAAGGTAGAGCTCGAAAACATATTCTTTAAAAAAATCTACGTTTGTGATAGATCCTAATAATATTCTTTGAAAACTCTACGCCCGTGATAGAGCCTAAAAATATATATTTTTTTTTAAATCTACGCCTAAGGTAAAGTTCGAAAAAATATTCTTTAAAAAATCTATGCCTGTGATGGAGCCTAAAAATATTCTTTAAAAAATCGACGCCTGTGATATAGCCTAAAAGTATTTTTTGAAAAAAAGTCTACGCCTAAGGTAGAGCTCGAAAAAATATTCTTTAAAAAATCTACGCCTAAGGATAGAGCCTAAAAAGATTCTTTAAAAAATCTACTCCTATTATATTCCCAAACGGACAGAAAAAAATTCATTGAAAAATCCACGCCTATTATAGTCTTAGAAAAATATTCGTTCATCAAGCCACGCCTTTAATAGTCCTAGAAAAAATATTCTTTAAAAAATTCACGCCTTTTATGATCCTCAAAATCTACGAATTTGAAAAAATATTCTTAAAAACCTTGAAAAAATTAGATTTCTGTTTGATTCCCTTGACAACAATCTGCTTGCTGATATATTTCTCAAGACAAAGACCTACGATCTGTAATAAAAATCAAAATAAATAATTCCGCAATCTTGTTGTAAATTATCAGCCGACGACAATATCTATCTATCTCTCGCCTATTAAAAAGCAGCTGGTGCAGCAGTTAAGTCAACTCAGCCACCCACTACGTTTGAGATTCGGTTTGTTTGTTGTTGTTTTTGTCATTTCAAAACATTGTTAAATGGCGGTGAGCCTAACGCCTCAAACCCTCATCGAAATGGTCCCCGCTGCCGCCTGCTAGGCCAACGATTATTTTATCTGTTTTGGTTGGTGTATCCAAGTCTCCACAGTTTGCGGGTTGTCAATTGAAATACAGTTGGGCTCCCCCGTCGATTCAGTGTCGGTGTTTGTCGTCATCATCCGCACCAGTATTATTGTAACCATAAGAACCCTGAAAACCAAAAACACCGCCAGTTCGTTCGCTCTCCCTCGTGCTCTGTCCCTAATCCATATTTGTGGTATTATTTGTCGACTAACAACGACTACACAAATGGGCCACAGAATTTTCCATTTGTTCGACACCAAGCAATAGCAGTAACCTGTGGATGGATGGATGGTGGATAGATAGATGAGGGTGTGGATGGTGGATGGATGGGCAGGCTGTGTATTCCGAGTTTTCACCGCCACACAGAGTTTATCGTCATTAATTCATTGTCACTTGATTAGATTTTTTTATTGAATTATAATTCAATTAAAAAAATCATTTCGTTTTGTTGTTATTTTGATAAAAAAATACAAATTTTGTTGTTGGCTATTTGATTGCAAATAGATCGGCGATGACGACGGGTGCACGTCTGGAGATATGAAGTGAGGTGACATAGGCATGTGAGTGGTGGAAAGAAATGCATGGACTCGTCCAATATTTATACACCTGATCAACGTGATTTGTGGAGGGATACATTGTGAATATGAAAAAAATTATAGACAGGGTTCCGGTTATGCTTTACCCTACCTACCTATCTCCCTCCCTCTCCATATAAAACGCAATATTTTCCATTCGATTTTCCGTGCGCCATTGAAGTGATCGTTTGTTTTGCATCAAATCGTGTGTGTTTACAAAACTCTTCATAAATACTCGATATAGAAATGTCATAATTTGTTGTTATTGTTGTTGTTTTTGTTAGGCACTTGCTTTGTTTCGAAATTTGTTGTTACTAATTCAATGTGAACTATATGGGTATTACGTTTATTTTTTTCAAGCTCAATGAATATTTTTGTATATAATTTAATGAGTTCCAGCAGATGCAGAAACATCACACACTTAATAGTTTGAAATATGCCGGACCGGTGTATGTGGGCAATCAGATAGTGAAATTTGGCACTCGTCATTCTATACTCAATTGAGTACACCATGCAAAATTTCGCGCATATCGAAAGATATATAGGGACTTTGGTGCACCATTTATATAAAATCGGACAAGACTATATATGGGAGCTATATCTAAATCTGAAATGATCTTCTCGAAACTTAGCACATACCATTCTAGACGTAATTCAGTACCCTGTAGGTATGTAGGGACTTTGGTGCCCATTTACCATAAATCGAACGAAAATATATATGGGTGCTATATATAAATCTGTGCAAAATTTCGCGCAAATCGAAAGATACATTTACATAAAATCCGACAAAACTATATATGGGAGCTATATCTAAATCTGGGCCGAAGGTTCACAATAGGCATAGATTTTTTTAAAAATATTTTTTAAGGTCCACAATAGATCTTTCTCAGGGCTTCTATGCTTTTTGGACTTCCAAATTCCAGCATTAGATAGTCCCCTTTGAAATCGCAGCTATTCATTTCTATAGAGTCCCCTCCTTCCAGTAGGTACTCCATTATCTTGGTATTGACCACATTTAATACTTCTTTATTGGTCTCCTTCTTTAGCTTACCGAACGCGCTATTTCCGTCGATCACTGCATAGCAGAGCTCGTCTCGATAGCGCTTCCTGGCAACCTTGGCATAAGACGGCGGCTCCTTATCATATGTTGCCGTCATCCTCCTCTTTCGCAACTTCCGGTTGGTCCTTTTGGGATTCCGGTCTTTGCGGACGGTTCCGACTAAGCACTCGTCTTGCTGATATCAGAGCCAGCCTCGTCTGCCCTCGTCAGTGGATTCTCGTGACAGTCTCCTTTGTCGTTGGTTTGGCTCAGCTTTTTCTTATTATCATTAGACGGGAAGCTCTTTTTGTTTTAGGCGGATTTGACAGTCGCCTGCTCATCCGGAGACCTTATCCTCTTCGCCGCTTCCGCAGAAGTGGAGGGAAGGTTAGGCTTATCCTTTTGAGTTTCTGCCTGTGTCTCGCTCTTTTTGTTTATCCGGTTCAATCTGGCCAACTTCCGCCTTTGTGCCCCAGACAACTGCTTCTTCCTAGTTGTGAGTTTGGCGATGTTTTTACTCACCTCCTCTATCATCTTGTCAGCCTCATCTTTCTGTTTGTCTGATTAACATGATCAGGGAGTTCGAAGTTGAGTCCCATTTTTAATGGGACTATAAAAGAATATTTTAAAGAATATTTTTGTAGGATCATAAAAGTCGTGGATTTTTTAGATAATATTTTTCTTGGACTATAATAGGAGTGTATTTTTTAATATTTTTGCTAGGATATTTTTTAAGATCCGTAATAGGCGAAGATTGAAGGTCCATAATTGGCGTAATTTTTTTAAAGATAATTTTAAGCTCCATAATAGGGATATAATTTCTAAAGGATATTTTTAAGCCCCATACTAGACCTAGATTTTTTAAAAAATATTTTCCATGCTCTCTCATTGGCATAATTTTCGAAGATATGTAAAATAATATTTTTTAGCTTCTGCACGCGAATTTCAAATCCCATTTGCATTAATATCATCGTACATGTTTTTTTTTCTACCTAATAAAAATAGTTCCCGACCAATTTGCATTGTTCGAATCCAGAACCACAGACGCCACCACTTTAAACATGACAATTTCATATTCGTATTTAAACGAGCATAATGCTATTTACACATGTTTCCGACTCGACCCGACCGACCGATATGGTACCAAGGGGCGGGGGAGGTACATGCCCGTGTGCTTATGTAGAAAGGTGAAGTCGAGAGAGAGCAAACAAAAAACATTTTACTACCTCAGTAGATTTATTCGATGATGATGGTAAGGTAGGGTAGGTGGTGGGTGGATGGGTGTTAGGTTAAATATGATGTTGAGGCATTATCAATGTCGTTCTTTTATTGTTATTACTATTTTCTGTCTGTCCGCGCATGGAATATTTTTTTTTTCATTTTGGTTCCACAGTGGGACCTCTAAGCACCAAAAACTATATTTAAGAAGACCCATAGATATATTCTGGTCTTCCAGAAGTAAAAGGTCTCTAGAAGGCAAAGAAAATTGAATTTTCCATACAGGAAAATATCTTCCATTCTGCATAAAAGTGTTTTTATGACCTTCATATCTACGAGTTTCTACTGTAAAAAATTTATTGCCATTGTTGTGGTTCTCGTTGTATGGTTTTTATGTTAATTTCCTGTATTTATGTGAACTTTTTTGGTTTGTTTTTCATATCCAGCTCTGTGATTCTTCTTCTTCATATTTTCCATAGTTTTATGTGTTTTTTCTGCACTTGCGCCGTTTTTTTTTTCGTATTCGTCATAACAATAACAACAACAGAAAAAACATATTTTTTTCCATTTCCATTTGATAGTGAATACCAACGACCTTTAAAAGTTCTTAATGTTGGAGAGGGTGGCGATGCGGTGGCACTGCTGCCTGCTAACCGTTGGGGTTGACGCTGTGGTGAGGCCAAGGTACAATTGAATTGGATGCGATTGCGAGAAGATTTTTGGTTGAGGTCGCTGTGAAAATGCCAAACCGAATGTCGAGAAATTGCACATCTTCCGTTTTTGGAGGGTTTTGTTTTTGGGAGGTTTGCCTTGTTTTTATTGTTTTTTGCAAAAAGGGCAGAGCGGGCAAGTCATCATCTTTGGAGGCCAAAGGCAGCCAGCCACACCACATCCAACCACAATGCGAAAAGTCAGAATAAGCATGAAAAATTATATATTGGAAAATGATTATGTAATTTTTGCAGAGCAAAAAAAAAATATGAGACAATTTTTTTTTGTGGGACAAAGGGTCGGAATTTTTTTATACTTTCAAGGCGTGGATTTTTTAAAGAATATTTTTCTAAGGACCATAATAGGAGTTGATTTTTTAAGGAATATTTTTCTAGGACCTTTAGAGGCGTGGATTTTTTGAAGAATTTTTTTTCTATGGACCATAATAAGCGTGGGTGGCGTAGGGGATGATATATACCAAGCATCGGCTCTGATTGGTTTAACATGGCGAAGTCCAGGCTTATTGTGGACACTGACCTCCCACCGGTGCCACCTGGGGAGCTATTTTCATCACCCGATGAAATAGTGAGCTAATATGTGCCGCGAGTTCACCCATAAGAACTATAAAAAAAGGGGTGAGGTGTCGGGTTAGTTGCCTAATCTCGGAAAAACCAGCCTACTATGAAAAAGCAAAGAAAAAGAAAACCAAACCACCCTAATGTTGACGAACACCGCAAACGTATAAGGGACCACGATCAGCGATTCTGCAATGGAATGTGCGCACGTTGTACAGAACAGGCGCAATGTTCGATTTTGCAGATGTATTCAAGAAGTACAAAGGCGATATTATTGCCTTACAGGAAATGCGATGGAAAGGGGTTGGCGTAAGTAAATCAGATGATTACGCCCTGAAACGAGACATGAATTTGGCTGCGGATTTATGGTTAACAGGAGAATAAAAGACCTCGTCTCCGGATTCACTCCATTAGATCCGTATAAAAGCGAAGTTCTTCTACATCAGTCTCATTTGCGCCCATGGTCCGACCGAAGACAAAGATGAACAGACCAAAGACATATTTTACGAACGCCTAGAAACAACATATGATAGTTGCCCTGGCCATGACATTAAAATTCTGCTAGGAGATTTTAATGCAAAAATCGGAAGGGAAAATATCTTTGGCCCGCCGTCGGAAAATTCAGCCTTCATGAAGAAACATCAGACAACGGCACGGGTTGATTGACTTCGCGGCAGCAAACTCATCCAGTGTTTTAGATGTCCGATCGATCCGGGGAGCGAATATCGATTCGGACCATTACCTTGTGGTAGCCAAGGTACGCACCCGTCTTAATGTAGCAGCAAAGGTGCGATCTAATGTAAAACGGAAATTTGACGTCGAAAAGCTGCAAACACAACAGATAGCAGAAGCCTACTCCGCTCAACTTACCCAACTGCTTGACGAACGCACCCCTTGTCCCGATAATAATATAGAAGCACAATGGCAGAGAATTGCCCACTCCCTACAAACTGCAACAAAAACAACACTTGGGTACCAAAGGCCACCATCAAGAAATCCGTGGTACTATCAGGAGTATTGTGATGCTACTGATATGAAAAACGCAATGTATAGGGCAACACTGCGGACAGTAGCAATACGTAATGCGTTGGAGAACTATTGGGAGAAAAGGAGAGAGGAGAAACGTATTTTCAGAAAAAAAGAAGAAAGAGCAAGAAAAACGTGAGCGTGAGCGTGAGAAAATCGAGATATACAGGAGTCAGAATGAAGTCCGAAAATTCTACCAACGGGTAAAACACCAAACCGAAGGCTTTGGTGCAGGCACATCCTCCTGTAGACATAAAGAAGGAAACCTGGTGACAGATACCGACAGCGTGGAAGGAGAATTTTGAAAATCTTCTGGCAAATAGTATCAGTGAAGTGGATACCCCAGAACCAATAATAGATGACGGTATAGAGTGTATACCATCTAGCCAAGATGAAGTCAGAATAGCAATCAATCGGCTGAAGAATAATAAAGCAGCAGGTGCCGATGGGTTACAAGCCGAATTATTCAAGACTGGTGGTCAGATGCTGGTAAGGAGCATGCACCAGCTGATTAGTACAATTTGGCTTGAAGAATGCATGCCCAATGATTGGAATCTCAGCAACCTGTGTCCCGTGCACAAAAAAGGAGACAAGACGATCGCATATAAAGTGCTATCCAGCGTACTGTGTGAACGACTGAAGCCAATGGTCAATGACATTATTGGACCATACCAATGTGGCCTCAGACCTGGCAAATTTCACTCTGCGCCAAATCCTGGAAAAAAAACACGAAAAACACATCGACACATTCCACCTATTCGTCGACTATAACACCGCATTCGACAGCCATATCCGTTCAGAGGTGTTTAAAGCCATGTCTGCGTTCGGCATTCCTGCAAAATTAATACGGCTATGCAGGATAACTTTAAGTGGCACAAGGTCAGCAGTTAAAGTAGGAAAGGACCTATCGGAGCCCTTCAATACCGAACGAGGATTCAAACAAGGTGACAGTTTGTCGTGTGATCTTTTTAACATCCTACTGGAAAAGGTCATACGAGACGCAAAGGTGAACGGAAATGGCACTCTGTACACCAAACAACACATGTTACTCGCCTACGCCGATGACATCGATATAATGGGTCGAACATTGAGAGCGGTAACAGCCACCTTTTAACAAATTGAGAGAGAGTCTGCCAAAGTGGGTCTGGCAGTAAACGGCGAGAATACCAAGCTGATGGTATCAACGCGCAAGACGTGCTACTATGGTCTCAACAAACAACTTAAAAGCAAGGCCACCTGCCGCCAGACCAAACTCACACTCTACAAGACGCTGATACTACCCGGGCTGTTATACGGATCTGAAGCATGGCTACTAGCGCAAGCAGATGAGGCAGCTCTTGGAGTGTTTGAGAGAAAAATTCTCCGAAAGATCTATGGGCCGATCTGCGTTGGCGGTAAATATTGGCGTCGAATGACGAGTTGTTCCAGCCATTCTCGGACATCAACATTGTTAGACGTATTGAGCTGCAGCGACTACATTGTCTAGTTCATGTAGTGAGAATGGATGAAGATGCCCCAGCCCAGAAGACATATAAAAGTGAAGCAGCTGATGGTTCACGCAGAAGGGGAAGGCCAAGAATACGTTGGAAAGATCATGTCGAAGACAACATCGCTGAAAATGGTCTTTCAAATTGAAAAAACTGCACACAAGACCGACGCGCCCGGAAATCTTTTCTAAGCTCGGCTTATGGAACGAAAGTTCTGTCACAAGTCAGCCAAGTAAGTACCATCAGTACCATATTTTCCTAAGGACCATTAGAGGGGTGGATTTTTGTAAGAACATTTTTTCTAGGACCATCAGAGGCGGGGATTTTTTAAAGGACTATCATCATAAAGGTGGGTTTATTAAATAAATTCTATAAACCTAATAGGGTTTTAAAGCATATTTTGGAGATTTATGAGAAGTGTATTTTTTTAACAAGATTTTTCCAAAAGGACTATTAGAGCGGGAATTTTTTAAAGAATCTTTTTGATAAACTTTCAGACTATCCTTTTTTGAATAGAACACATTTCAGCAGTCTTCTATATGGACAAATAAAATTTTAATTTTTTTTCGTTTAAAAAGGGAAAGGAGACTATCGAAGGCTGCCTCTAGATAGGCCAGATTTAGTAGGCCTTCAGCCGATATAAGTGGTATTTCAAAGCTAGAATAACATTTAGTCTTTCTAGATGGTTATAGACACCAAAGGTCGCGTATAGATCAGGAAGAAATTATATGGGACAAAAGACAGATGCCTCTATATTCAAAAGTCCTACGAAAGGAATTTAATAGACAGTAGTTCTTTAAAAGGACTTCCATTGACAGCAGACTATCTAGAGATCATCCACTGATAGGTAGCCTCACAAAGGTCTCTCGTAGATATAATACCAATGAACTTCTACAATTTGAATTCTGTTTAAGAACTACGAAAGAAGGCCTTTAAGAGGTATCCAGAGATGGACCAAATGTACGTACTGTGCAGAAAATCTTTCAGAAATCTTCTTATGGAACGAAAGTTCTGTCACAAGCCACCTAAGTAAGTAATATAATAGGCGTGAGTTTTTTAAGAATATTTTTCTAAGGACCATTAGAGGGGTGGATTTTTTTAAGAACATTTTTTCTAGGACCATCAGAGACGAGGATTTTTTAAAGAATATTTTTTCTAGCTGCAGAAAAGGCGTGGATTTTTTAAAGAATATTTTTTCTAGGGCCATCAGAGGCGAGGATTTTTTAAAGAATAATTTTTGTAGGACCATCAGAGGCTTTAAAGAATATTTTTTCTAGCTGCAGAAAAGGCGTGAATTTTTTAAAGAATATTTTTTCTAGCTGCAGAAAAGGCGTGGATTTTTTAAAGAATATTTTTTAGGGCCATCAGAGGCTCGGATTTTTTAAAGAATATTTTTTCTAGCTGCAGAAAAGGCGTGGATTTTTTAAAGAATATTTTTTCTAGCTGCAGAAAAGGCGTGGATTTTTTAAAGAATATTTTTTCTAGGCCATCAGAGGCGCGGATTTTTTAAAAAATATTTTTTCTAGCTGCAGAAAAGGCGTGTATTTTTTAAAGAATATTTTTCTAAAGACCATAATAGGTGTGGATTTTTTAAAGAATATTTTTTCTAGCTGCATAATAGGCGTGAATTTTTTAAAGAATATTTTTTCTAGCTGCATAATAGGCGTGGATTTTTTAAAGAATATTTTTTCTAGCTGCAGAAAAGGCGTGGATTTTTTAAAGAATATTTTTTCTAGGGTCATCAGAGGCACAGATTTTTTAAAGAATATTTTTTCTAGCTGCAGAAAAGGCGTGGATTTTTTAAAGAATATTTTTTCTAGCTGCAGAAAAGACGTGGATTTTTTAAAGAATATTTTTTCTAGCTGCAGAAAAGGCGTGGATTTTTTAAAGAATATTTTTTCTATGACCATAAGAGGCGTGGATTTTTTAAAGAATATTTTTTCTAAGGCCATCAGAGGCGCGGATTTTTTAAGAATATTTTCATTTCTACAACTTTATACAAAATTTCCTTTTATTACGAAATCTTTGTCAACACCGATAGAAGAAGAACGAACATAGCCCACTTGAATGTTACGTACTGGAAAAATAATTGTCATTTGAAAAGTTTTCGGCAGACAGACGGCTAGCTAGCAAAAAAAGCTACTACTCGAAAAAGATTTATATAGATAGATAAGAAGAATGCCAGGCACATTATTCTGATGTTACGCGTCAAAAAGAAATGAAGTCATATCAGAAAAAAATAATCACAGTTGTTAATAAAAAATAAAGATAGTTTGGAGTGTAGTTGATGATAAGCAGCAACAGATTTTTCAAGGTAATTTAGCTTGAATTATTTTTTTTTTAACTAAAGTTGCCTAAGTTTTTTATTGAAGAAAACATAGGAGAGATAGATTATTATTTTATTTATTTTTTGCTGTTGCTCAATTTGTTATGTCGCAACTTATGATACTTAAAAAAAAATATTTATTTTTTGTTCGATAGCCTGGATGACCGTACAACTATCTCCAGGGTTCCACTTGAGGTTTCAATGACAATTGATGAGAGAGACCCTCATCGAGGTGTTAAAATTTAAGCATTTTTGTTTGCACTGCATGTACCCACCCGGGTACAGTCTAGCCAGTCTAGTCAAAACCTGTGCTGGAGTAGTTCTTTGAGGGGATCTCAGACTTTTCTAAGGGGTTCTTGACACCACATTTTAAACTTGTTTGTTAAAGTTATCCCCTTTCTTAATATTTTTCTTTTTTCCTGAGGCATAGATCATTTCGTGTTTATTTTGGTTTTTAGCTAACACCTAATCACTGACATCTGTCAGTGATATCCCAAGAAAAATATTGTAAAGAAAAAAATAAAATATTCGCTTAGATAAAAAAGCAAATTTTTGTGTGTAATTAACAATTCGCTAGACATTTTGGTATGGAGAGGAAAAAGGTACTACATATTTTTTGATAAAATTTAAAAGCCAAGAACTTTTGAAATTGCAGAATGATTCATTTTCGAAATGTACAAAATTGCTTCAATTTTTTCATTTCAAAATTGTCATTGAAATTAAAACTTTTAAACAGATCCGCCACTAACCACACATGATCTACCTACCCTAAGCAATGTTACTTGGTATTTAGATTATCTTTATTATCTAAGCATTATCGGACTATCTGTCCTTATTAAAGTCAGTTATCAATTTCAGGGTATGTACCAACCCGTTACCATTAATTTACCTTGGCCTGTCACTTGAAGAATTTTGAAATAAGAGGCTTTCACAGGTAATTGTATAATTATCTGTAAAATCGATATTCGGGTGAATTTCTTAAGGAATATTTTTGAGGGCTATCAGAGGGGTGATTTTTTGAAGAATATTTTTAGGCTCAAGATGTAGATTTTTAAAGAATATTTTAGGCTCTAGGTGTAGATTTTTAAAGAATATTTTTAATTTTTGGGCTCTATCATAGGTATGAATTTTGAAAGCATATTTTGCGGGTGTCTATCAAATGTTAGATTTTTAATGAATATTTTTTCTATGACCAATATAGGCGTGGATTTCTTAAAGAATATTTTTGGGCTCTATCATAGGCGTAGATTTCTTGAAGAATATTTTTGGGCTATTTCATAGGCGTAGATTTTTAATGAATATTTTTTCTATGACCAAAATAGGCGTGGATTTCTTAAAGAATATTTTTTCTATGACCAAAATAGGCGTGGATTTCTTAAAGAATATTTTTTCTATGACCAAAATAGGCGTGGATTTCTTAAAGAATACTTTTGGGCACTATCATAAGCGTAGAATATTTAAAGAATATTTTTTGGGCTCTATCATAAGCGTAGAATTTTTAAAGAATATTTTTTGGGCTCTATCATAAGCGTAGAATTTTTAAAGAATATTTTTTCTATGACCAAAATAGGCGTGGATTTCTTAAAGAATTTTTTTAGGCTCTATCATAAGTGTAGAATTTTTAAAGAATTTTTTTAGGCTCTATCATAAGTGTAGAATTTTTAAAGACTATTTTTAGGCTCTATCATAAGTGTAGCATTTTTAAAGAATATTTTTTCTATGGTCAAAATAGGCGTGAATTTTTAAAGGCTATGTTTTAAAGGACTATCATCATAAAGGTGGGTTTATTAAAAAATTCTATAAACCTAATAGGTATGAATTTTTAAAGCATATTTTGCGGGTGTCTATCAGAGGTTGAATTTTTAAATAATATTTTTGGAGATTTATAAGAACGCGGATTTTTAAGGTATTTCCAAAAGGACTATTAGAGCGGGAATTTTTTAAAGAATTTATTTGATGAACTTTCAGACTATCCTTTTTTGAATAGAACACATTTCAGCTATCTTCTATATGTACAAATAAAATTATATTTTCTTTTTTCATTCAATATCGTATAGGAGTCTATCAAAGGCTGCCTATAGATAGATCAGAGTTAGTAGGCCTTCAGCCGATATAAGAGGTATTTCAAAGCTAGAATAACATTTAGTCTTTCTATATGGTTATAGACGTATAGATCAGGAAGAAATTATATGAGACAAAAGACAGGTGACTCTATATTTAAAAGTCCTACGAAAGGAATTTAACAGACAGAAGTTCTTTAAAAGGACTTCCATTGACAGCAGACTTTCGTAGAGATCATCCACTGATAGGTAGCCTTACAAAGGTCTCCGGTAGATACAATACCAAAGAACTTCTACAATTTGAATTCTGTTTGAAAACTACGAAAGAACGGCCCTTAAGAGGTATCCAGAGATGGAACAAATGTACGTACTGTGCAGAAAATCTTTCAAAAATCTTCTGTACCTAGGAGATCTGCCAGAAGCCTACATACATATATTTTGTAAATCGCAAACCTTTTAAATATCTTTAGAATATGGAAGGCCGTCCAAAGGTGTTCTATGGATAGAAGACCTTCTCATAATATTGTAAAGATAGAATAAGCATGCTATAAACATAAAACATGAATATAAGGCCTCTGGAAAGTCTTCTATCTATAAGAGACTAATATTTCTAGAACCTCTCTAAAATGCCTATAGAAGAAATCTGAAGGTTCTTATATCTATAAAATATTTTTTGATGTTCTGCTATCTATAGAAGACCTTTATGAGAGCGCCTATAAATAGAAGACATTTTCGAGGCCTAATATAGATATTAGAACACCCAGAGGTATTTTATAGATAAAAGAACTTCCAGAGGTCTTCTATAGACATTCCAGAGATCCTCTAGAAATTGGAGTCTGCTGTAGTTAGAAGACTTTCCAGAGGTCTTATATAAACAGATGACTTATCAGAGGAGTTTCAAAAAGGTCATATGATGATTAAATACCATCCCGATTTAAACTATAAATAGAAGTCATTTTAATGGTTTTATATAGACAAAGGTTCGCCCAAAAGTATTCTTCAGTTAAAAAAAAAACCTTTTACAGGATAAAAAAAAATCTTGTGAGATAGAAAGTTATCAGATGTTTTCTACAGCATTTAGGCTTTGAAGATTTCTGTGAATAGAAGGCCTTCCTGAGGTAATTTATGGTAATAGAGGCTTTCTATAAACCTTTATATAGACCTTTGAAAGGAACAGAACAATTCAAAGGTCCTCGAAAGATAGATAAATCCCAAGAGATAGAGGTTATTCGGATATGTCTACGTTATTAACACTTTCCTGATTTTTCGCATGGAGTTCAATGGACTAAAAATCTTTGGCAGACAACGTATACCAAAGGTACAATAAAGATAGCAGACTCTCTATAGGGCTTTAAACTACAGAAGTGAAGTTATATATATATTTCAGGACAAAGATTTTCCAAAGGCGAATGATCTACCAGGGGCCTCCAATAGACATACAACGTTCCGAAGGCCTTTCTACGAAATTTAGACTTCTATATAAAGAAATCCGACAGGTCTGCAATAGACAGAAGACCTTCCGAAGAACTTAAGTAAACAAAGGCTTTCCAGAGACCTTCTATTAAAATTCTTTAGTTATATAGAACTTCTCATAGCATTCCTAGGTATTGCAGAGGTCTACAATAGATAGAAGATCTCCCAGAAGTTCAGAGATTTCTAACAAATTAAGACTGTCAGGACTTTTTAGATGTCCTCAATATGCAAAAGATCTTCCAGATGTCTCCAATAGACATACAACGTTATTTATATAGGACGTTGTATGTCTATTGAAGGCATCCAACAGGTCTGCAATAGACAGAAGACCTTCAAAAGGACTTAAGTAAATAAAAGGCTTTTCAGAGGACTTCCATTGATAGTTAAACTTATCATATGGATATATAGACCTGCTCCTAGCATAAACAAAAGGCTTTCCTGGGTATGATAGTCAACCTTCTCCTACAGATATATAGACCTACTCCTAGCATACCTGGGTATTGCAGAGCTATTCAATAGACAGAAGACCTTCCAGAGGTTCAGAGATTTCTAGCAAAATAAAACATTCAGGACTTTTTAGAGGTCTTCAATAGACGAAGGACTTACCAAAGGCCTTCAATTTACATACAACGTTCCGGAGGTCTCCTATAGATAGTTAACCTTCCAGAGGTCTCGTTCGGGAGGTCCTCTACAAGTATAAGTGCTTCTAAATAAAAGTTTTCAAAGGGATCTTCTAAAAATGTAATAATTTAAGGTGATTTATATTATAAGAATCGTTCCAAAGGTCGTCTGTATGTGGAAGAACTTCAAAGGTCATCTGCAATTGGGAGACCTCCCTTCAATATGCGAAAGATCTTCCAGAGGCCACCAATAGACTTATATTCCGGAGGTCTTCTATAGATAGATGTTGAGAGTCCCTTTAAGGTATTTCATTTGGAAAGATTTATATATGTAGAGGAGTTCGCGAGCGAGACCTCTGGAAGGTCCTCAACAAGTATAAGTGTTTCCAAATAAAATACCTTAAAGGGACCCTCAATAAATTGTAATTATTTAAAGTGACTTATATTAATAGACGGCTTCCAAAGGACGTCTGTATGTGGAAGAACTTCAAAAGGTCATCTACAATTAGGAGACCTTCCGGAAATCCTCTGTACATAGGAGTATTTTTTTAGAGATCCTGTATAGACATAACATTTCCAGAATGCTCGGATCTTCAATAATATTTCATGTTCTCCTACAGAATATGACCCTTTTAAGGCGACTTATATTAAAAGGTATGTATGTGAAAGAACTTCAAGAGGTCCTCTACAAATTGTTGACCTTCCAGAAATCCTCTGTAGATAGGAGTCTTTCCAGAGAGGCCTTCAAAAATTTTTCCTGTTCTCCTTCAGAAGTTGACCCATTTTCTTTGCAATTAAAAATTTTTGAAATCCACAAAATTATATGAAACCACGAAGAAGAAAAATTCCAAAAGTAACTATCACCGCTTAATGGTGTTAATCAAAAAAAATCTGTAAACGTAGGCGTTAATTGTGGGCAATTTGCATTGCTCGCTTTACGCTTCATTTCATAAGTAAGAAGTTAAATAAAAATAAAAAAAAACATTATCCCCCAGCAATAAGAACAACAACAACTAAAAGCACATTCTTTGACAACAATTAAAAGCGTAAACTTATGATTATGCCCTTAAAGACTTAATTCCGGCAATTGGCGACAAAAATGCTGATTCATAGAAAAAACTGTGAAAAGCAAAAAAAAGACGACAGCCAACACGAGCTGGGCTGAGAGGTATGTCAACAATTAAGACGCCAGCAGATGACGATGGCGACGACGACAACGACAAACGGCAAAGAACATATTGAGGAAATGTACAGCAAAAAAAACACGGTGATTAGATAACACCGAGCGAAAGTCGGAAAAAGCTAGAATAACAAAGTATGCAAAGCAAAGGAGAACAAAAAAACGAATCGGAAAATCAATACTGAAAAACAGACAACAAAAAACAGACACACGTTTAAAACATTAACATACTTTTAGGCTGTAATTACCAAACACACAAAATTAAAGCCTATCTTTTGGGGAGGGCGAGGGTGGTGGGAGGTAGTTTGGTTTTGTCATCAAACTTCAAATGACATTCGATGGTGTCGTATTATTTTCGTTTTTCATATATGGTTATATAAAACCCGAAAAAATGGGGAGGAGGTGAAAGATTTTGTCGGAACAGCTGCACTTGTGTTGTTCAACTCTGGTCGTGGTCAATTGTGTATCACACAAAATTCAATAATTAGCCAAATTCCGTGTGGAACATCAACTCGCCATGCCTTTGATGTCACCTAAAATCCCTTTTGGGTTACCACACCACACGAACGGTATACATGCTGACGACGACGACGCGCCCTAATGACACAAATAATTTTGTCAATGTTGAAGTAGAGTAATGAAGAACGAAAGAAGGAAATCAACCCGAATCAAATGAAGTGAAAGAGAGGAAGTGAGTGAGAGAAAGAGAAAAGAAGAGCGTGAACATGAAAATACTATAAACGAATCAATAAGTAACGACTCTGTGTGTGCCTGGCAGGGATGCGAAATTTATGTACAATTGTACGTTTTGTACCCTCATGCAGGAAGGGATAGGTGGCCATTAGAGGTCTTCTTTCGATAGAAAAGATATCAAAGTTTTGGGAGGTTTTCATTAGGCCTGCAACAGGATAAAAGTGGTATTTCAAAGCTAGAAGAACGTCAGAGGTTTTGTACAGGTCTTGTACCGAAGAACCGAAAAACGGCAGAGAGCCGTTTTTATGCTATTTTTCACACAAATTACTCTCAAATCGCGTACGGTGATTTTACTTGGTACGGATCCGGATGTATTCTATATATAAAAGTATTATGAAAGGTGTTTAAAAGACGAAAACCTCCTAAGTGATTTTCCACAGGTTTTTTATTGATTGTCAATCTTCCAAAAATCTCCCGGCACTTCTACAAATAGAAATCCTTTCAAAGAGCTAAAAATGGAGGTATTTCATTAGGGTTCCATAGGTGTAGAAATACTTTCAGAAACCTTCTATATCTAGAGTACTTGCCCGCCGAAGCCTTCTCTATTTTGTTGATAAAAGACTTTCAGGACTTTTTAGAGGTATACAATATGCAAAAGACTTTCTATAGGCCTCCAACGTTCCGAAGGTCTTCTATAGATAGTAGACCTTTCAGAAATCTCGTTCGAGAGGTCCTCTACAGGAATAAGTCCTTGCAAATAAAAAAACGTTAAAGGGATCCTCTATAAATACAATACGTTAAGCCAACTTATATTAATAGAAGACTTCCAAAGGTTTTCTTCATGTGGAAGTACTTCAAGAGGCTTCTTATAGTTATGATACCAATTCTACAATTAGAACTCCTTTCAAAGAGCTAAAGAGGCCTTTCATGAGTTCCCTAAAGGTTGACTACCTTCCAGGCCGTTTATATATTGCAGAAATATTTTCAGAAAAATTCTACATCTACCCGAAGGCTTCTACATACATAGTTTTTAGATACAAGACTTTCAGGACTTTTTAGACGTATTCAATATGCAAATGAATTTCCAGGGGCATCCAATAGACATACAACGTTCTGAAGGTCTTCTGTAGATAGTAGACCTTCCAGAGATCTCGTTTGAGATGTCCTCTACAAGAATAAGTCCTTGCAAATAAAGAAACGTTAAAGGGATCCTCTACAAATATAATACGTTAGGGCGACTTATATTTATAGAAGGCTTCCAAAGGTCTTCTGCATGTGGACGTACTTCAAGAGGCCTCTTATAGATACGAGTATGATACCACTTCTACACATAAAAATCCTTTCAGAGAGCTATTAATGGAGGACTTTCATGAGGTCTCGAGACTACCTTCCAAAAATTGCAAATATATCGAGCAGAAAGATTTTCAGAAGCCTTCTATATGTAGAAGGCCTGCCAGAAGCCTTCTATATCAGGAAGGCCTACCGGAAGGCCTATTTGTAGGGGATCCCCTTAACATTTCTTTATTTGCTAGGACTTATTCTTGTAGAGGACATCTCGAACGAGATCTTTGGAAGGTCTACTATCTAAAGAAGACCTTAGGAACGTTGAATGTCTATTGGAGCCTCCAATTTGGAGGCATCTGGAACATCTTTTGCATATTGAATACCTTGAATAACTTGTAGATACAAGACCTTCAATAAGCCTTCTGTAGAAGGCCTCTGATGTACTCTATGTCTAGAAGAGACCATCCATAAATAGATCAGATCATAATCAGAGGCCCATCACTGACATTCTATAGGTAGAAGGACTTCCATCTATAAATAAAATAATTTCCAGAGAGATCCTATAGATAGAAGACCATTAAGAGGTCCTATATAGATAGAAAGGGTTCATGGAAGCTACCCATGTATAGGACCTCTATACAAGTAGAAGAGCTTTCAAGGCCATCTATAAATAGAAGGTGATTATAATATTCCCTAATAGGTCGTCCATACGCTATGTCTAGAAGAGATCATCCATAAATAGATCAGATCATAATCAGAGGCCCTTCACTGACATTCTATAGGTAGAAGGACTTCCTTCTATAAATAAAATAATTTCCAGAGAACTCCTATAGATAGAAGACCATTAAGAGGTCCTATATAGATAGAAAGGGTTTTTGGGAAGCTCTACTACGTGTATACGACCTCTTTACAAGTAGAAGATCTCTTACAAGGCCATCTAAAAATAGAAGGTCATTATAATATTCCTTAATAGGTCGTCAATAGATAGAACACCTTCAAGAGGTATTTTTTCATAGAAGTCTTTTCAGAGGTCTTAAATAGATAGAAGTCCTTTCAGAGGCCTTCTATAGTGAAAAATCAATTGATAAGTTTCATATTGACAGAAGACCTTCCGATGACTTCCAAAAACAATTTAAAAGTCTTCTAACTATAGAAGTCCTCCAAAAGATCTACTATAAATAGAAGACCTTCGAAAGTTTTACAAACAGAAGTTTGTTCAAACAAAATAATATAAAAGAATAAATAGAAGTCTCGTTCAAGGATGCATAGTAGAGGTTAATTTTTTAAAGATAATTTTCTTTAAGACTATCTCGATTTTGAAAGTCAATTTTTGAAGGCCTATCAGAGCGCTGATAGTTTAAAGCATATTTTTTTTTAAGAAGTTCAATCGTACTAATTTAGGAAAGGATATTAGATTATCAGAGGCCACCCTTAGACTTTCTATAGGCTTTTTAACAATAGAAGTTGATCTCCTGCAAAGAGATAGTCTTTTCAGAGAGCTACCGATGGGACTTTCTACAAATTTAATGGTCAGATATAGAGCAAAAAGATGTAGAAGATAAAATAACTTCAGATGTCTTCTACAGAATTTAGACTTCTATATAAAAAGATCCTATAACTGGTCCTTAATAGACAACTGGTTCTTCAAAAGCACATAACGAAAGACCTTCAGGAGGCCTCCCATTGATAGTCAATCAATAAACATAATACCTTCCAAAGGACTTCTATAAATAGAATTCCTTTCACAGAGCAACTGACGAGGTCTTCAGAGATAGACTACCTTTCAGTGGCCTTATACAGACAACTTCTCCATGCCTTCTACGAAAAATAGACATTCTGATGTATTTTATATAAAAAAACGATTTTCTAAAAATTGACTCCCATAAAACAATTTTCTACGGACAGAAACATAACCTTCGAGAGGTTTTCCACAAGAAGTATTCCGCCAATGAAGGAATTGTCTGAGCCCTTCTACACACAGGGAGCTTCCTCAGATAGAACCACAGAAAAATGACAAACGCAGTTCAGCTAACTTATTATTTTCTTAAAAAAAATTATTTCAGCAATGTTTTTCTATAGAAAAACTAAATTCAGCGAACTTTTTCTTGATTCAGGGAATTTTTTCTACATGAAAAACGGCACTCAGGATGTTTTTTTAACTGAAAAACTCAATTCAGCAAACTTTATCTATAGAAAAAGTTGAATTCAGCAATATATTTCTATAGGAAAACTCAATTCAGCAAAAGTTTTTTAAACGAATTTTTTCTTGAGTTTTTTATAGAAATATTCAGTTCAGCGAAAGTTTTCTATTAAAATTCTCAATTCAGCGAACTTTTCCCACGGCTAATGAAAATTCACCCAAATTTTTCTTTGGAAAATTTCAATTCGGCGAACATTTTCTTAAAAAAAATTATTTCAGCAATGTTTTTCTATAGAAAAACTAAATTCAGCGAACTTTTTCTTGATTCAGAGAATTTTTTCTACAGAAAAACGGCACTCAGGATGCTTTTTCAATAGAAAACCCCAATTCAGTAAGCTTTATCGTTGAATTCAGCAAAAGTTTTTTTTAAACGAACTTTTTCTTGATTCAGGGAATTTTTTTTTCTACAGAAAAGAACAACTCAGTATGTATTTTTAATAAAAAAAAACTCAATTCAGCAAACGTTAACAATAGAAAAAGATTAATTTAGCAATATGTTTCCATAGGAAAACTCAGTTCAGCAAAAAATTTTTATAGAAATATTCAGTTTAGCGAAAGTTTCTATTAACATTCTCAATTCAGCGAACTTTTCCCACGGCTAATGAAAATTCCCCCAAATTTTTCTTTGGAAAATTTCAATTCGGCGAATATTTTCTTAAAAAAAATTGCTTCAGGAATGTTTTTCTATAGAAAAACTAAATTCAGCGAACTTTTTCTTGATTCAGGGAATTTTTTCTACAGAAAAACGGCACTCAGGATGTTTTTTTAACTGAAAAACTCAATTCAGCAAACTTTATCTGTAGAAAAATTGAATTCAGCAATATTTTCTTCAGCGAACATTTTCTTAAGAGATACCAAATCCGGAAAAATCCAGAGGACTTCTATAGAAAGAATACACAAATAGACCTAATAAAGGTCCCCTTTGAAAGGTCTTCTTCGTCTGTGTAAGTGCAAGAGAACTGCTATAGATGACTCAGCTTCCAAAGTCTTTTTATGGGAGACCCTTAGGAAATATTGTTTATATAGGAGTCCGCTCTCAATAGTCCTCTTAGCCTCAAGAGAACTTCTATATATGACTTCCTTCCAGAGTCGTGATTTGTGAAACCCTTAGGAGATATTTTATATATAGGAGGCAGCTATCAGAAGTCCTTCTATCTCTATGATACACTCAGAATTCTTCCATAGAAGGAAGGTATTTCGTTAGAAGGCTTTTGGAAGACTACCTTTCATAGGAAGAACATTGAAAGATTTTCGGTTTATAGGAGACCTCTTTATTTGTTCATAGAAGACCATTAGAAAGCCTTGAGTTTCAGAAAGTACCTTGAGGGGTCGTATTGTGAATAGCGGAAGACTTTCCAGAGATCATTTATAGACGGAAACCATACCAGAAGCAATTCATAAAAGAGTCTTAGGAGATTTGCTGATCTATAGAAGACCTTTAACATCAATGAGACATTCAAAAATGTGCTTAGAAGACCTCTAGAAGATCCGTTATCTGTAGAAAGGAAAGGTTCATAGAAGACTTTTACAATGCCTTTTGTTTTAAAAAGTACCTTGAGGGGTCTTATTTCTATAGAAGAAATCTAGAAGGTCTTGTATCTATAGAAATATTATGAATAGCGAAAGACTTTCCAGGCACCATATATAGATGGAAACCCTACCATAAATATAGGAGAGATCTTAATAGATTCTTGATCTATAGAAGACATTCAGAAGTCCTTCAACATCAATGAGATATTCATAAATCTCCTTACAAGACCTTTCGATGATCCTTTATCTATAGTAGCCCTTTGGGAGGAACTTTAGAAGGTCTTATGTTTATGGGATATTCCTGAATCATCGTCTGTTTTGAGGCTGTTTATAGAAGATCTTTTACAAGTCCTCAGACAGAAAAGAAGTTGCCGTAGATTCTCTTTTTATAGGGTCGTATATCTATAAAACACATCTCGAAGTTTTTTTTCTTTCCGAAGAAATTTGCAGGAAAGTCTTCGAAAGTTGTTACATTTTTAGAAAATCTCCGGATTATCAGCTGGTTATAAAAGACCTCTGCGATGGCTTTTTTTATTGAAGTATAAACATGTGAAGGCCTTGATAGAAGATCTCCGTGTTATCTTCAGTGTATTGTCGGTAAGGTCTTCAATTTACAGAAGGCCTTCTGGTTATAGAAAAAACGAATTTTCCATCTATTATAGATATCTGAAAGTTCCTCCGTGTAGATTTCGATTATTGACCTAAAAATGGCGACCGATGGACATATTCTAACTTATGTTGAAATTTTTGTAAAAGGTTGAATTTTTTTTTGGACGGCCTCTGGAAATCCTTTGGAAGGCTTCTGCAGGCCTTTATAAAAGATCCCTATGTTATTTTCAGTGCATTGAAGACCTCTGAAAAATCTCTGTATATAAGTCGGTAAAGTTTCCTATTTACAGAAGACATTCTGCTTATAGGAAAAAGGGATTTTTTATCTGTTATAGATATCTGAAAGTTCTTCCGTGTAGATTGACCTGAAATGGCGCCCAATGGACTTATTCTAACTTCAGTTGAAGTTTTGTGAAAGGTTGAATTTTTATGGAAGGCTTTTGCAAATCCTTTGAAAGTTATTGTGTTTCTAGAAGATCTCTGGGATATATTATCTCTTGAAGGTATACCGCAGATCTTTGAAGTACCTTATAGGAAGAACTTTAGAAGGTATTCTGTTTGTAGAATATTTCAGAATCATTGCTAGTAGGTCATCTGTTTAAAAAGTTCCCCATGAGATTCTATAGAAAACGTTAGGAGGTATTTTGTCTGTAGAAATTTTGTCGAAAGTTGCATTTTTATGGAAGGCCTCCAAAAGACCTTCGAAAGTTATTAAGTTTATTGAATATCTCTGGGATATCTTCTGTTTATTGAAGCCTTCTTCAAGGTATACAGAAGATCTCTTTGAAGGATGTTTTATTCCAAAAGAAACCTCAAAAAGATTTTCTATCTGTAATAGATATCTGAAAGATCTTCTGTGTATAGCTGAAATCTGGAAAATCCACCGTTTATATAAGACATCTGCAAAACTATTTCATCATTCAAAATTTGACCTAAAAATTCCGCCCTATGGAATGGACTTGGCCCATATCATTTAATCTAACAAAAAAATTACAATTTTTATGATTCCTCACAAATGTACAAATTATATAAACATTTGCCATGCCTGATTTGTGTACAAAAGAGAAATAACACACGATATCTATATGTCCTCAACCCCGCCTCGTCGCACTCGCTTCTATGGGAACACGTGAAATAACATACTAGAGAACAGGCAGGCTAAACTCACTGCCTGATAGATACAGACACAAGTTGTGTCGCTTGTTGTTGTTGTTTTTTTTTCACATTTTCCAAAGAGGGTGTTAGTGGGTGGTGGTCGAATGAATGACATGTGAAGAATATTTACTAGGCCAGGAGGGGTGTGACACGAAGATGAGGAAGAAGACGACGACGAGGAATAAGTAAGTGTGGTCATTACATTTGCATTGAACGTGAGGTATTATTGAATATAGGAGATATCGTTAGGTGGTGTGGGCGGGTTGTTGGACAAACCACCAAACGAGAAATGACCGTGGTGGTATGGTGGGGGATGAGTCGGATTTGTTCTAGTGCATACAAGAGAAATTCTCCACTGATGATATAATACACAAAGTGAACTAAACGAGTGAACGAACGAACTCACAACTAGCGAGGACGATAAACGGCTAATAGAGGAAAAAAATTGCTCAGCAAAGCACATAGCAGCCAGTTTGTGTTATATAATCAACCAGGCAAGTATCCAGCAAAAGAATATTTGCTGTTTTTGCTTTTCTAAATTCCATTGCAGAAAAAAGCTTTTCGTGCCATTGTTGTTGTTATTATTATATAGCAAGAGAGAATAACTAAAATTTCAAGGGTGGTTTTCCAATTGGGTTCAAAGCTTTTTGTCAGAGAATAAAGCGCATGTCGTAAGCCCCATTTTACACACACATATATATGCCAATGAGAGGGTTTTGAGCTCCCTGTCTACGTTATTCAAAGAGACATTACTCATATAATTAAGAGTTGTTTTTATGAGTTCTCTTAATTTAAGTGCTCTTATTTTGGAAACAACAACAAAAAATTCAACTGGCACATTTTTGTTTTCCAGTGGAGAGACAAACTGCCAGTAGCCGTAGCAGCTGTCACCTTCCAATGTTATTAATCATATGTCGCGTGTTACACAAACACATTCCAATTGTGGGTAAATACAAAATTACATGTGTTTATACATACATACAGGCATATTAAGAAATGTGCACTGTGAGAAACAAAATATGATGAGGGGATTTGAATAGGGTAAAGAAAAAGAACTTGAATATATTTTCCATTATATATTATTTAAAGGACTTTGGTATATGAATAATAAAAGGCTTTCAAAAAGTCTTCAATATATAAAAGGCCTATTCAGAGAACTTCTCTATTGAAAAAAATTGTTTTTCTTTTGAAACAAGCAATTCAGCTAACTTTGCCTACTGAAAAACTCAATTCAGCGGGCTTTCTCTATTGAAAAACTCAATTCAGCTAACTTTTTCTATTGAAAAACTCAATTTAGCGGACTTTCTATATTGAAAAACTTAATTCAGCGTACTTTTTATATTGAAAAACTTAATTCAGCGTTCCTTTTATATTGAAAAACTCAGTTCAGCGGACTTTTTCTATTGAAAAACTCAATTCAGCGGACTTTCTCTATTGAAAACCTCAATTCAGCGGATTTCTTATATTGAAAAACTCAATTTAGTGGACTTTCTATATTGAAGAACTAAATTCAGCGGAGTTTCTCTATTGAAAAACAAAATTCAGCGGTCTTTTTCTAATAAAAACCCCAATTTAGCGGACTTTCAATATTGAGAAAATCAATAAAGCGGAATTTTTATATTGAAAAAACTCAATTCAACGAACTTGATGTACTGAAAACTAAATTCAGCAGACTTTTTCTATTGAAAAACTCAATTTAGCGAAGTTTTTATATTGATATACTCAATTCAGCGCAGTTTTTCTATTGAAAAACTCAATTCAGCGGACTTTCTCTATTGAAAACCTCAATTCAGCGGATTTCTTATATTGAAAAAACTCAATTTAGCGGACTTTCTATATTGAAGAACTAAATTCAGCGGAGTTTCTCTATTGAAAAACAAAATTCAGCGGTCTTTTTCCAATAAAAAAAACTCAATTTAGCGGACTTTCTATATTGAGTGACTCAATAAAGCGGAATTTTTATATTAAAAAAACTCAATTCAGCGAACTTGATCTACTGAAAACTAAATTCAGCAGACTTTTTTTCATTGAAAAACTCAATTTAGCGAAGTTTTTATATTGATATACTCAATTCAGCGGAGTTTTTCTATTGAAAAACTCAATTCAGCTGACTTTTATTATTGAAAAACTCAATTCAGAAATTGATTGCTAGAGTTCTCCTATAGACAGAATACCACCAGAGATCTTCTATTGATGAAGAGCTCTTATATGCATATTTTATGCCATTTTGTTTTTAGAAAA
This sequence comes from Musca vetustissima, assembly GCF_032173495.1. Classification (NCBI taxonomy): domain Eukaryota; kingdom Metazoa; phylum Arthropoda; class Insecta; order Diptera; family Muscidae; genus Musca; species Musca vetustissima. The sequence continues at coordinate 192,001 of NW_026886870.1, forward strand.
AAAAATATCAACACAAGTTATCAATTTGTTCTAAAAAATGTTATTCTACGATAAAAGAAATCAATTCAGGAAACTTTTCTATCGAAAGAATCAATTCAGCTAACTTTCCTTTTTGAAATAAGTAATTTTACGGACTTTGCCTACAGAAGAACTTAATTTATCACACTTTCTCTATTGAAAAACTCAGTTAAATTTTTCTACTAAAAAACTCTAATCAGCGAACTTTTTTGATTGAAAAACTCCATTCAGCGACCTTTTTCTATAGAAATATTCAATTCAGCTAACTATTTTGGCGAAAACCCCCTCTTTTACAGCCTTATATGAGTGCTTCCATAGACGGAAGTCCTTCAGAAATCTTCTGTTGATTCAATTTGGCGGACTTTCTCGATTGAAAAACTCAATTCAGCGAACTTTTTCTACAAAATTCAGCAGAAAGAAACCCGACTATTTTGGCAAAAAAACCTTTCACAGGCACTCCACGAGACTTCTGTAGTTATGACATCCCCTAGAGATCTTCTAATGTTATTCGATAGGGGGAAGACCTTCAGATATCATCAAAACTTTCAGCAATTTTTTCTATAAAAAATTGTAATTCTGCGATAAAAAATAACTCAATTCAGGGAACTTTTCTAAGAAATCAATCAGCAAACTTTTTATGCGGGAATATTTTTTATATTGCTATAGTAAATGTCAATTAAGCGGATTTTTTCTACATAAAAAAATGTTTTTGATTTTTCTTTAATAGAAAAACTCAATTCAGCAAAATTTTTCTACAGTAAATGTCAATTCAGCGGAAAATGTGAGTATATAAGTCATTTTTTCCCCTCTATAGATGTAGTGGTTCTTTATAGAAATATTCAAATCAATGACGTTTTTCTGAAAAAGTAGTTCAGAATCAGGGAACTTTTCCTACAGAAAAAAAATTAGTTCTACAAACTTTTTCTATAGAAAAACTCATGACTATTTATATTTCTATATGAAGTCAATTCAGCAATGTTTTTTTAGTCAATGTAAATTTAGCAAACTAACTGCGTTCCTACTGGCATTCACCTAGCAGGACATCCCAAATATCACAACTCTTTGTTTACGGAGCAGAGCTTCATTTTATAGAATTCGTCCACAGGTTGCGAATAGTAGAAAACTGCTAAATCAAATAAGAAGAGACGAACAGGCCGCAGGTTTTGCGGAATAGCCTCAGATCTCAAGATCCCAAAATCTTCGAGGCGAAATTACCATATAAAGTGACCTACCTAACGCTGAGGTATTATATAACTTCGTGTCCAGAAGTCACGGTTTACAGCCAAGGCACCGAATGTATTGGAACGAAGCCCTAGTCGAGACGAAACTACCATATAAAGTGACCTCCCTAACGCTGACTTCGTGCCCATAAGTCTTCCAGGTTTGCATCCAGGGCACCGAATGTATTCGAACGGAGTCTTAGCTGACAAATACTTGCCATAGTATGCCCTTGACAAACTGTGGTCAGCACAACGGCAATTGCGGTGACATCCCTCTTTGACCTCTGATGAGGTGGTAGGAAAGGACAATGGTCTTCGCGGAGATAGGAAATACAATTCCACAGTCGCAAGTAGCACGCTGATGCTACCGAGGCAATAGGTTATATGTTGGAGCCGATTATCTTCCAATCGAAGCAATCAATCAGAAGAATTAACCAAGGGAGAAAATTTACCGGAAAGAAGGTTAGGTTAAGTTTGGGGATGTGCAGTCACTTATGTGGCTGCAGCACTCTGAGACCGGTTAGGTCCGTTGTGATCATCCACAAGAAGAGATATAGTGAAGAGAAGAGACAAAGACAGATCCGTAGGGGAGAGAAGATTAGGGAATTAAAGGAGAGTTGAGAATCATACATAATTAAATGAAGGAAGGAATGAGGGTCGATGGTTCTAGGAGTCAGACAGAAGATGTGTTATATGTCAAGGTTATATGTTCCTAACCACTTAATGTTTCTAATCATGCCGTAGATTAGAGCAGGTTCGGTTGTTGAGAAGATGCTGAGACTCAGTAGAAAATGAGCACCCATTAGTCTGTGCCGCCTGTAAGCCAGGGCTGGGCAATGACACAGGAGATGCTCAATTGTGTCCGTTTCCTCCTCGTCAACGCAGAATCTGCAGTAATCAATTGCATCAAGATCCCATTTACTAGCAAAAGCCCTGATCAACCAGTAATGACTCCTGTCATCACTCTAATTTCAGCTTTGCTCAGGTTCAACAGTGAGTGCGTTCTTTTGTTAGAGTCGGCCAAATGGACCTTGACACGTTGCACCTAGGTTCGTTGTGCCAAAGTTCACAGGCTCTTTCGTCAAAGAATGCCTCAAATTTCCGATAAAAAAGACATATGGGTGGTTTGATTGAGTCATCGGTTGATTGGTTGATTGAGATTCTCGTCTAGCTAGTTCGTCCGCTCTTTCATTACCCAAGATATCACAATGTACAGAGCTGCTCTGCACTTGAGGACGGCTTCGGATTTGATGTAACAAGATTTGATGGCTTTAAGAGCCATTTGACTATCCACAAAGGTAGTCACCGGTTCAACGATCTCTGCATCCAGACTTTTTATCAATTCCAGATCGCGAAGAAACAATTTCTACAACCGCGAAAGAAACAATTTCTACAACCGCTTCATCGGTCAAACAGCAATACCACAACGGCGAGAATTAAAAAAAAAAAAAAACATTTCTAAGTCACATACGAAATGGGCTGATGTTAATCCCCCTCTGGAGAAAAAAACTGAAAGTCGCCCATGTGCTACTGGGGAAATGGAGTCAGGAGCAATTCTCAATACCTACAAGTGACGAATACTACAGTGTATCTGAAATAAAGCACTTGCAGGAGGTAGGGACAATACACTGAAGTCGCGCATGGGGAGCTGTCAATGAAACCATGTGGAAAGGAATATATGTCATATGTCAGTTCCTAATTAGAAAAATTAGTTTGATCAACGTTACGGTGAATGGATTGCGCTATTGAGATATAATATCGAAAACGGTAAAAATAAATGCTATTCTTCTTACAGGATCTGGCTTTAATACTGCACAATTTCGTGAAAACAGTAACGAACAGCCTAGTTTGATTCCTCTAGTTGAGAAATATCGATCGCCATACTTAATAGTGGATTAACAAACTCTTAAGATCGCACACACTTACAAATAGAGCTTTAACATTATGCACATATTTTTTGTTGCCCCTAGGATGTTTGATATCGAAAATGGGATATATCGATGCACGTTTTGATATAGTTCTCAAATAATGGTATGGGGATTTTGGACACATCCTTTTCGATATTTTTGGAACTTTGGTCCCCTTTTTTCAACAGAATTCCTTGTTATTTTTATAATTTTCGGTGGGTAGAAAATTATTCGGCATTTTGCTGATTTTTCAGGCGAATGGTCGACTGAAAAACCCACCTAATTTGATATTATGGTGTATCATGGGATGTCAAAACTTTTTCAATTGTCCTCTCAACAATTATTGATATCAATTCGCGTCTTCGAATAGTACACCCAATTTTCGGTATTTTTGATGATATCCGAAATGTTTTGTAAACAACTTCTTCACAGAACATTATCAATATGTGTATGTCCAGAGGTTTCTTCATTGCCCCACATGCAAAGTCCTAGACTAATTTGTCATCCTGAGTGTATTTCTTTTCTCCTGATAGTAATTTACCATTCAAGGTTAAATTTTTCAACCGGAAGTCTGTATTTATTTATTTTGTCTTCTCCATGACATCCCCTACATAAAAGTCACAAACGATTTAGTGTATTTTGAATATTCACCAAATTAGTGAGGGTAAAAATCGGAAATGTCGAATTTTTTAAAATTTTAAATGTTAGAAATTAATCCCAATGAATATATAGGCCCATAAACCACGTACATCCCATTACACTGACAAGACTACGTTACGTTACCACGTGTTACACTAATCAAACACTGTTATTGTTTATGTGACAACAGCGCGCTGTCCACAGCCGGCAGAGCCATAACAGAGAGCCCCTATTGGAATTCAAGCAAACAAAACAAAAAATAAACAAAATAACAATACGTTGTTTTTGTTGTTGTTCCACATACGAATTATTAATTAAATGGACTACAAGAAGAAGAAGAAAACACCAACAGCATGGATAGAAAAGAACTTGGAGAGCAGTTTGCCGCAAACACACCCCAATTAAGTCGGAGGCGATCTAGTAGTCATGCAGTGGTCAACATTTGACACAGAGGTCAAGCGGCGGCCAGACTTGAAGAAAACAAACCGAAAATGACGGATAAAAAAAGCGGGAGGAATTGTATTGAAATTGAAATGGATTTCTTGGTGGAGGAACAAAAATGAGGATCACTATTTAAAAATTGCACCTTTTTCAGAATCCATAGATTCCACATTCAAAGGTATACCCTCTCAATATCTTTGACTGCAGCAGGTTCATTAATTAATTCTTAATTCTAGCTTTAAACTTCGCCTCGAAAAAAAATGTCATTGGTTTTGTGAGTGTGTGTGTGTGTGTTTAGCAAAGGGCGTCAACCACAATGCACGAGATGTTGGCTAAGACATGCTTGGCTTAGAAAATATCAAACAAAATGTTTAATAATTTTTTATTTATTTTTTTAGAATGGTTATTTACACAGCTTGCAACGGAATATTGTGCAATATTTGGATATGAATACCCGTCATAAGATTCTTCTTCCGCACACAACCCCGAATTGAGGTAAACAAGCAAAACGTTTTCACTTTTCATTAGTCCATGTTTAAATACGACAGAAAGATAAATACACAACGAAACTTCGTCTTATTAACAAGGAGTTTTTGTTATTTTATGTTTTTTGTTTATAAACAATTTCAAAATATCGTCATACATTAATAGATCTTCTAAAATGTAAATAATCATCACTTGTGTTTGAACAGAAAATTTGCAAATTTATAAAAAACAGAAGAAAAAAACTTACCTCGAAATCCGAACGACTCATATTATTTTTTTAAACACCAAAAAAACAATAAAAAAACTGGAAAAAAGACCAGCCCAAAAAACAAATAAAAATTATATTGCCACTTCTGCTCTGCTGCTGATCGCCGAACAAGAAACCAATAATGATGGCCGATCGTCGTATTGGATGCGGATAATGGTGATGAAGCAGCAGCAACAGCAAGTAAAGATGGATGTCAGAGACAACGACAAAAACAAAGCCAGAATAGAATGTTGAAGCCACAGTCGACGAATCAAGGGAGAGAACGAAAACATGAAAACATAAAATAATTAAACAAACGATATTCAATTAAATTTTTGAAGTCGTATTGACATTGGTATTGACATTTTTTATTCGATTTTTTTATTAATATTTTTTCTTTATTGAATTTTTAGCATTTCTATGCCTTTTTTCTGAAGATTTCGACTACTCACCAACAATTTTGCAAACTCTCGCCCAAAACAGGTAGTTGTTTTGAATATCTCAAATTTTCAATATTCTTCTTTTTGTTTTTGTTGGATTTTGTTACACCATCGTCTTCCTTATTTGTTTTAGGGTTATGTAAGTCGACTAACGAAGAATAAGTTTTGAAAGAAGAAATCGCGATAAAGAGCCGACTTGAAATGGAGTTTAAGACAGACTTGTAATGTCGGGATAAGATGTGATATAGACGATGTAACTATTTCGTAATGCAATTCAGGTACCATCGCGTAAAATTTTTGTATATTTAATGAAAAAAATTCAGTTTACGGACAACTCTTAGAACATTTTGAAATTTTTTTACCATATGTATTCCTTCTAATACTGATTACAACAACATACATTTTTTCGGTTGGAAATCAGTAGTTTCCGAGATATTCTAGAAATGTCAGCACTTTTTATTAAGTATCTTTGAACATCTTTTACTCCACCTACAGACGGACATATGAAGTTATCCCAAAAATAAAAACATAGTCATTATGACTATCTCTAGTAAAAATTTTAAACGTTTCAGAATTGCAATATTAATGATATGTAATAAAAAGTAGGGACATCTGTTTAAGTTCGGATCATAAATCGGAAAGTATTGATTTTCCTCTGAAAAAACTTATATTGTCGTAATCAGTATCAGAATGGTAAAAATCTCATAACTTTTCTGAGAGGTGTCTGTAAAGTGCATTTAAGCCGTATCGGTCGACGTTTTGGTATAGCCCCTATATTTCGTAGGCATTCGAATATTTGTATGGTACTCCACATTATTCAGTATTTTTAGAGTTTTAGACATGTATTTAAACAGAATCAGCAGTATTTTGCCTACGAAAAATTATCAATAAGTCCATATTTTAAAATTTTCTAGAAGAGAGAAAAACCAGCTCATGACATGTGATAAATTGGACTTAGAGCCTTTAATCACCGCCACAAAACAACAACAAATGAGATAATTGTAGATTTTTTATTAAATCGATGTATTTTTACTTATTGAAGAAGTGTGTACAAAATTTCAATTTTTACAAAAAATTGACTTATTGCATTTAAACTTTATGGACACATGTTTCTACATAATTGGTTGTAATTGGTATTTTTGGTTATGGTATGATAATAAATCCTCCCACTAAATATTATCAGTATAGGACAACCATTTAGGGAAGCCTCCATATAAATCTACACCACAAACATCGGTATTTTGGGAAGCTTGAATTTGGAAAGTTTTTCAACCAATTTGGGAGCAATTTCATATTTTGGAATATCTTTGAGTAGATAATGTCCCTACTAAAATTGATCAACGTTGGTCCATGTTTCCGATAGGGAATACCCCATATAGCGTAACATCCCAAATGTCGGTATTTTGGGGAGCTTGGACACGCGTTTCAACAAAATCAGCTGTAATTTTATATTTTGGATTCGCATTGAGTAGAAAATATCCCTACCAAAAATGAACAATATTACAAATATACATTAGGGTAATTATTCGGTATTTTGGGGCGTTTGAACATGCTTTTCAACAACAACAATTATCAATGCCTCTTATGGTATGGTATAGATCCCATATCATCCAATTTTTTTATGAAAGTGGCTATAATTTGACATATCGAATTCCTGGTGAATAAAAAATACATTTAAAAAGTCCAGTTTATGTTCCCCAACTAAAATGTCTTTAAATTGGAACACGGTTTTTCGGAGCATGAACAAGCTACTATCACATAACATCATAACATTTTCCCAATATAAATGTACCGATCGACTTAAGGAATTTTGAGGTGGGGGTTTTTAAAAATTCGTATCCGAAAGGTACGAAAATGTGCTAAATTTGGTACAATTTCGTAGCAAGTGAATGGATTGAGCTAAAAACTTGAAATTTGGAATGTAAATTAACGTTGAGAAGTAGGGTCGATGTATACGAAAAGTACTATATTTGGTACAAATTTGATTTGGAGGTACAATTCGAGCTGGAATCCTGAAAATTGAAATTAACATTACCGTCAGAGTGTAGGATATGTACGTAGGGATACATATCCTACACTGTACGGGATATGTACGTAGTTTTGGAAATTTTTTACTTATGTGTACCAAAAGTACTAAATCGTACTATAATTGGTACAATTTGGATTTGGATGAACCGATAGAGCTGGAACAATGAAGTTTGGAGTTAGTCTGCTTTTACACAGGCAAATTTTTATTTGGCAAATACTGAGTTTGTTGGAGAGAGGGGTGCGAGGAAGAAAAACAAAAATTTGCCTGTTCAGAATTTGCCGTACACGCAAATTCTGCTTTGCTCTGTTCGTTGAAAACAATTTTGTTGACATTTCCTTTTGAACCTATTCGCTTTACTGACACACAGCCGGCTTTTGTTTACAAACCTGTTGCTTTAATTTGTGCAAGTGAAATTTAATTTTTAATTTTGGCAATTTATATAATAAAATATATAAAAAGTAAATAAAATATAAAAAAATCTTTAAAATGCAAACACTTTTGACTTTAATTTCCTTTCTTTTGTATTTTGATTCGCAAATTTGGCAAAGAAAAATTTGCTAATGGAAAAGCAAGCGAAAATTTCAAAAGAGAAAACAAAAAATTTGCCAAATAAAAATCTGCCTGTGGAAAAGCAGACTTAGGATCATTGTAGGGATGTAGGATTAGGGTCAGGATTCAGTTCAACAAATTAATACTTATGGGTACTAAATGGGACTAAATTTGGTACAATTAGAATTTTAGGTGAACCAATAGAGTTGGAATCCTGAAATTTTGATTTAGGATCACCGTGGTGGTGTAGAATTAGGGTATGAAGGAAGTTTTGGAAATTCGTACTACTATGTACTAAATTTAGTACATTTTGAATTGTGGGTGAACCGATAGAGTTGGAATCCTGAAATTTTGATTAAGGATCACTATGGAGGTGTACAATTAGGGTATGTAGAAAGTTTTGGAAATTGGTACTACTATGTACTAAATTTAGTACAATTTGAATTGTGGATGAACCAATAGAGGCGGAATCCTGAAACTTGGTTTTAGAATCAGTGTGGGGGGTAGGATTGGGGTATGTAGAATGTTTTAGAAATTCGTACTACTATCTACTATATTGATTAAGGATCACTGTGGAGGTGTTCAATTAGGGTATGTAGAAAGTTTTGGAAATTGGTACTACCATGTACTATATTTGGTACAATTTAAATTGTGGGTGAACCGATAGAGTTGAAATCCTGAAAATTTGATTTAGTATTACTCTGGCGGTGAAGGTTTGTGTTTAGTAGGAAGTTTTGGAAAATCGCACTACTGTGTACTAAATTTGGTACAACTTAAACTGTGGGTGAAGCGATAGAAATGGAATCCAGAGTCTTGGATTTAGTATCACTGTGGGGGTGTAGGTTTGGGGTAAGAAGAACATGTATATAGGATGACTGTGAGTGTGTAGGATTGAGGTATGTATGAAGTTTTGGAAAATGGTACTACTGTGCACTAAATTTGGTACAATTTAAATTGTGGGTGAACCGATAGAGTTGGAATCCTGAAATTTTGATTTAGGATTGCTGTGGAGGTGTAGAATTGTAGTATGTAGGAAGTTTTGGAAATTGGTACTACTGTGCACTAAATTTGGTACAATTTGAATTGTGGGTCAACCGATAAAGTTGGAATCCTGAAACTTGGATTTAGGATGACTGCGAAGGTGTAGGATTGAGGTATGTAGGAAGTTTTGGACATTGGTACAACTAGCGGACAGCAACGTACACAGGATTTCATTTCGGGGGGGGGGGGGGGGGGCCCGGTAGTACAAAATGAAAAAATCGCTGTTGCAAACATACATTTACTGTGAAAAATTTTCATTTCGGGGGGGCCCGGGCCCCCCGGGCCGCCCCCCTGCGTACGTCCCTGCTAGCGGATATATGCTAGTCACTTCATATAATCACGTCATTTATAATTAACCACCACTCATAAACCATTTGGCTGTGTGTCTGCTGCATCCGACGGTGACCAAAAAATATAATAAATTATAATTATTTTTAGATTCGATATATTTGTACCTTTCTTGAAAAATCAACGGACCCTTTTTTTATAATCTACCCCCCGCAATAATTCGACGATCATAAAGGCAAGGTTTTGAAACAGTGGTAACATGACAATAATAGTAATTCACCACGAATTGGGACATACTTCGATTTAAAGGTCACTGTCACCGTATTAATATTCATTGTCCTCTTGTAAAGGTTAAATCGGATTAAAACTCATTGACCCAAGAATAAAGATCATTGGCCATGTATTAAGGTTTAATTCGGATCAGAGGTTATTCACCTTCCTATTTTCGGTAGTTTTTCATTGGCCACCTAAACGATTCGAGCTGGTCATCATTGGAAAGCTCTTAAAGTACTCTGTGCAGTGGAAAGATCGAATATATTTTTATTGAAAGATATATGTGAAAGTTAAGGGTCCTTCTTCATCTACCTATAAGGTATCGTTGGGAAGATGTTGAAGTAATCCAGTAACCTTCTAAATTATTACTTTTAAAAGGTAACAATTGAGAATTTTATTCGGAAAGTTATTGAAGTTCATTTTAGGTTCTGATATATTTCTCGGGCTTCTAGTAAAGTTTACAAAACATATTACTTATATATTATATAATGTTTAAAGCCAAAAACAAAATTAATACCACTTAACAAAATTTTGAAACAAATCTAACGCAATTATTTCAATTTTCAATATTAGAAAAATGGACTTCATATTCGAGTGCTGAAATCACAGGCTCCGACAAATTTTATGGGAAAGCCATTTTATAAATGAACAGAGCCATCTACATTTCATGATTTAATACAAACAAATTGGCTCTCGATATTGAAATGGCAATGCTGCGCGCAGTATGTACACAGGCACCATCTATATGTCTGAATTGAAAAATGTTCCTCACTTTGTTTGTAACGGAAATGTGATTCGTGTCAAGGAAATGGTTATTTAATTGCATGAAATTAAAACTGATAGTTTTAAGTGTATTTTAATGTTACGTTTTTATTTTTTTTTAATTTCTTTTTTTTAATATTAAAAAAATATGGAATATATATGTATATATCGGTTACATACATCTATACTATTAACATCCAATAGATATATGACATCATAAACAAATGTTATTGACCATGACAGAAGAAAAACGTTATTGTTCTTATTTTTGGTAATTGTTATGTTACACCTCAAAGGTGTAATCCGGTGAATCAATTATTTATTTTTTTATTTACATGTCTATGTTAATTTTGAATTATTATTATTTTTTATTTTCCCCGAAGGCAGAAAATTTTCCTATCCCTTGTATAACTCTGTGTTAATTTACATACATACACAGGTATTTACACGTGTGTACCCAGTCACTTGGCTTTTTTGTTATATGATAAAAATAAATTGCACGTTTTCAGAGAAAAATTAAAATACAAAAAAAAAATCCAATCTATTCTGATTCAATTATTAAAACTCATTGCTAAATGGATAGTCGGGTAATTTATAAACTTGTTAACACTTGCATATGTATAAGAAAAATATATATGTATATTATAACATTGTATGTAATTGAACATGAAGGTTACACGTGTAGGATATTCCTAAAAAATCTAAAAATTATAAATAAAATCGTTAGTTATTAAATAATAAACACATTACATTGTGTAATATCTATTTGTGTTATAAGCCAATTACATTTGGAACCAAACAAGCGTGCATAAAATATATTATTATTATTAAAAACAGCAACAACTTATCTAAATAAATGCATCTAAAATAAACAAATAGGGGGTTGAAATTATTCTAGTCGTTAGGCCAACTATTTGTAATTCTATATTCGATTTATATAATACAGCCGAAGGTCGTAAATACTTCGGGAACAGACAGCACATATTCTAAGTTATGGATCGATAAAAAAAATTAAAAAATATTTTTCAGAGGACGATTTAAAAAAAAAATATTTTTTTCAGAGAACTATTCGAGGCGAGGATTTTTTAAAGAATATTTTTCAGAGGACTATTCAAGGCGTGGATTTTTTTAAGAATATTTTTCAGAGGACAAACCGAGGCGTGTATTTTTTAAAGAATATTTTTCAGAGGACTATTCGAGGCGTGTATTTTTTTAAGAATATTTTTCAGAGGACTATTCGAGGCGTGGATTTTTTTAAGAATATTTTTCAGAGGACAAACCGAGGCGTGGATTTTTAAAGAATATTTTACAGAGGACTGTTTGAGGCAGGGATCTTTTATCGGTCCGAGGCGTGGATTTTTTAAAGAATTTTTTTCAAAGGACTATCAAAGGCGTGGATTTTTTAAATAATATTTTTTCAAAGGACTATCCGAGGCGTGGATTTTTAAAGAATATTTTCTCAAAGGACTATCAAAGGCGTGGATTTTTTAAAGAATATTTTCTCAAAGGGCTATCAAAGGCGTGGATTTTTTAAAGAATATTTTCTCAAACGACTATCAAAGGCGTGGATTTTTAAAGAATATTTTCTCAAACGACTATCAAAGGCGTGGATTTTTAAAGAATATTTTCTCAAAGGGCTATCAAAGGTGTGGATTTTTTAAGGAATTTTTTTAATAGACTATCAAAGGCGTGGATTACTTAAAGAATTTTTTCAAGAGGCTATCAAAGGTGTGGATTTTTTAAGGAATTTTTTTAATAGACTATCAAAGGCGTGGATTACTTAAAGAATTTTTTCAAGGGGCTATCAAAGGTGTGGATTTTTTAAAGAATTTTTTTTCAAAGTGCTATCAAAGTTGTGGATTTTTTAAAGAATATTTTTCAGGCGACTATCCAAGGCGTGGATTTTTTAAAGAATATTTTTCAGGCGACTATCCAAGGCGTGGATTTTTTAAAGAATATTTTTCAGGCGACTATCCAAGGCGTGGATTTTTTAAAGAATATTTTTCAGGCGACTATCCAAGGCGTGGATTTTTTAAAGAATATTTTTCAGGCGACTATCCAAGGCGTGGATTATTTAAAGAATTTTTTTCGAAGGACTATCAAAGGCGTGGATTTCTTAAAGAATTTTTTTCGAAGGACTATCAAAGGCGTGGATTTCTTAAAGAATTTTTTTCGAAGGACTATCAAAGGCGTGGATTTCTTAAAGAATTTTTTTCGAAGGACTATCAAAGGCGTGGATTTCTTAAAGATTTTTTTTCGAAGGACTATCAAAGGCGTGGATTTCTTAAAGAATTTTTTTTTCGAAGGACTATCAAAGGCGTGGATTTCTTAAAGAATTTTTGATTTCTTAAAGAATTTTTTTTTTTGAAGGACTATCACAGGCGTGGATTTCTTAAAGAATTTTTTTCGAAGGATTTTTTTAAAATTTTTATTTCAAGGGACTATCAAAGGCGTGGATTTTTTATGGATTTTTTTAAAGGATTATCACAGGCGTCTATATATTTGTATAGAAAACCAAAAAAGCCAGTAACCCTTTACGATCAACATGATCTACTATCTATTGTATTATTTTGAAAATAATATCACCATTTACATTTCAAAACAACAATTTATTTGAAATAAATCTAATGACGTCTAATGAGCTGTGTTCAGTGATGGTGGCACTTGGCAATTGATCGTTTTGTAATCGATTTTCTTGACATTGGAAAACGCGTATGTATTTAAATGTAATTAATTTCAACACTCCATACAAATATACCGAATCTCGTAAGAAAATTTGCATGACGCATACGATTGCAATTTGTCTGGTAACAAATTACAACTTCTGTGTAATTTGGTTACAACAAATGCAACAAACTGAAACTGCATTCGACAATTAAATATGTTAATTGCGAGTATTTAAATAGAATTTGTTACGTAATGTAAAACGTTACGTTAAGAAAAATTCTAGATAGTACTGGAATATATTAGAATGTTGTCGTAATGTCTAAATTTTGAAATAATTAAGAGAGACTGATTTTTAAAATAAATAATTAAGAAATACTGGATTTGTAAAAGAATATTTTTTCAGAGGACTAACAGAGGTTTGGATTTTTTAAAACAAAATTTTCAAAGGACTATCAATGTCGTGGATTTTTTAAAGATTTTTTTTCAGAGGCCTGGATTTTTTAAAACAAAATTTTCAAAGGAATATCAAAGTCGTTAAATTTTTAAATATTTTTTTTTTCAAATGGCTATCAGAGGCCTGTACTTTTTGAAGATTTTTTTAAAAGGACTATCAAAGGCGTGGATTTTTTAAAGGACTATCAAAGGCGTGGATTTTTTAAAGGACTATCAAAGGCGTGGATTTTTTTAAAGGACTATCAAAGGCGTGGATTTTTTAAAGGACTATCAAAGGCGTGGATTTTTTTAAAGGACTATCAAAGGCGTGGATTTTTTAAAGGACTATCAAAGGCGTGGATTTTTTTAAAGGACTATCAAAGGCGTGGATTTTTTAAAGAACTATCAAAGGCGTGGATTTTTTAAAGGACTATCAAAGGCGTGGATTTTTTAAAGGACTATCAAAGGCGTGGATTTTTTAAAGGACTATCAAAGGCGTGGATTTTTTAAAGGACTATCAAAGGCGTGGATTTTTTAAAGGACTATCAAAGGCGTGGGTGGCGTAGGGGATGATAGAAACCAAGCAACGGCTTTGATTGGCTTTAACATGGCGAAGCCCAGGCCTATCTTGGTCCCTCTTTCATCTCAATTGTGGACACTGACCTCCCCGCGGTGCCACCTGGGGAGCTATTCTCATCACCCGATGAAATAGTGAGCTAATATGTGCCGCGAGTTCACCCATAAGAACTATAAAAAATGGGTTGAGGCGTCGGGTTAGTTGCCCACTCTCGGAAAACCCAACCTACTATGAAAAAGCAAAGAAAAAGAAAACCAAACCCCCCTAATGTTGACGACCCCCGCAAACGTAAGAAGGGCCACGATCTGCGAATCTGCACTTGGCCTGTGCGCACGTTGTACAGAACAGGGGCAGTGTTCGCTTTGGCGGATATACTTAAGAAGTACAAAGCCGATATTATTGCCTTACAGGAAATGCGATGGAAAGGGACAGGCGTAAGTAAATCAGACGATTACGCCCTGTATTATAGCTGCCATGAAACGAGACATGAATTTGGCTGCGGATTTATGGTTAACAGGAGAATAAAAGACCTTGTCTCCAGATTCACTCCAGTAGATGAGCGAATTGCTATAATCCGTATAAAAGCGAAGTTCTTTTACATCAGTCTAATTTGCGCCCATGCTCCGACCGAAGATAAAGATGAACAGACCAAAGATATATTTTATGAGCGCCTAGAAACAGCATATGACCGTTGCCCTGGCCATGACATTAAAATTCTGCTAGGAGATTTTAATGCAAAAATCGGAAGGGAAAATATCTTTGGCCCCACCGTCGGAAAATTCAGCCTTCATGAAGAAACTTCCGACAACGGCATGAGGTTGATTGACTTCGCGGCAGCAAAAAACATGGTAGTTAGCAGCACCAGATTCAAGCATCTCGATATACACAAGGCCACCTGGATTTCTCCTGATCAAGTAACGAGAAATCAAATTGATCATGTTGTGATAGACGGAAGGCATGCATCCAGTGTGTTAGACGTCCGATCGATCCGAGGAGCGAATATCGATTCGGACCATTACCTTGTGGCAGCCAAGGTACGCACCCGTCTAAATGTTGCAGCAAAGGTGCGATCTAATACAACACGGAAACTCGACGTCGAAAAGCTGCAAACACAACAGGTAGCCGAGGCCTACTCCGCTCAACTTACCCATCTGCTTGAAGAAAGCACTTCTTGTCCCGATAATAGTATAGAAACACAATGGCAAAGAATTGCCCACTCCCTACAAACTGCAGCAAAAAGAACAATTGGGTACCAAAAACCACCACCAAGAAACCCATGGTACGATCAGGAGTGTCGTAATGCTACTGATGTGAAAAACGCAGCGTATAGGGCAACCCTGCAGACAGTAGCAACACGTAACGTGATGGAGAATTATCGGGAGAAAAGGAGAGAGGAGAAACGTGTTTTCAGAAAAAAGAAGAAAGAACAAGGAAAACGTGAGCGTGAGCAAATCGAGATGTACAGGAGTCAGAATGAAGTCCGGAAATTTTACCAACGAGTAAAACACCAAACCGAAGGCTTTGGTGCAGGCACAACCTCCTGTAGAGATGAAGAAGGAAACCTGGTGACAGATACAGACAGCGTGTTGAGGATCTGGAAGGAACATTTCGAAAAGCTACTAGTATCAAATAGTGGCGATGAAGAAGATACCCCAGAACCAATAGGAGATGATGGTATAGAGTGTATACCACCTAGCCAAGATGAGGTCATAAAAGCAATTAATCGGCTCAAGAACAACAAAGCAGCAGGAGCCGATGGGTTACCAGCCGAACTATTCAAGACTGGTGGCCAGATGCTGGTCAGGAGCATGCACCAGCTGATTAACACAATTTGGCTAGATGAATGCATGCCCAATGATTGGAACCTCAGCATCCTGTGTCCCGTGCACAAAAAAGGAGACAAGACGATATGTGCCAACTATAGAGGAATAAGTCTCCTTCCCATCGCATATAAAGTGCTATCCAGTGTGCTGTGTGAACGATTGAAGCCAATGGTCAATGACATCATCGGACCATACCAATGCGGCTTCAGACCTGGCAAATCGACCATTGACCAGATTTTCACTCTGCGCCAAATCCTGGAAAAGACCCATGAAAAACACATCGACACATATCACCTATTTGTCGACTATAAAGCCGCATTCGACAGCCCTATCCGTTCAGAGGTGTTTAAAGCCATGTCTGCGTTCGGCATTCCTGCAAAATTAATACGGCTATGCAGGATAACTTTAAATGGCACAAGGTCAGCCGTTAAAGTAGGAAAGGACCTATCGGAGCCCTTCAATACCGAACGAGGATTCAGACAAGGTGACAGTTTGTCGTGTGATCTTTTTAACATCCTACTGGAAAAGGTCATACGAGACGCAAAGGTGAACAGAAATGGCACTCTGTACACCAAACAACACCAGTTACTCGCCTACGCCGATGACATCGATATAATGGGTCGAACATTGCGAGCGGTAACAGCCACCTTTGAACAAATTGAAAAGGAGTCTGCTAAAGTGGGTCTGGCAGTAAACGGCGAGAAGACCAAGCTGATGGTATCAACGCGCAAGACGTCCAGTAGACTCGGACCAACTGTGGAACTTGAGAACTACAGCTTCGAGGTAGTTAAAGACTTTATATACCTTGGTACCGCCATAAATAAAACGAATGATATCAGTTTTGAAATTCGGAGAAGGATTGTGATGGCCAACAGATGCTACTATGGTCTAAGTAAGCAGTTTAGAAACAAGGCCACCTCTCGCCAGACCAAACTCACACTTTACAAGACGCTGATACTACCCGTGCTATTATATGGATCAGAAGCATGGGTACTTGCGCAAGCAGATGAGGCAGCGCTTGGGGTGTTTGAGAGAAAAATTCTCCGAAAGATCTACGGGCCGATCTGCGTCGACGGTGAATATCGGCGTCGAATGAACCACGAGCTCTACAATTTATACGCAGACATCGACATAGTCAGTCGTATTGAGCTGCAGCGACTACGGTGGCTAGGCCATGTCGTTCGGATGAATGAAGATGCCCCAGCTCAAAAGGCATATAAAAATGAGCCTACGGATGGTTCCCGTAGAAGGGGAAGGCCACGAATTAGATGGAAAGACCAAGTAGAAAACAACATCTTGGAACGTGGTCTTCCAAATTGGTGGACTTGCGCACAAGACCGACGCGCTTGGAAATCTTTTTTAAGCTCGGCTTATGGAACAACCGTTCTGTAACAAGCCAGCTAAGTAATCAAAGGCGTGGATTTTTTAAAGGACTATCAAAGGCGTGGATTTTTTAAAGAACCATCAAAGGCGTGGATTTTTTAAAGGACCATCAAAGGCGTGGATTTTTTAAAGGACCATCAAAGGCGTGGATTTTTTAAAGGACCCATCAAAGGCGTGGATTTTTTAAAGGACCATCAAAGGCGTGGATTTTTTAAAGGACCATCAAAGGCGTGGATTTTTTAAAGGACCATCAAAGGCGTGGATTTTTTAAAGGACCATCAAAGGCGTGGATTTTTTAAAGGACTATCAAAGCGAATAATGTTTTGAAGGACTATAAGGGCAGTTTTCTTTGGAAAAAAAAAATACCAAAAGAATATCTGAAGGTCGGAATTTTTGAATAATATTTATCGATGGTGTCTCAGGAATATCTGAAGGTCGGAATTTTTGAATAATATTTATCGATGGTGTCTCAGAACCTTGGATTTTATAAAAATATGTTAATAAGGACTTCTTAAAATTTTTTTTCGAAAAACTATCAGATGCTTGAATTTTTCAAAGATTTTTTTTGAATGACTATCCAAAGCGCGAATTTGGTATGGAATAATTTTATTAAAAAGCTATCACTAGTCTGGATTTTGCAAAGATTATTTCGGGGGACTACCAGAAGGGTGGCTATTTTAAATAAAATTGTATTAAAGGATTATTTGAGAAGCCGTTTTAAAGAGGACTATTAGGAGCGTTCCTTTTTAATTTTTTGTTTTTTTTTTAAAGGAAGGTTGGATTTTTTGACTTATTTTCTCAAAGGACTATCGGAGGTGTAGACTTTTGAAAGAATTTTTTTCGAAGAACATTCAAAGACTTTTATTTTTGTAGAAAAGTTATCGAGGGACTGTCTGAGGCTTGGACTTTTTAAACAACCATTTTAAAAGTACAATCAGAAGTAAATATTTTTCAGTAGCAAAGATTTTAAAATTAATTCTTATTTTATTCGAAGAACTATTACAGGCTTGGATTTTTCATATAATTTTTTGAATTTATTCATGGATTTTTTAAGTAACATTTTTCGAAGAACTTTAAAAAGATTGTATTTGGAACGAGTTTTGTAGGGACAGACGACGATCCGTTTTCCAAAATTTTTTTTTTTTTTTGAATGGCTATCATAAGCGCAGGTTTTTAAAATAAAGTCGAATGACTACCAGAAGCGTGGATTTTGTAAAGAATGTTTTTTAAAGGAATATCTGAGGTCTGGGTTTTAAAAAATATATATTGTTTTCAGAAGACTTAAGAGGCTTGGATACAGATAGCGTAAATTTTTCATAGGCTTCAAGGACAATTAGAGAAGTCGATTTTTTTGAATAAATTTTGAAGGGCTATCAGGAGGTTTTTTTTTTTGTAGGATATTTTTATAAAGGCATATCTTAAGGGGTTTTTAATTTTTTTAAGTTTATCAGAGTCGTCGATTTCAAAGAGTTTTTCTAATGACTGTCTGAAGTGCACATTTTTTAAACTCTGTTGATTTTTTAAATAATATATTTTTATTCCTAATATAGAAACCTAAGGAAACTTGTAGCTACCATTGTAATCCCACGCGACCAAATAAAATTCAACCTAGTGAGGACGAAGAGCATTTCTCCACAATAGTAAAAAATTGTCTCTGAAAGAAGATTCAGACCGCATGCTGAGCTCTTTGGTCTATAGAACACAGGAATGGGGACGAATAAGGAACAGTCCCTGTGTTATTCTTACATAAGTCTTCCACGGCAAGTCTGGACTGTGGACTAGGTTCTTCGAACAAAATTTCTAATGCCTATCACAAGCTAATGTCTCTCTATAAAAGAATACCATTGTAACAAAACCACCAGAAAAACATTCGCCTTCTTCGTTCGTTCGTCCATTCTGGCATTTAAGACACGTGCCACCAAATCGCATTTCGTAATATATTTTACGTTACGTAGCCCCATGTAGACACATAAGTGTAAGTACATATGTTCGATAACATTGTATTTCAAGCCAACAAGTCTAACATACATATGTTTGGTTTGCGGCACTGCAAAGCATTTGGAAACCTGTTAGAACCTCCTGCATTTCTTGTTAAGCATTTCACCCACATTATACAAAGTTGAATTGTGGTTGTGTGTGATGTTGCCACATGCAACAAACAGAACTGTCTTTTTTTCAATATTTTTGCATGCAACGCAATAGGTCGAGGGTTATGTAAATTCCTATCCATATGAGCTAAAATATAATTTGTAATTACCCTTAAGAACTTGGAAAAAATATTCTTTAAAAATCCACGCCTTAGATAGTCCTTGGAAAAAATATTCTTTAAAAATCCACGCCTTAGATAGTCCTTGGAAAAAATATTCTTTAAAAATCCACGCCTTAGATAGTCCTTGGAAAAAATATTCTTTAAAAATCCACGCCTTAGATAGTCCTTGGAAAAAATATTCTTTAAAAATCCACGCCTTAGATAGTCCTTGGAAAAAATATTCTTTAATAAAAAATAGTTCTTGGAAAAAATATTCTTTAAAAATCCACGCCTTAGATAGTCCTTGGAAAAAATATTCTTTAAAAATCCACGCCTTAGATAGTCCTTGGAAAAAATATTCTTTAAAAATCCACGCCTTAGATAGTCCTTGGAAAAAATATTCTTTAAAAATCCACGCCTTAGATAGTCCTTGGAAAAAATATTCTTTAAAAATCCACGCCTTAGATAGTCCTTAGAAAAAATATTCTTTAAAAATCCACGCCTTAGATAGTCCTTGGAAAAAATATTCTTTAAAAATCCACGCCTTAGATAGTCCTTGGAAAAAATATTCTTTAAAAATCCACGCCTTAGATAGTCCTTGGAAAAAATATTCTTTAAAAATCCACGCCTTAGATAGTCCTGGGAAAAAATATTCTTTAAAAATCCACGCCTTAGATAGTCCTTGGAAAAAACTATTCTTTAAAAAAACCACGCCTTAGATAGTTTAAAAAAACCACGCCTTAGATAGTCTTTGGAAAAAATATTCGTTAAAAATCCACGCCTAACTATAGGCCCTAAAAATATTTTTTAAAAAATCCACGCCTAACTTTAGGTCCTAAAAAATTTTAAAAAATCCATGGCTAACTATTGGCCCTAAAAATATTTTTTAGAACTTCGGACTGTCCTCTTGAATAGTCCCTTAAAATTTATTTATTTTTTTTTTAATTTTAAAATATTTTTTTTTTTTAATTTTGAAATAAAATTTTAAATACACGTGTAACTGCCAGATGTTCTCGCAAACAATCCCAGTGATTATAGCCCAGTTAACATGTTGACTGATATGATGATAAGGTTAGTTTGTGTCAAAGAGCACTACTCCAAACAAAAAGTGAGTTTGTTGCCAACGCGTGAAGGTCATAGTCGTAGTTGTGAAAGACAGACGTCTGGGTTCTTCGTTAATGGCATTAACGAAGTTTTTTTATGTTAATTAATGTTTGGCCTTATCTAAACTTTTGTTCGGGTTTGTTGAAGTGTTTTTTTTTTTTAATTTTTATTTTGGCAATAAATTTAGTTTATTAACTATTTTTAGCATTCAATTTTCAAAAACATGAACAAACGCGAATAAACGTGAATGTAAATATGTTTGCGAGGTGACGTGGAAACGTTTTGATCTAAAATTATCATAGCAAAACGGTTCGACAAGTCTGACATCGAAACCAGCCAAAACACGCTTTTTGTCACACCAACCAAAAGTGACGTTTTCAAATCGTTTTCGAAACATGTGATTGAATTAAAACAAAGTCCCCATTTTTTGACACTTCTCTGAATTGCGTTCTCCCTGTTATCAGAGATGGCGAAGCTTGTAAATCATTACTTCGCGCGTAATAAAAACGAAGCTGTCCGATAAAAATGTTTGCCAACCGCTCTGATGTCAGAGTGTATCTAAATATGTTTGTATGTACATACGTCAGTCACTATGGTGATCTACGAAATTTGAAAAAAAAACGTGAAAAATTCATATTTTTGAGCGGAAATGGAGGGAGAACAAAAACCGATTTTTAAGACACAATTTTTAAAGGATAACCAGAAGAATTTAATTTAAAAATAAATCTAGGACGAAGGAATATTTTTTATAAGAAAAACATCAGACGGGGTTTTTTATTAAAAATATATTTTATTAAAGCTCTATATAAGGCGTGGATTTTTTTTAAAGAATATTTTTTCAAAGGACTATCTAAGGCGTGGATTCACTAGGGAATATTTTTTCTAAAGACTTCCAAGGTGTAGATTTATATCTGTTTTTGAAAGGACTATCTATTTTTTTGAAAGGACTATCTAAAAGTGGATTTACTAAGGAACATTTTTTTGAGATGACTATCCAAGATGTGAATTTTTATAAAAAATATTTTTTCAAGGCCTATCTAAGGCGTGGATTTTTAAAGAATATTTTTTCCAAGGACTGTCTAAGGCGTGGATTTTTTTCACATTTTTCTTAATTCTATTTACATATTTTCTAAATAATAAATTGCAATATTTAATTGCTACAAAGTATTTCCCTACACATTCAAAATGTACATTCTCATTTGCTATAAACTAAATCGCAATCAGGTTTCTATTTAATCGCAGACACGTGTCTTGAATACACTTCTAAGTCCATATGGATAGTTTGTCTGTTCTGTCTATCTGTCGGTTGTGCAATGCATGCACGATTGTGTCATGATTTAATAACATTTCTCTCTATTCCGATTTGACATTTAAAGCAGACAATAGATTGTTGCTATTACGGCGATGTATTAGGGTGGGTTGTGGGGAGCAAAAAAAAAATAGGGAAACAATAAGGAAAATACGAAAAATAAGAAGGCCTTCAAGTCTTCTACAGACTTATATAAGAAGACTTCTTTTGTCTTCTATAAGAAGGCTGCATCAGACTTCTATATGAAGGCTTCTTCAGACTTCTATATGAAGACTTCTTCAGTCTTCTATAAGAAGACCTCTCAGTATTCTATAAGAAGACTTCCCAGTCTCCTATAAGAAAGCTCAATCAGTTTTCTATAAGTAGACTTCTTCAGTCTTGTATAAGAAGATATCTCTGCCTTCTATAAAAAAGACCACTCAGTCTTCTAGAAGAAGGTCATATCTGTCTTCTATAAAAATACCTCTCAGTCTTCTATAAGAAGACTTTTCAGTCTTCTATAAGAATATCTTATATAAACAGACTTCTCAGTCTTCTATTAGAAAACCACCTCAGTCTTCTATTAGAAGACTTCTCAGGCTTCAATAACAATATTTTACAGTCTTCTATAAGAAGACTCCCCAGTCTTCTAGAAAAAGACATTCCTTGTCATTCTCTGTCTTCTATAAGTCTTCATAAGAAGACCATCTCAGTCTTCTATATGAATACTTCCTTAGTCTTCTATAAAAAGACCTCTAAGTCTTCTATAAGAAGACATCCCAGTCCTCTATAAGAAGACTTCCCAGTTTTCTATAAGAAGTCGTCCCAGTCTTCCATAAGAAGTCTTCCCAGTCCTCTATAAGAAGACTTCCCAGTCTTCTATAAGAAGTCTCCCCAGTCTTCTTAAGAAGACTTTCCAGTCTTCTATAACAACACTATCTCAGTCTTCTATAAGAAGACTTCCCAGAAGACTTCTTCTATAAGAAGACTTCTTCAGCCTTCTATAAGAAGGCTTCTTCAGTCTTCTATAAGAAGACATCTTCAGTCTTCTATAAGAAGACTTCTCTAGTCTTCTATAAGAAGACTTCTTTAGTCTTCTATAAGAAGACTTCTTTAGTCTTCTATAAGAAGACTTCTTTAGTCTTCTATAAGAAGACATCTTTAGTCTTCTATAAGAAGACTTCTTTAGTCTTCTATAAGAAGACTTCTTTAGTCTTCTATAAGAAGACTTCTTTAGTCTTCTATAAGAAGACTTCTTTAGTCTTTTATAAGAAGACTTCTTTAGTCTTTTATAAGAAGACTTCTTTAGTCTTCTATAAGAAGACTTCTTTAGTCTTCTATAAGAAGACTTCTTAGTCTTCTATAAGAAGACTTCTCAGTCTTCTAAAGGAAGACTTCTATGTCTTCTATAAGAAGACTTCTCAGTCTTCTATAAGAAGACTTCTCAGTCTTCTATAAGAAGACTTCTCAGTCTTCTATAAGAAGACTTCTCAGTCTTCTATAAGAAGACTTCTCAGTCTTCTATAAGAAGACTTCTCAGTCTTCTATAAGAAGACTTCTCAGTCTTCTATAAGAAGACTTCCTAGTCTTCTATAAGAAGACTTCCTAGTCTTCTAGAAGAAGACTTCCTAGTCTTCTTTAAGAAGACTTCCTAGTCTTCTATAAGAAGACTTCCTAGTCTTCTATAAGAAGACTTCCTAGTCTTCTATAAGAAGACTTCCTAGTCTTCTATAAGAAGACTTCCTAGTTTTCTATAAGAAGACTTCCTAGTCTTCTATAAGAAGACTTCCCAGTCTTCTATAATAAGACTTCCCAGTCTTCTATAAGAAGACTTCCCTGTCTTCTATAAAAAGACTTCCCAGTCTTCTATAAGAAGACTTCCCAGTCTTCTATAAGAAGATATCCCAGTCTTCTAAAAGAAGACTTCCCAGTCTTCTAAAAGAAGACTTTTCAGTCTTCTATAAGAAGACTTTCCAGTCTTCAAAAAGAAGACTTCCCAGTCTTCTATAAGAAGACTTCACCGTCTTTTTCTTCAAATTATGGATATATTCCCGATTCACACATTCGTTCTTTTTTTTTTTTTGGAACAACTTCGAACATTCCTCAACAGGTTATCGGCAAACAAATACATTTTTCTTACACTTTAATTCTTATTACATGCTATATTATTTATGTAAATAAGATTACAAAACAAATAAAACAACAACAACAACAAATAGACGTTGTGGAATTTTTCCAAAAAAACCTTTCGAACTCTGCTTCTGAACCGTTTACCCCACCACCTCACACTGTACACGTGATTCGTATTTTAAAAAAAGTGACGATAATTTTTGGTTGTTGTTGTTGTTTTGTTTATTACTTTGTTTATTTTTTATTGTTGTTTTATTCTTCTTCTTCTTTGTATTGACTATTTTTATTTCGGTTTCGTGACTTTTGGAGCACGGGTGTGGTTGAATGGCTGAATTCAGTTTAAATTTATAATGCCAAACCAACAAAAAAAATACACAAAATAACAACAACTACAACAAAAATACCCAAATGTGCTAAATTTAGCTTTAGCCCGAATGAAACCGTTAATTGCTGAACAGACCATTTGTTTCAATGAAGTGAAACCGGATATTAATCAGAAAAAAAATAAATGCAGACCAATCGACATACATACAAAAAAATCCACAAAATTTTTAGATTACTAATAAAGGTTTGTTAATAAACGTGTGTATGTAAGTGTGGGAGGGCGATAAATTTCGCTTGGAAACAAACTTACAAGAAATTGTGGCAAAGAAAGTTATCTATTAAAATTTAAATTTTGGATCTTCAATTGATCTACAAGAGGCTATCTGCGATCTTTATTGATAACCTATATGTATAAGTTTTTGGAGAAATTCAAGGGTCTGCTTTATACTTAGGAAAATCTCCAAAAATCGTTGATGAGCAGATGACTTTGAAGAGGACATTTGCAGATTTTCTAGAGGACTTTTATGGACCAGGAGCCAAAAATTGAATTTCTCTGTATAGAGAAGTCCTTCAAGAGATCAAGTCCACCAAGAGGTATTAAAGAGAAAAAATGATTTTTTTTTTTTTTTTTGTGGACTTCTACTGACAGAAGAAGATCTTCTGAAGGGAAAAGCAGGCCTTCTTATGAAACATTGTGGCAAGTTTATATGTTGGGATATGAAATAAATAAGATAATAAAAAAAAGATTATAAAAAAAATAACTTTAAGGGACCTTCTACTAATCGAAGAGGGTCCTCTGAAGGTAAAAAATAGGTCCTCCTATAACAAATGGCAAACAAATTGTCAAAATATCAATAAAAAATGTGGATATTCAATTGACTTAAAAGAACCAATCTCTTTCGGTTTGAAAAGTTGTCTTATAGAAATCTGCTATGGTATTATAGTGGACTGAGAGATCACTTTATAGACGTGCACAAAGTCTCAGTTTTTGCTGCTGATTAAAAAAAGCTGCGACCTGCACAGGTAGAGTCCTAACCCTATGGACTGTGATTACGTTTAAAGATGAAATTCGTTGAGCAGGTTTGGCTGGGAAGTTGAAGTTGAGGTTCTTCTAGGAAATTTCTTCTTGTTAAGGTCCTACTTTAATAGGGAGTCTATAAACAGAAGACCTTCAATAAGTATTTCATAGAAAAAATTATAGTTATGAAGCCTTCTACTGTCAGAAGACCATCTTTCAAGGGAAAAGCTGGTCCTCTAAAAGCATAATATGGGCATATAGAAGTCTAAGAGGTATTCACATAGAAAAGCGAAATCTCTTTGGATTTGAAGGTTATTTAAAAAGCTATGATCTTATAGATGGCTGAGAGGTCTCCTTATAGAAGTCTTGATATTGAAGAATTGTTGAAGGATTTATTATAGATGTTTAATTGGCCTGGGTAGTTCAAAAGGTGTAGTGTGACCATTACCACATGCAGGATAGGTATTATCCACCGTTCCATCCAGTCGTGCCCATTACATGGAGACACCTTGTTGCAGTCATCAGAAGGCATTCTGGCAGTATAGAATATTTGGCCATTGATTTGTACTTACATTAGCGGACCACACTGGAGCCGCAGCATAGTTTATCACAGACCGGAATATCACTGTGTAGATTGCCAATAAGTTTTCTTTATCAGCACCCCCCATGTACCGCCGGATAGTGACCTGAGAACATTGTGGTTGCTCTTGACCTTATCGATCTTATAGTTGAGGCATGCTCAATAGGCAATATAATGTGACTCTAAGAACCTTGGACTAATTAGTACTTGGATCCATTGACCTGTACATTCAGAGATACTACATTGCCCCGCGACAGTCGGTTCTATGTACTGTATTGACTCGGAAGATCAACTTCAGGACCAAAGGCTCTTAAAGAATTTCTTTAGAAGATTAGGAAGTATTCCTTTAGAAGACTCAGAGGTCTTCTTATGGGGGGTCTAAGAGTTTTTTATGGAAGAATTTTTTATAGACATACGTTTTCTTTAAAGAATACTCAGAAGTATTTTTATGACGTATGCTTTTAGAAACCACTGAGACTTTTTTATAGAATTCTTGGAGATTTCTTGAGGACGACAGAGGTTATTATTATTATTCTTGAAACTGAAAAGCCTCTTTTAAAGGTAACCGAGAGAGAGGTCTTCTTACAGGAAACTGGTAGGTCACCTTAAAGAAGCCGGAAAATAATTCTTATGAAAAAAACTGAGAGGACTTTCTTTAGAAAACTAGAAGGTCCACATTTCGAAGACTAGAGGTACGTTTCTAGTGGTAAGTTTATAGAAATTTATGAGGCCTTTTTATAGCCAACTGAGATATTTCTTCAAGAAGACTGATAGGTCTTGTTAGAGAAAACTGAAATATATTTTTATACAGGATTGTGAAGGTCTTCTAATTGGATATTTTTCATTTTATGGAAAACCGGACGATTTTCTTATTGAAGACTGATAGGCATCCCTATCAGTCCCTGTAAAGGGATCCGGAAAAGCAGATCAAAATGTTATTTTAAAAAAAGGAGCCGATAATCACAGAAAATGTTGCGCATTTCTTTTACAGTTCACAATGGATCGCATGCTAGGTCGGATCTTGTTCGTCGAGATAAGACCATCGACCATATAGCAAAAAGTGAATAAAAATATTTCGTGATATTACGAACTTATTTGTCAAAACAAACATATAATACCACCCACAACATTTGTAATGGAAATAGCACGATTTTTTTTTAAATTTCCCCTCAAAATAATTAACGTTAAAATAATAGCTCCCACCGAATATGGCAACGGAAATACTTAACATTTTGCCATTATTCCTTTTCCGTCTAAACTTTTATTCGTTGTTGTTGTTGTGGAATTGTTGGTTTTCGTCATAGTAATAACGGAGATTTCTTGAGGTTCTGCCGCACGTTCTACGACCATATGTTGTCTATTATTACGTGTAGCTAATAACGGATACACACGAAATAACAACACTGACAATAACAACAACAGCACTTGTTGGTGGAAACGGATGTTAGACAATTTACCTACAATTTCAGTGTACCAACGATTAAAAAAAAACACACACAAAACAAACAAAAAAAACTGAAAACGAATTGTGAAATTTGAGGAAGTTGTTCAGAGAAAGGTCAACAGTTTTTGCAAAAAAAAAAAAAAAATAATAATAATAATAAATAAATAAAATCGTGGAGAGGGAGATTTTTTAGCATTTTCCAAAGTTACTCCCTTCAGCTCACCTATACAGACTGACTTCAGCTCGGGTATGAAAGACTACCTTAGACTCGTCTATAAAGACCTATTTGGCTTAATTATGAAATACTTCTAAGAAGACTCCCGTCTATAAAGTCTACCATCAGCTCGTCTACGAAAAACTCTCTCCAACTCATCTATAAATGACTCTCTACAGTTCGCCTATAAACACTCCCTCTGGCTCGTCTATGAAAGACTCCCTTCAGCTCGTCTATGAAAGACTCTCTTCAGCTCGTCTATGAAAAACTCTCTTCAGCTCGTCTATGAAAGACTCTCTTCAGCTCGTCTATGAAAGACCCACTCTTCAGCCCGTCTATGAAAGACTCACTCTTCAGCTCGTCTATGAGATACTCACTCTTCAGCTCGTCTATGAGAGACTCACTCTTCAGCTCGTCTATGACAGATTCACTCTTCAGCTCGTCTATGAGAGACTCACTCTTCAGCTCGTCTATGAGAGACTCACTCTTCAGCTCGTCTATGAGAGACTCACTCTTCAGCTCGTCTATGAGAGACTCACTCTTCAGCTCGTCTATGAGAGACTCACTCTTCAGCTCGTCTATGAGAGACTCACTCTTCAGCTCGTCTATGAGAGACTCACTCTTCAGCTCGTCTATCAAAGACTCACACTTCAGCTCGACTATGAAAGACTCACACTTCAGCTCGTCTATGAAAGACTCACTCTTCAGCTCGTCTATGAAAGACTCACTCTTCAGCTCGTCTATGAAAGACTCACTCTTCAGCTCGTCTATGAAAGACTCACTCTTCAGCTCGTCTATGAAAGACTCACACTTCAGCTCGTCTATGAAAGACTCACTCTTCAGCTCGTCTATGAAAGACTCACTCTTCAGCTCGTCTATGAAAGTTTCACTCTTCAGCTCGTCTATGAAAGACTCACTCTTCAGCTCGTCTATGAAAGTTTCACTCTTCAGCTCGTCTATGAAAGACTCACTCTTCAGCTCGTCTATGAAAGTTTCACTCTTCAGCTCGTCTATGAAAGACTCACTCTTCAGCTCGTCTATGAGAGACTCACTCTTCAGCTCGTCTATGAGAGACTCACACTTCAGCTCGTCTATGAAAGACTCACACTTCAGCTCGTCTATGAAAGACTCACTCTTCAGCTCGTCTATGAAAGACTCACTCTTCAGCTCGTCTATGAAAGACTCACTCTTCAGCTCGTCTATGAAAGACTCACTCTTCAGCTCGTCTATGAAAGACTCACACTTCAGCTCGTCTATGAAAGACTCACTCTTCAGCTCGTCTATGAAAGACTCACTCTTCAGCTCGTCTATGAAAGACTCACTCTTCAGCTCGTCTATGATAGGCTCCATTCAGTTCGTCTAAAAACGACTCTTTCAGCTCGTCTATGGAAGACTCCTCTCAACTCGTCTATGAAACACTCCCTTCAGCTCGTCTTTGAAAGATTCTTCTCAACTGTACTATTAAAGACTCCTTTCAGCTCGTCTTTGAAAGACTCACTCTTCAGCTCCTCGTCTATGAAAGACTCACTCTTCAGCTCGTCGTCTATGAAAGACTCACTCTTCAGCTCGTCGTCTATGAAAGACTCACTCTTCAGCTCGTCGTCTATGAAAGACTCACTCTTCAGCTCGTCGTCTACGAAAGACTCACTCTTCATTTCGTCGTCTATGGAAGACTCACTCTTCAGTTCGTCGTCTATGAAAGACTCACTCTTCAGTTCGTCGTCTATTAAAGACTCCCTCTCTTTTTCCAGCTCTTCTAAAGCTAGGTCTGTCCAAATTTATCCAACCAAAACCCGATTACTTTCTAGAAACTACAGGTGATGTTTTTGCAAGTTTCTCACGTGGTCAGCTCAGTGACTGAATTTCATTCGAAGCGTTCTCTTATTAACCCAAATAAGAAGCTTCCATTTAGTTTTTTTTTTTGTCACATTTACATTTCAAATGGCCATTTGTTGTTGTATTTTTTACATTTCACTTCGACTGGAACTAAAAAAGAAACCAAAACAACAAAACCCCCACAACAACAATGCCAACAACATCACACATTACACAATCACTCACGAGGCGGCAACAGCACATAAAAACCGAGAGTCATTCTCATCCATTCACTCGGTCGCTCCCCCGTTCGTTCGTTCAGTCATTCCGCAAAGCGCCAACAACAAATAAGTAATGAAACACGTGTGACCGTGTGGATACGTGACAAATGTTTGAACACTTGTAGTTGTTACGAATATTGTTGCCACTGCCGGTTATAAGGGGCTGTGGTCGTAAACCACGACGTCCGCCATCGAACTTCATTTCGAACCGAAACAAAAAAAAATCACGTTTCAAAAATGTGAAACACATTTGGCCAACAATGGTATTTGGCTCGGCCTATTTGTAGCAGTGAATGTGTGTATGTATGCTTTTCGGTGTGTGCGTGTGTGTGTATGTGCATTTGTGTGTTTGCCATTGTTTGTAAATGTTTTTCGTCTAAGTTGCCTTGCCCCACTTCAAACATAATGAACTTGTTGTTGTTGTTGCTG
Organism: Musca vetustissima; assembly: GCF_032173495.1. Taxonomy (NCBI): domain Eukaryota; kingdom Metazoa; phylum Arthropoda; class Insecta; order Diptera; family Muscidae; genus Musca; species Musca vetustissima. The sequence continues at coordinate 222,098 of NW_026886870.1, forward strand.
CTGCTGTTATGTTTTGTGTCTCGTTTGTATTTTTCCGTTACGAACTTCGTTTTCTTTTGTTTTTTTTCACGAAGTTGTTGTCTGGTATTTGATTGGCTTCACAATTTGAAGTTTGAGATGCTAAATAAATATCCACTAGATTTGTTGTGAGAAGATTGAGTTGGAATCCTATATGGAGGGTGAGCTGAAAGGAGTCTTTTATTGACGGGTTGCAGGGAGTCCTAAAGGAGAATGAATGTGGTATTTAGACGAGTCTTTATAAACCACGAGTTGAAGAAAGTCTTTCACAGACAATCTAAGGTAAGTCTTTATGGACTGAAGAAATACTGAAATGAGTCTTTATTAAATGAACTCGAGGGAGTCGTTATATATGAGCTGAAGGAAGTCTTTCATAGACGAACTGAATGGAATAATCCATAGAAGAGCTGAAGGGAATCTTTCATGGATGAGCTGAAGGGAGTCTTTCATAGACGAGCTAGAGAAAGTTCATATAGACCAGCTAAGGGGAGTCTTTTATAGACGAGCAGAAGGGAGTCTTTCATAGACGAGTTGATGGCAGTCTTTGGGAGGGAGTCTTTCATAGACGAGCTGAAGGCAGTCTTTCATAGACGAGCTGAAGGGAGTCTTTCATAGACGAGCTGTAAGGAGTCTTTCGTAGTCGATCTGAAGGTAGTCTTTCATAGACGAGCTAAAGGGAGTCTTTCATAGACGAGCTGAAGGGAGTCTTTCATAGACGAGCTGAAGGGAGTCTTTCATAGACGAGCTGAAGGGAGTCTTTCATAGACTAGCTGAAGGGAGTCTTTCATAGACGAGCTGAGGGAGTCTTTCATAGACGAGCTGAAGGGAGTCTTTCATAGACGAGCTGAAGGGAGTCTTTCATAGACGAGCTGAAGGGAGTCTTTCATAGACGAGCTGAAGGGAGTCTTTCATAGACGAGCTGAAGGGAGTCTTTCATAGACGAGCTGAAGGGAGTCTTTCATAGACGAGCTGAAGGTAGTCTTTCATAGACGAGCTGAAGGTAGTCTTTCATAGACGAGCTGAAGGTAGTCTTTCATAGACGAGCTGAAGGGAGTCTTTCATAGACGAGCTGTAGGGAGTCTTTCATAGACGAGCTGTAGGGAGTCTTTCATAGACGAGCTGTAGGGAGTCTTTCATAGACGAGCTGTAGGGAGTCTTTCATAGACGAGCTGTAGGGAGTCTATCGTAGTCGATCTGAAGGTAGTCTTTCATAGACGAGCTAAAGGGAGTCTTTCATAGACGAGCTGAAGGGAGTCTTTCATAGACGAGCTGAAGGGAGTCTTTCATAGTCTTTCATAGACGAGCTGAAGGGAGTCTTTCATAGACGAGCTGAAGGGAGTCTTTCATAGACGAGCTGAAGGGAGTCTTTCATAGTCTTTCATAGACGAGCTGAAGGGAGTCTTTCATAGACGAGCTGAAGGGAGTCTTTCATAGACGAGCTGAAGGGAGTCTTTCATAGACGAGCTGAAGGGAGTCTTTCATAGACGAGCTTAAGGGATTCTTTCATAGACGAGCTGAAGGGAGTCTTTCATAGCTGACGAGCTGAAGGGAGTCTTTCATAGCTGACGAGCTGAAGGGAGTCTTTCATAGACGACCTGAAGGGAGTCTAGCATAGATGGAGTCTTTTGCAGACTGAAGGGAGTCTTTCATAGACGAGCTGAAGAGTGAGTCTTTCATAGACGAGCTGAAGGGAATCTTTCATAGACGAGCTGAAGGGAGTCTTTCATAGACGAGCGGAAGGGAGTCTTTCATAGACGAGCTGAAGGGAGTCTTTCATAGACGAGCTGAAGGGAGTCTTTCATAGACGAGCTGAAGGGAGTTTTTCATAGACGAGCTGAATGGAGTCTTTCATAGACGAGCTAAATTTAGTCTTCCTTAGACGAGCTGAAGGGAGTCTCTCCTGAGTCATTATAGACGAGCTGTAGGGAGTCTTTCGTAGACGATCTGAAGGTAGTCTTTCTTAGACGAGCTAAAGGGAGTCTTTCATAGACGAGCTGAAGGGAGTCTCTCAGGAGTCATTATAGACGAGCTGAAGGGAGTCTTTCGTAGACGATCTGAAGGACGTCTTTCGTAGACGATCTGAAGGAAGTCTTTCATAGACGAGCTAAAGGAAGTCTTTCATGCGTGCTGAGAGGAGCCTTCGTAAACGAATAGAGTTTACGAGTTTAGTCATAGACGAGCTGAAGGGAGTTTTGCAACGACGAGCTGCAGGCTTACGCTAAAGGGAGTCTTTCAAAGACGAACTGAAGACAGTTTGTCATAGACGCTGAAGCTGAAGAAAGGCTTTTATAAACAAGCTGAAGGGAGTCTTCACAGAGGAATTGAAGGCGGTCTTTCATAGACGCTGAAGCTGAAGGGAGGCTTTCATAGACGAACTGAATTTAGTCATTCACAGACGAGCTGAATGGAGTCTTCCATAGCTGAGGTGGAGGGAGTGTTTTGAAGGAGAACTGAAGGAAGTGTTTCGCAGAAGAGCTGAAGGGAGATTTACTGATGGGAGTCTTTGCAAAACTAAGGGGTATTTCATTAACGAACTGAAGGGAGTCTTTCATAGACGACTTGAACCGTTATTAACAGCGACTTGCAGGGAGTTCGATTGGAGCACCTTGGAAAAATATTCCATACAAATCCACATTTATTGGCTTGTGAGAGAACATTTGTTCCGTAAGCCGATAAGCGCAGCTATTCCTATTTGAAAGACCATGTTCCAAAATGTTGTCTACCACTTGAACTTTCCATCGAATTGGTGGCATTTCCTTCTATGTGAACCATCAATTGGCTCGATGTTATATGCCTGGACCATCCTCATCCATTCTCACAACATAACCTAGCCAACGTAGTCGTTGATGCTCGATACGTCTGACTATGTCGGTGCCTGAAAATAGATGGTACAACTAATGGGTCATTCGACGGCGATATTCACCGTCGTATTCACTGATCGGCCCATAGGACTTTCGGAAAAATGTTCTCTCAAATATTCCAATATCTGCTTGCGCAAGCGACTTGTAGAGTGTGAGTTTGGTCTGGCAAGAGGTTACCTTGTTTCTAAATTGCTTACATAGACTAAAGTAGCATCTGCTGGCCAACACTATTCTTTTCCGAATTTCAAAACGGATGTCAGTAGTTTTATTTATGGCTGTACTGAGGTATACAAAGTCTTTGACTACCTTAGTCCTTGAAAAAAAAATATTCTTTAAAAATCCACGCCTATTGGCCTGATGAAGATTGAAAAAATATTCTTTAAAAATCCACGCCTATTGGCCTGATGAAGATTGAAAAAATATTCTTTAAAAATCCACGCCTATTGGCCTGATGAAGATTGAAAAAATATTCTTTAAAAATCCACGCCTATTGGCCTGATGAAGATTGAAAAAATATTCTTTAAAAATCCACGCCTATTGGCCTGATGAAGATTGAAAAAATATTCTTTAAAAATCCACGCCTATTGGCCTGATGAAGATTGAAAAAATATTCTTTAAAAATCCACGCCTATTGGCCTGATGAAGATTGAAAAAATATTTTTTAAAAATCCACGCCTATTGGCCTGATGAAGATTGAAAAAATATTCTTTAAAAATCCGCGCCTATTGGCCGGATGATCCTTGAAAAAATATTCTTTAAAAATCCACGCCTATTGGCCTGATGAAGATTGAAAAAATATTCTTTAAAAATCCACGCCTATTGGCCTGATGAAGATTGAAAAAATATTCTTTAAAAATCCACGCCTATTGGCCTGATGAAGATTGAAAAAATATTCTTTAAAAATCCACGCCTATTGGCCTGATGAAGATTGAAAAAATATTCTTTAAAAATCCACGCCTATTGGCCTGATGAAGATTGAAAAAATATTCTTTAAAAATCCACGCCTATTGGCCTGATGAAGATTGAAAAAATATTCTTTAAAAATCCACGCCTATTGGCCTGATGAAGATTGAAAAAATATTCTTTAAAAATCCACGCCTATTGGCCTGATGAAGATTGAAAAAATATTCTTTAAAAATCCACGCCTATTGGCCTGATGAAGATTGAAAAAATATTCTTTAAAAATCCACGCCTATTGGCCTGATGAAGATTGAAAAAATATTCTTTAAAAATCCACGCCTATTGGCCTGATGAAGATTGAAAAAATATTCTTTAAAAATCCACGCCTATTGGCCTGATGAAGATTGAAAAAATATTCTTTAAAAATCCACGCCTATTGGCCTGATGAAGATTGAAAAAATATTCTTTAAAAATCCACGCCTATTGGCCTGATGAAGATTGAAAAAATATTCTTTAAAAATCCACGCCTATTGGCCTGATGAAGATTGAAAAAATATTCTTTAAAAATCCACGCCTATTGGCCTGATGAAGATTGAAAAAATATTCTTTAAAAATCCACGCCTATTGGCCTGATGAAGATTGAAAAAATATTCTTTAAAAATCCACGCCTATTGGCCTGATGAAGATTGAAAAAATATTCTTTAAAAATCCACGCCTATTGGCCTGATGAAGATTGAAAAAATATTCTTTAAAAATCCACGCCTATTGGCCTGATGAAGATTGAAAAAATATTCTTTAAAAATCCACGCCTATTGGCCTGATGAAGATTGAAAAAATATTCTTTAAAAATCCACGCCTATTGGCCTGATGAAGATTGAAAAAATATTCTTTAAAAATCCACGCCTATTGGCCTGATGAAGATTGAAAAAATATTCTTTAAAAATCCACGCCTATTGGCCTGATGAAGATTGAAAAAATATTCTTTAAAAATCTACGCCTATTGTCTTTGTGGTCCTTGAAAAAATATTCTTTAAAAATCCACGCCTATTGGCCTGATGGTCCTTGAAAAAATATTCTTTAAAAATCCACGCCTATTGGCCTGATGGTCCTTGAAAAAATATTCTTTAAAAATCTGCTCTTATTGGTCTGGTCCTACATTTTTTGGAGGACCACTGAAATTCGTGAACTTGCCTTGCCTTTATTTCGATTTAATTTTGATTATTTCAGTTTTACAACTATTCTAAAAATACAGATTAAGATTTTCACAAGATTTCACATGAGTCATATGACAGACTTATCAACAACGTTATATAGATGTACATATGTACATACATACATACATATGTAGCTCTATAGGCTAGATGATAAATAATTTTGTAAACGGATGAATCATTCTGAGCGTTGCATTTAACTGAATATTGTTGTTTTTCAAGTATGTATTTCGATCTTTGGAAATCGAAATTAGTCACATACAGATACACATACTCATATATGTGTGTTTGTGCGTTTTTTGTTTTTCATTAACATGCCCACACGAAATTCCAACTTCAAAATAAAAATTTCGAATGAATCGAACGAAACGATACGTACACTCAAAATCGTATTGCCAAAGACCTTACCTTACAATGCTGTTGTTGTTGTTGCTGTTGTTTTTCTCTGTTTTTTTTCAAGTCGTAACGAAATAATTGCGATCAACGGCAACACGTGACTTTTGAATGAGACGACGATAGCAACAACACCGACAGCAGTATTGAAAGTCCAAATACTATGAATACAATGATAATGTTTGTTATTTTGAAAAAACCCCATATAGTAGCAGCAATAAAAAAAAACAGACAACAACAACAATGCTGACACACTGGAATCGCGTGAACGAACGCATTACGTCAGTTCAAATGAATTCGTCCGTTCGATGGTTTTTGCGGGCCAGATGAGTATTGGAGAAACAACAAAACAGAAAAAAGCCAATAAAAATTGTTTTCAGCAACAGATACATACATACAAACATACATCCTCTCCCTCCCTCTTTATATGAAATGATACCAGTCAAGACCCCTTCTGTCCCGTTCCCTCACCTCAATTACACACCCACATGATGAAGCATAACCAAGTGGTTTCTTATTTGGAGACTCGCCTTTATTCATCATCATCATCGCCGTCGTCGTAGTCTTTGTTTTTGTCGTTGCCATTTCAATCTGAAGGAGTGGAATTGCACTACGTTTTTATGATTCGTTCATTTTCGTTTATTCGTTGTCCCACAGACGCCACATAAAAACTTAAATGCTGTCAACGTGAAATGAATTATAAAAAAAAATAATTCACGATGTGTGACAACGTTTTAGTCACATTGCCAATTGAACATTTCTAATACCGAATTGGTCAATAATTGCGGCAAAAATATACCACTTCGAAATTTTGGTTTTAGACCCCAAGTTACTTTGGATCGAATCCGTTTCAGACAATTTGGAGACGAATTACAAATGGAGTGTGTGATAATTCTCGAAACTTTATCATATCATAATATTTCTTCCAAACTTAAATCAAGTTCGAAGAAGGGCCACATTTTCAGGTACCTCCATCACATAGGGTTACAATTTTGAAAACTAGAATATCCAATTTAATCCAAACTTTGTGCCATCTTGGTGAAAATGTGACCCACACATTCTGGTGCCTCCCCCATAAAGCGCCAAATTTTTTTTGAAAAAGTGCACACACAGTATAAAGCGAATGGAAGACCCAATTTGATTCAAATACAAAGTTCCAAAATTATGAAAACTAGTAAACTTCGTATGAAGTGAAGCCGATTTGGTAATATAATCCGAATAATATTTATATTAACCATAGATTTAGTGTATCTGACTGATACCCATGCATCCATATCTCAACACTAGTACACTTTAATATAAATCCCATAGAATTCATACTTCCCAAATTCAGGATTCCAGACCGTTCGCTTTCCCGCAAATATAGTTGTACCAAAATTTATTACCATTTAGAACATATTAGTACGAATTTCCGAAACTTCCTACATACCCAAATCCTCTAAATTTCAGTATTTCAGATTTATCAGTGTACCTCGTGCCCATCAGTGTACTACAGATTGCAGGCACGGTCCCGACTGTATTAGAACGGACCCTTCATGATACCTGGACGCCTCAACATGTTTAATTAGGCTAAGTTGTCGAGTCCTTGCCATGGTAAAAGGATATGCCATGGTCAATTTTTCGCCAAATATTTTTTCACCAAAATATTTTTCTATAGAGCCGAATTTTAATAAACACCCCCCCCCCCTTTTCGCATAAAACAAAATCATTATGGAATGCGATTTTTCGACTAATGTTGGTGTGGCTGCCTCGGCACGCTCTATCTCGAACTCTACAAGGTCAAACTTCAATGAAGCGGAGACTGGGACTGATGAGACTCCCGTCGTCAAGATGGATGAATCATCAGTACCAGGAACTGCAAGAGTAGTCAAAGCCAAGGAGATCGCTGCCAAAAAGATTGTTCGGAGAACGGTAAACTACTGCAACCGGTTCATCGCACGGCACAGGAACTCCATAACGAATAAGGAGTTCCTTTTGATCAAGAGGAACCTAAAATTCATTCGGAAGTTATCCAGTAATATATTGCGAGGGTCTTATAGATTGAAATGATTCCTAAACCTAGTCCCTCCAAAAAAGGAGAAAACTGTTGGAGGTCCTAACACATCTAGGAAGTTGGAGGCTGAGACGTCTAAGCCCTCATAACCCCCCAAGGGTAAACTGAGTACTGAGCCGTCTCAGATACCAGCATCCCCGAAGACGGAGGGCAAGGGACTATCGAAGTCAGCCCGACGGAGAACCCGTAAAAAGGCCTCCCAGGAGGTTGATAAGCCACAACTTCCCTCTGGAAATCCAGCCTCCAGCCAAGATGTCGAAACCGATATCCACGGTTGTGACAATTGGGCAGTTGTTGCTGGATGCTCCAAAGGTAGCAAGCCTACTCCTCAATCTTGATTTGCAATCAAAATTTCAAATTTGTAGCTCTCTCCGCTCACATGCTACGAAATTGTACCAAATTTAGTAAATTTTAGTACCTTTCGGATACTTATAGCGCGACTTTAGAAAAACCCTTTGATACATCTATCTACACTCCATCCACTGAACATCCATCCTCATTCCAAATTTAAGAGTTCTAGGTCTTCCGGTTCGCCAAATACCAACGCTAGCATATTTAGTACTTTTCGTGATGTTCTAGTACGAAATTCCAAAAACCCAGCCCAAATTACCCAAAATTTCAAGAATCTAGCTTCAGCCGTTTCATCTGGACGCTTAACTCGTTTTATTAATATAGATTTTTGGAAACCAGTAAACGACCGGACCAATGATGATATAAGGTATAATTCACATTGACATGATGTTTTTGAACAACCGTGACCTTGATGTTCTTCAATGGAGCCAGACTACTATGCTTGGATAGTCCTGAAGTAGTCATCTAATACAACCTTGGATAGAACAGAAACTATGCGGAATATGTAAAGGATATATTATATGATATTGAGGCTTACACGAAGGAAACTGAGGAATCCATAAAACTTATCAGAAGTTTTTTGTCTTTACTCCTCCTCCAATTAGTCCAGATTAGACAAAGTCTAAAAGTCCACGTAGATAACCTCTACAAATCTTTAAAACATCGAGTTCAGCTTAAATAAGTTGATATTTTGTATAGGCCCGCTAATACTTGATAGTTTATTTGTATACGAAGAATTTCGTATAATTTGATAAACGTGTTTCCGTTTGCGAAGCGAACCAGAAAATCTACAACATACTATTCATCACACCGAACTCCATGGTGAGTGTAGAAATATAGAAAGCAAATCATTTTAGGATCAAGATTGTCGAACTCTCCTATTCAGGCAGAAATGTAGATAGCTAAGGAAACAGTAACCGATTCAGGTAAGAGATTGCCGAACATTTTTTTAGGAACACCATTTTTCTGCCGAACTCCAATGTGAGAGTAAAAATATAAAAAAAACAAAGGAAACAGTAACCGTTTTAACAACGAGATTGCCGAACTCTACTTTGGAACACTAATATTCTGCCGAACTCCAAGGTGAGCGTAAAAATATAGAAAGCTTTGGAAACAGTAAACCTAACTATATTGTGAGGATTAAGATGGTCGAAATCTACTACTTAGGAATGATCCTTTTCGAACACCATGGTGATCGTAGAAATATTATAGGGAGAAGGACATAACATTTACTCTGTAGGAAGAGCTCCAGCACTACATATCGTGAAGCGACTCCAATTAAATTAGCACCAAAGAATATCTCATACTTGGATGGAACTTACTCTCAAACTGTATTATTTTTTTTCATTTCACCCGAATGCTGCCTTGGACCATAGCCTGTCTGACACTATATTTATGCCATAGAGGTATGATATAATCCTCCATGAAACACGGAAATCCATACCCTAATAAATACCCTCGACTTCACAATAATTCTCCCGAATATTGTCATAAACGACTGCTTCTATTTACTGGCTTAGAGCTTAGGTTCGGGTTCACCTTATGGTCAGGCACAGGATATGCAGTTGTATGGTTTGTACTGTCCTGTTAGATATCGATATTTGGAATACTTGAAAAATTCCGATTCTAAATGCTATAAAAATAAATCGAAATCAACTTCTAATACTCTACCCACCTGAAGGTGACAACACCCATTGTTTATTTTATCTATTAACATATCTGAACTTTGTCACTGACGCAGAAAAAAAATAAATAAATCAACAAAAAACCAAAAATTGATTTCATTCACAGGTCGTTAAGACGAACTTCATTTAATTGACGGAAGGTACATATTTATTTTTACCATTAGCATTCCCGATATACAAAGAAAAAATTCCACGGCGACATAAAAAACAAATTTGTTTAGAAATTATTTAAATGAGGGAAGGGGTTCGATCGAATAATAATAAGCACATGGCAGGAACAAATAGAAGGTATGCAGATATTTGAATAAACTTTCTAAAGGATTTTCTAAAAGGTTCGGTCAATGAACGGGAAAATCTAAATGAAAGATTGAATCAAAAGGAACTAGGTGAACGAGAGAAAAAATGAACTACTGGAACAAAAGGAACTAGATGAACCGGATCTGGTACCGATGATTCCTTTTGCAGAATAGTTCTTTCGAACTTGTTCGTAACAGAACAAGTGAAATTAAAGGTCTTATATAGACAAAATTCCCTTTATAGCACCTCTGAAAATAGGTGAACATCTATTAGGTTTCCCATAGTTTGAAGAGCTAGCTACCTTCCCCCCCTACCCTGCCTTCTTATAAAGTCTTATGTTTGTCTGGGTATTCAATGTATTAAATGCTTTGTTGAAATTTCATCATTGTCTCTTTTGTTGCATTCACTCGTTTATCCTTTGATCCTTGCAGACAATGAAACAAAAGCATACAATTCCCTTCCTTCGGAAAAGGTCAATGGCATCCTTAAGAAGAATTTTTGTCAAAAATTTCAGGTTTTCTATAGGATTTCATTCGTAATAAATCCATTTGATATTTCCAATTGGGAATTTCAGTGGCAACATCATACTGTTTGATGTTGAGGTTTAAGTTGGCACATAAACATCTCCCGTAATTCCCATGCAACATGAGGGCTTAACTTGAACTGGCCAGCCAGCCTCAATTACAAACCACCATGCAAAGGCCTACTGACAGTGTTGCCAATATTCGGGATAATTTTGTGGGAGTCAGAAGTGTCGTTCTTGAAGGGAGTCAGAAGTCTCGTTCTTTTCGCTCCGCAAAAGAAACTAGATCATTCATACAGATTCCTTTAGTTCGGTTAATGAACGGAAATGTCTAGATGAGCGATTCTAGTACCGATCAATCCTTTTGCGGAATAGTTCAACAAATCCCCACTTGATGGTGACGTAGGAGATGAAAGATACCTAGCAACGGCTCTGATTGGCTTTAACATGGCAAAGCCCAGGCATATCGTGGTCCCTCTTTCACCTCAATTGTAAACACTGACCTCCCCGCGGTGTCACCTGGGGTTGCTACTTTCATCATCCGTTGAAACAGTGAGCTGATATGTGCCGCGACTTCACCCATAAGAGGCATAAAAAATGGGTTGAGGCGTCGGGTTAGTTGCCCATAGTCGGAAAACCCCTCCTACTTTGAAAAAGCAACGAAAAAGAAAAACAAACCTCCCTAAAGTTTACTACTCCCGCAAACGTATAAAGAACCACGATGTGTGAATCTGCACTTGGAATGTGCCCACGTTGTACAGAGCAGTTTTCGCTTTGGCGAATGTGCTCAAGAGATACAAAGCCGATATTATTGCCTTGCAAGAAATGCGATGTAAAGGAACTGGCGTAAGTAAATCAGATGATTACACCCTGTATCATACCTGCCATGAAACGAGACATGAATTTGGCTGCGGATTTATGGTTAACAGGAGAATAAAAGTTCTCGTCTCCAGATTCACTCCAGTAGATTAGCGGATTGCTAGAAACCGCATAAAAGCGCAAATTTCTTCTACATCAGACTTTTTTGCGCCCATGCTCCGACTGAAGACAAACGAGCGCCTAGAAAACGCATATGACCGCTGGCCTGCAAAATTCGGAAAGGAAATATTTTTGGTCCCACCGTCGGAAAATTCAGCTTCAAGGAAGAAACGTTCAACAACGGCATTAGGTTGATTGACTTCGCGGCAGTAAAAAAACATAGCAGCATCATATTCAAGCATCTCGATATACATAAGACCACCTGGATTTCTCCTGATCAAGCAACGAGAAATCTAATTGATAATATTGTGATAGACGGAAGTTATTCATTCAGTCAAGGTTCGCACCCGTCTTAATGTAGCAGCAAATGTGCGGTCTAATGTAACACGGAAACACGATGTCAAAAGCTGCAAACACAACAGGTAGCAGAAGCCTAATCTGCTCAACTTACCCACTTGTTAGCCTATAGCACTCCTTGTCCCGATAATAATATAGAAGCACAATGGCAAAGAATTGCCCACTCCCTACAAATTGCAGCAAAAACAACAATTGTGTACCATAGATAACAATCAAGAAACCCTTGGTCCAATCAGGAGTATCGTAATGATACTGAGGTGAAAAACGCAGCGTATAGGGCAACACTGTAACCACTAGCAACAAGTAATGCGAGGGAGAATTATCGGGAGAAAAGGAGAGAGGAGAACCATATTTTAAGAAAAAAAGAAGAAAGAACAAGAAAAACGTGAGCGAGAGCAAATCGAGATGTACAGGAGTCAGAATGAAGTTCGGTAATTTTACCAACGAGTAAAACATCAAACCGACGGCTTTGGGATGAAGAAGGAAACCTGGTGACAGACAGCGTGTTGAGAATCTGGAAGGAGCATTTTGCAAAGCCTACCACCTACCCAAAATGAGGACAGAATAACAACCAATCGGCTGAAGAATAATAAAGTAGCAGGTGCCGATGGATACCAGCGAACAATTCAAGACCGGTGGTCAGGAGAGGCTAGAGGAATGTATGCCCAATGATTGGAACCTCAGCATCCTGACCAAAAAAAGGAGAAAAGATGATATGTGCCAACTATAGAGGAAGCCGATGGATCTTGGGTTTTATCAATGCAAGTTCAGACCTGGCATATTCACTACAGACCAGACCTGGTACATACGGCAGCCCAATCCTCTCACAGGTTTGTAAAGCCATATCTGCGTTTGGAATTCCTGCAGAATAACTTTAACTGACACAAGGTCAGCAGTTAAAATCGGAAGGGACCTCTCGGAGCCCTTCAGTACCGAACGAGGATTCCGACAAGGTGACAGTTTGTCGTGTGACCTGTAACATTCTGCTGGAAAGGGTCATACGAGATGCAAATGTGAATAGAAATGGCGACGTTAACAACATAATGGGTCGAGCATTGCGAGCAGTAACAGCCACCTTTGAACGAATTGATAAGGTGTCTGCCAAAGTGAAAGGCGAGAAGACCAAGCTGATGTTATCAACGCGCAAAATGTTCAGTAGACTCGGACCGACTGTGGAACTTGAAAACTACAGCTTCGAGGTTGTGAACGATTTTATATACCTCGGTACCGGCATAAACAAAACTAATAACATCAGCTTTGAAATCCGGAGGAAAATAGTGTTGGCCAACAGATGCTACTATGGTCTGAGTAAGCAATTTAAGAACAAGGCCACCCCTCGCCATACCAAACTTACACTCTACAAGATGCTGATTCTACCCGTGCTGTTGTATGGATCTGAAGCATGGCTACTTGCGCAAACAGATGAGGCTGCTCTTGGCGTGTTTAAGAGAAACATTCTCCAAAATATCTATGGACCGATCTGCGCGGAAGGTGAATATCGTCGTCGCATCAACCCTGAGTTTTACCATCTACTCTCGAACATCGTCATAGTCAGACGTATCGAGCTGGAACATCAGAAGTCTGGATTTTTAAAGCAATATCAGGAGCTTAAATTTTTAAAAGAATATTTTTAAAAGACTATCAGAAGCCTGGAAGTAAAATTAATATATTTTATGTCGATCAGGACTGCCAGAACCTGGGTTTTTAAAAAGACTGATTTTCCAAAGGCTATCAGCATCCTGGATTTCTTTAAAGCCTAATACAAACATGGATTTTTGAAAATACTATCAAAAACCTGGATTTCTTAAATAATTATTCGAAGCCTAGATTTTTTAAAACAACCAACAAAAGCCTGAATTTCATAAAGGACTATCGATAGCCTGGATTTCTTAATAGACTATTCGAAGCCTTGATTTTTAAAAAAGGACTATCGGAAGCCTAGATTTCTTAAAAGACCATTCGAAGCCTAGATTTTGCAAACAACTATTGAAAGCCTGAATTTCTTCAAAGACTTATCAGAAGCCTAGATTATGAAAAGATACCTGATTTGTTTTAAAGGACTATCAGAAGCCTGGATAGTTTCAAAGACTGTAAAGGATTATCAGAAGCCTGGATATTTTAAAGGACGATCAGAAGCCTGGGTTTTAAAGGTACGTCAGAAGCTTACATTTTTAAAAGACTGTAAAGAAATATCAGAAGCCTGGATATTTTAAAGAATATTTTGAAAGAATGATGCCTGATTCTGATGAACTTCAGAAGTCTGAATTTTTTAGACGAATATTAGGAGCTTGAATTTTTAAAGGAATATTTTTAAAAGACTATCAGAAGCCTGGAAGTAAAAAAAATATTTTTTAAGGTCGATCAGAAGCCTGGACTGTCAGAAGCTGGGGTTTTTAAAAAGACTGATTTTCCACAGGCTATCAGCATCCTGGATTTCTTTAAAGCCTCATACAAGCCTGGATTTTTTAAAGGACTATAAGAAGCCTGGATTTCTTAAAGAACTATTCGAAGCCTAGTTTTTTCAAAAAAACATCAGAATCCTGGATGTTTTTAAAGACTATCGGAAGCCCAGATTTCTTAAAAGACTATTTGAAGCCTTGATTTAAAAAAACGACTATCGGAAGCCTAGATTTCTTAAAAGACTATTCGTAGCCTAGATTTTGCAAACAACTATTAAAAGCCTGGATTTTTTCAAAGAATTATCAGAAGCCTAGTTTCCTCAAAGAAGCCTGATTTGTTTTAAAGGACTATCAGAAGCCTGGAAAGTTTAAAAGACTGTGAAGAATTATCAGAAGCCTGGATATTTTAAAGGAGGATCAGAAGCCTGATTATTTAAAGGTACGTCAGGAGCCTAGATTTTTAAAAGACTGCAAAGAAATATCAGAAGCCTGGATATTTTAAAGAATGTTATTAAAGGACGTTGCCTGGGGATTTAGCGGTACATTAGAAGCCCAGGTTTTTGAAAGGACTATTAGAGAGGCTTTAAGAAGCCTGGATTTTTTTATTGACTATTAGAAGCCCGGCTTTATTCAAAGGACTATTAGACGCCTTAAAGGATCATCAGAAGACTTCGTTTATTTTTAAATATTTTTAGAAGGACTATCAGAAGCCTGGATTTGTCAGAGGACAATCAGAAGCCTGGATATTTTAAAGGAATGTCAGGGCTCCGATTTTTTCAAAGAATTCTTTTGAAGAACTATTAAAAATTTTGAGATTCTTGGAATATCTTGCAGACTTTGAGGAAGGTGATTATATTCAGAACAGCCGGTATTAGAAGCCTAGATTTTTTAAAGAACTCTCAGATGTCCGAATTTTGTTAAATAATAAAAGAAGGGCTATCAGAAGCCTGTCCCTTTAAAGAAATATTAGAAGCCAGAAATATGTTGTTAAAGGAAATCGTAGCCTGAGTTTTAAAGGAATATCCGAAGCATCGATTTTTTAAAGTAAACTGTTGGTGGTCTTCCATCTATGGAAGTTCTGCAGATGGTCTTTTGAGGGCCCTTAGAGGGTCTGCTAATCACTTTTACCTCTTTTCATAATTTGTTGATAGTCCAAAAAAATCCCTAAATCCTGGCAACCCTAGCCACACACAACACCATCCAGCTATCCCCACCGTTACCCAAAACCCCCCAAAAACCATACTCTCGAGTGCATGTGTGTGTGAGTTGTGTTTGGTCGGTCAACGTTGTCGTTGTTATCATCGTAGACGATGTCGTCGTCCGTCGTGTACTCTCACCGCGGGAGCGTAAACGTATGCCTGTATGTGTGTTTTGTTTGGGTTTCTTCGTTGCTGTGTCTCATCGTGTTCGTGTCTCGTGTGTTAATTTTAGAAAAAATTTAATTCATTTCAATTCAGTGACTGGTGGCAAACGGGTGAAGTTGTTTTTTGTAAGCGGAACGTTCTCGTCGAGTCCAAAAGTTGTGTGGAGAAGAGTTCAAAAAAATTTGTAGAAGAAAAAAATAACAACAACAAGAAATTCATTTTATGTTTTTGTTTTTTGTGTGCTTTCTATGCTAAATAATAACGTGGGAAGTGTTGTGTAGTAAAGCAAAGCAAAAAAAATCAAGAGAAAATTCAAAGTGAAAAAAATAAGTTTTTGATTAAAATATTAAAAATAAAAAATTAATTGTGTCGTGAGAGAAAAAAATTATTTTGTGTTTAAAAGGTAATTTATAAAAATAATTTAGAAAAATTATTTAATTAAAAAAATCAAAATTTAGTTAAAAATGTTTGTGTGCCCAAAAAAGAAATACAAATACAAACCGGGCGGTGCCTGAAATGAAAAAAAATATTGTAGACAAAAAAAATTAAATTTATATGAAAATAATAATAAGAAACAACAACAACAAAACCAAGATAACACAACAAAAAAACAACAACATCGAAAAAAATTTAATATACTTTGTTCATGGTGTACTTAACAACAAAAACAAAAAATTATATCAAGAAAGAAAAAAAATACAACAGCAACAGTGTCTGACGACACCACAGAGCAAAGCAGCAACAACAATAAAACGCATGGAAAATTCCAAAAAGTGAAATATTTTTACAAGTAAACAAGTTTGTAGTTACTCGACAAACTAAGGAGAAGAAAAAAATAATAACAACAGCAACAACAACAACACAACAAAAAAATATTAAAAGAGCAATCCATGGTGCCGCTATTCTCATAGATGAGATATTCATTAAAATATACACAGAGATACACATAAACACACACACACACATGGGCCCCGCACTTGCCACACCATTCGCCGAGATACATTCAAAAGCAAAAAAGAAAAACAAACAAGCCAATACATGAACGCACACACACAAACACAGGCATTCAGCCATAAACGTAGTCAGCAGTGGCCAGAGTACAAACATAGCGGTTATATGACTGTGTATATGTGTATGGGTGTGCGTGCGCCGTGTTTCAGTTTGCATGGTGTCATGTCTTTTTTTTCTTATTGGAATTATAAAATGATCACGTTTTTCAAGTGACAAAGCGAAAACCAAAAAAACGGCACACACAACACTTGACAAAAATTCCAAAATGTTCGAAACAAAACATGGTTTTTACTATTTCGAAAAGCAAAACAACAACAACAATAAAAATAATAACAATGTGAACAAAAATAAAATAATAATAATGTGTGAATTTGTGATTTAATTAAAAATAAAAAATAAAACTAAATACATTAAGGTTCAAAATCTTTATCTGCCATATGTGAGTGCTCTCTCTCGCTCTAAATGTGTTAACACTCTCGGTCTATCTCTCTCTCCCTCTTTAACCATTTGAATGCATTATCTCAGCATTCATGTGTAGACAAACAGAAAAAATCGTCTAGGTTTTGTTGTTGCTGCTGTTGATAAGAGTTTCACGACAACGAAACACAATAACCCACGAAGCATACGTGCTGCTTGGCCGAGGAATATCAAAGCAACAACAATAATAACAATAACAAACCCAAATATATGGTAACACAACAACAGCAAGCAGCGGCTCACTTCATACACACAGACACCAGCCAGCCACTCAATATCTCATTGTAATGTTATTTAGCTGTTGTTGTTTTTGTTGTTGCTGGCGTTCTTTGTTTTGATTGTTTTCAAATACATGGTGTTGTTGTTGCTGCTGTTGCCGTTGTTATTTTCCCTCTCCGTTGTTGAATTGCATGTAACAAGACGTGTGGGATTTTGTTTTACGCATATGTATGTAGTATGTGTGACACATTACCACGTTCAATTGGATAAACATAAACGTGAATGGAAATTTTTAATGGAAAAAACAAACAAATGATGTATAGATTATTGAAAAACAACGCATGTAATAAATACAAAAATTAAAATTAATTTCAAATGATAAAAAAATTAAAGCACAAAAAAAATAATAGAAGATATTATAAATAAATAATTAAAATATTAATATTAATATAGTTAAAAAATAATTAAAATTATGGAAAAGAAATAAATAATAAAACACGCAAATAATTAATAATTATTAAGTTTAAAAATAAATATATATAAATAATGAAGGATTAATTAAAAAAAATAATATTAATTAAGTAACAAATTACTTTAAATTAATTATGGAAAATAAATAAAAAATAAAACACACATAAAATTAAATTGAAAATAATATAAATAATTAATTAAAAATTATAATTAATAAAGTTAAAATATAATTTAAAATTAAATAAAAAAATTATAGAAAATTAAATTTTAAATAAAAAAATGTGAATATAAATAAAATTAAATAATAAATTATTATGAATCATAAAATGTAATAACAAAAATAATTACCATATAAATAATGTTAAATAATTAACATACAACATTACAATAAACTAAAAAAATTATAAAATAAAAAATATATAAATATAATATTTAATAAATATAATATATATATATATATATATATATAATTAATAGATAAAATTTAACTATACCTTACATAAAACATAAAATTATTAAAAATTCTGTAAAAAATATTCAAATTGTAAATTAGTAATTTTAAAGTAATAAATTATTAAGAGAAAAATTGTAAAAATTAATATAAAAACATAATAATGAAATGATAAAAATAAATAAGAATTAAAAAATAAATAAAATAATTACAAAATAAAACTTTAAATAAATAAAAATTAAATATTGATAATTTTTGGTGGCTAATTCGATCGAAAAACTTGTACAAAATAGTCAAAATCCGCAAATGCGGGACGTACAAAAATTGGACCAATATTGATCACTTTTAGTACGGAGATTTCGTACCAAATGGGAATACAAAATAACAAATTACAATCATTTTGGTTGGGAAAAATTTGTTCAAGTTCCCCAAAATACCGAAAATTTGAGGGTATGTACCGTTATACGGGGTCTACCCAAAAACTTGAATCAATATTAATGATTTTTAGAGGCTGGATTTGGTACTCAATTAGTACCCAACATAAAAAATACAGCCAATTCGATCGAATAACTTGACCAAAATTCTCAATATCAGGATATATGGTGGCAACCCCAAAAAGTTGGACCAATATTTATAATTTTTAGTAGCTAGATTTCGTTCAAAATGGGAAGTCAAAATAACAAATTACAACTATTTCCTTTGAAAAATGTGCCCAAGCTCCACAAAATATCGGAAATTTGGGGGTATCGTTATATGGAGCTATCCGAAAAAGTTTTCTAATTTGTATACCCTTCACCACACTGTGTTCGTTTGTTGGTGTTAAATTGTAAACAAAGTACAGGTCGCATTTATGATCCGATTTGCATGGGATTTGGCATAGGTCACATATATGGCCCAAGGACCCTATTGAAATTGAAGAAAATCGGATCAGATTTAGATGTAGCTCCCATGTATATTTTCGTCCGATTTTATGTAAATGGTGCATGGTGCATATCTTTCGATTTGCACGAAATTTTGCATGGTGTACTGAATTAAGTCTAGAATGACGTGTGTCAAGTTTCGAGGAAATCAGACCAGAGTTAGATATACCTCTCATATATATTTTCTGTCTGTTTTAGGGTAAATGGTGTACCAAAGCCCCTATATATCTTTTGATTTGCACGAATTTTGGAATAGCGCACTGAATTTAGTCGAATGTGCTAAGTTTCGTGAAAATGGGTTTAGATTTAGATATAGCTCCCATATAGTATATTTTCGTCGGATTTAAGGTAAATAATGCACCAAAACCGCCATATTTTTCCCATAAATTTGGTCGGTTTACGATACTTATAAATAAAGATCGCATATTTAGATCGTTCAATTTCATGTCAATGTTCCTTCGAAAAGACGACGTCTTTTATGATACATATGTAGAATATACCCAAAGTGGTGAAGGGTATCATATAGTCGGCTCAGTCCGACTTTACCATTTTCCTTACTGGTTATAATTTTTAATAGGGATATTTGTTGTCTACTGATACTAAATTTCAGTTAATTCGGTTAAGCTATGTGTCCATAATCTTGAAAGTATCGAAAATTTGGAAGGACCATTGTATGGCAGCTACCCTAGAATGTGGTCTGAAATAGCTTATCTTCGAACTTGATTTCAGAATATAGCGTGATTTACAACTGAAGCGAGGACAAGGCTTAGTATTTTTTCATGATTTTCGGAATAACAAAATTGCATATATCCTCCTTACCATGATGGAGGTTATATAAATATAAATAAACAATACACAATTTTAATATTAAAAAATATATGCTATTTTAAAAATAAAAATATACTTTAATAAAATAAAAATTAAAAAATAAGTAAAAAATTAAAAAAATTAATTCAAACTTTATAAAAAGGCAAATATAAATAATAAAATCAGAGAGAAAAAAATTAAAAACATCAATTCAATTTTTATTAATTAAATTAAATATATATATATATAAAAATATATATATATATATATATATATATATATTTAAATATGAACAAAAATTTCATGAAAATAACTCAACGAAATATGCACACATAAATTTTTAACAAAAATATAAAATAATAATATTTTTATATATAATACGTTTTTTATTATTTTTTATTTATTTCATTAACCCAATTAATATATTTTTTTTATTTTTTTTCTTCCTTTATAGATATCATTAAATATATGAAAGCATTTAAAAAAAGTGTGTGAAAAAATCCCATGAAAAAAAACCAACAACAACAAGTTAAAAAGTGGCTGTAATAATTTCTTTTGAAAATTATTACAAAAAATTGCTATTAAAAAAAATTCATAAAATAAAAAAACACCCCATCAAAATTCTAAAAAAGAAAACAACCCACCTGAGAATTAAAATAAATAAATAATAAAAAATCAACAACAAAAGTGAATATTTTTTCAAAACAAAAGAAAACAAAACAACCACATAAAAATTAAAATAAAATATATATTTTTTACAACAACCACATGTGTATATTTTTCAATAATTTCATCTCAGTTGTTGACTTCCTTTGAATAAGATATTTTTTTTTTAATTTCAAAAATTTTGGTTGTGTGAGATACTACGGTCAGACGACAAAGACGACGAAATCATTCATCATTCACCAGATAAAAATTAAAAACAACAACAAATCCCACCAAAACCTAAAAACAACCTGTTTGAGTGTAAAAGCCAAATAAATAACAAAAAATAAATAAATAAGTGAGAGTAAATGAAAAGAGAAACGTAAAAAAATTCACTCTCTTCGCCAACCCAACCAAACACAGTGTACCTGTAAAAAGAAATTCTTTTTTTCAATTCTGGATTTATCAAGAAAAAAATTCAACATTCCACCGCAACAGCAACAAGATTTAAAACAACCTCCAACAAAAATATCCCCTACTGCACCTTCGTCTTCTTCTTCGCCCTGCAACCATTTAGTTGATGTTCCACTACCACAACAACAACCAACAAGACATCCCAGTAGTAGCAGCAGCAGCAGTTACCATCCCCACAGCCTCGGTAGTTGCTCCAGCCTGAATCTATCGTCAGTCAATATTCCTGTAATTGTCCCGCAGACCAGCCTCATCATTAACGGCAACAAGGGCACGACGAATCTAAGCGGCAAACGCCCCACAAAAATTAAAAACGAAATTATGGAACCGTACTGGGGTGATGCCAATGGACATGCTCCACATTCCGTTAAGTATGAAAAGTAAGTTTTGTTCTAACAACAACAAGAAAAACAGCATTTTTGGTATTATCGAACCAATTTGTTGTTCGAACCGAAATTGAAATTCGGTATAGAGAATGTATATATTTATTTCTTTATTGTTTTTTTTTTCTTCTTCTTTATGTATACACTTCAGTTACTTTGACAGTGTCCTTAAAATATCAAGGTCGTCTAGCTTGAAATAAAATGGAATTATTTTATTTGTGGAAATAGGGATCAAAGTGAGTAACGGTGTTCCCTGGAATTTGTGTGAACATTTTCCGTGGAAATTTTTAGTTTGAAAAGGTCAGGGTTTTTTTTTGGAAAAATGGACAGCAAAAAGTTGCTTCTTTAGAATTGGGGTAAAAAGGTGTAATTCTGTTTAAAGGAAAAAAAATGAAATAAGGGGAGAAGGTTCTTATCCAAAGAATAAGTTCTCTTGACCTTATATCAAGAAGTCCTTTTGCATCTTCTATGAAAAGACATCGATGATAAGGTATTCTTTGAGAAGACCATTGGGTATTCCATATTGGTCCACTTTTGAGAAAACCATTTGTTCGGTTTAAATGAAAATATCATCTGCACTTCTATGTGGAAACTTTAGGGGCCAATGGGACTACTATGGGAAATCCATTGGGACTTTTGTTTCTTCTATGAAAATTGGGTCTTTAATGAGGAGATCAGGGAGTTTTTTATAGGAAGGTCATTTAGTCTTTTATGAGAGGAACATTTGGGATTTTATCAGCAAACTTCGGACTTCTTTCTCTGGGAAATCTATAAGTAAATCTCTTTGATTTCTATAATAAGATCTCTGGGACTTCTTTAAGCAGAACTCTCGGACTTCTATGAGAAGATATCTGGGACTTCTATTAGAAGATATCTGGAAATTCTTTAGGAAAATCTCTGGGACTTCAATTAGAAGATCTTTGGGACTTCAATAAGAAGATTTCCGGGACTTCTATAAAAAGATCTCTTTGGATTTCTATAAGAAGATCTCTGGGACTTCTATAAGCAGAACTGTAGGACTTTTGGAAATTCTTTAAGAAAATCTCTGCGACTTCTATAAGAAGATATCTCTTTGACTTTCATAAGAGGATTTCTGCGACTTCTATAAACAACATCTCTGGGACTTCTATAAAAGGATCTCTGGATATTCTATAAGAAAACCAACTGGCATTTTAAACCAAGATCATCCGGTCCTCTATTAGAAGATCATTTGGTCTTTGGGCTTTCTATAAAATGATCTCTGGATATTCTATGAAAATACCTCTGGAACTTCTATAAAAAAGACTTCATCTATGAGAAGACCTCTGGGACTGATATAAGAAATCCTCTTGGTCTTCAATATGTCGTCCTCTGGGTCTTCTGAAAGAAGATCTCTCGGACTTCTATAAGAAGATCTTTAGAATTTACATTAAAAGACCTCTGGGACTTCTTTAAGAAATCGTCTGGGACTCCTATGAAAAGATCTGTGGGAATTTTAAAAGAAGGTCTCTAGAAATTAAAATATATCTGGAACTTCCAAAAGAAAATGTCGGGTACTTCTATAAAAATATCTCTGGGTTTTCTATAACAGTACCTCTTAAATCTCCTGGTCATCCATCAGTAAATTTCTGGGTCTTCTATAAGAAGATTTCAGGGTCATATATGAGAGTACCTCTGGGACTTCTATAAAAAAGACCCTTCGGTCGTCTATAAGAAGACCGAAAAATTATCAATGTCCCCCACAAGAATATATCGTATTCATATAGAAAACCTTTCAATATTTCGACCTTTATAAGAACACCTTCCAGTCTTTATAAGACCACCTTCAGATCTTTTCGATATTCTAGTTTTTGTAAGATAACCTTTAGATTCTCTATAAGAAGAGCTTCCACAAGAATACCTTCTGTTCTCCCGGTTCCATGACAAGACCCTTCGATCTTCAATATGTAGGTCTCTATAAAGAATAAGGCCTTCAGATATTCTATGAAGCAGAAGACCTTTAGCGATTCTCTGAAAAAAAAATTTCGTCAGCTTCTCTGTGAGGATGAAGACTATAAACTTTTCTATGGGGTAGAAGACCTTTAAATCCTCCATGAAGAAGAAGACCTTCAGATCTTCTATTAAAAAGAATATTTCACGTTTTTCATAAGAGGGCCCTCCGATCTTTTATATGTAGGTATTCAGCTCTTCTGTGGGATAGAAGACCTTCAGTTCTGCTATGGGGAAGAAGACCATCAGCTTTTCTATGAGGTAGAATACCTTCAAATCTTCCATGAAAGGGAACACCTTCAGGTCTTCTATGAAGAAGATTTCACGTTTTTCATAAGAAAACCCTCCGATATTTCTATTGGGATGAAGGCCTTCAGTACTTCTATGAAGAAGAAGATCTCCAGCTCCCCTACGAAGAAAAACCCAGCTCTTCTGTGAAGAAGACCTTCAGCACCCCTATGAAGAAGACATTCATCTCTTCTATGAAGAAGAAGACCTCCATCTCTTCTATGAAGAAGAAGACCTCCAGCTCTTCTATGAAAATGACCTTCAGCTCTTCTGTGAAGAAGAACACCAGCACTTCTATGAAGAATACCTCAAGACTTTCTCTGAAGAAGAAGACTTTCAGTTCTTCTATGAAGAAGACCTTCAGTTTTTTTACCAAGATGAAGACCGTCAGCTCTTCTATAAAGAAGAGTCCTTCAGATCTTCTACGAAAAAGAATTCCAGCTCTTCCTTGGAGACAAAAAAAAAAGTTCAACAGTTATTTTTATGAGGAAGACCTTCAGTCTTCTTTGGATAAAAATACCTTCAGATTTTCCATGAAGAAGCCCTCTAAGAATAGATCTGCAGATCGTCTTTTTTTTTAGAGAACATTTTCTTCTATCAAGAATTCACATCTGTTCTTCTATAAAGTGGCCTTGCAAATCTTCCATAAAAAGGTCTCCTTATATAGAAACACCATTATATTTTTCTATAGAAAAAAAAAAAAACAGGAAATATTCCACGTCTGAAAATCTTACACTCCAGTTATTTTTTTATTTTCTGATATCCATATATGTACATACATATGTATATTTAAATGTTAATTATTTAAAATAACAAACATTCGTATGTATGTAAATGTGTTATCGCGTGTGTGAGTGTGTATGTGTTTGTCTACAAACCTCTTGATAAACAACTTTCATAATGTTATCTACAAACGACGACGTTTAGTTGGCCGGCCGATCGATTGACGTCAGTCTCGTTGAGGTGAGGTGTTATTCTCTTAGAGACAGCAAAAAAAACGTGTCCTATTGACATTGTGTATTAGCCCCTAACATCATACCATCCCCCTCCCCGCTCTCATTTTCTTGTTACTACTTTTTTGTTTATGTAATATCCAGTTAATCAACAGCAACAACTATCGGACAAAAGGTGTTTGTTTGTACACAACAAACGTGTCGGAATATCTCATTGCCCTACTCCAACTCCTCCTTCTTCGTCTTCCCATTGGGAATACTTGAATGAATTACGAACGACAACTTAATATATCCATCCGTCTGTCTGTCCATATAAGTTTGTATAAATTTTTGTTGAGAAAGAAAAAAAAAAATAAAACACAAATCATTGCTGTTTATGAAATAATAATGAAAAAAAAAACAAAAAACGTTTGTCAGACATTCCGATAACGATAATCGAGACTTGCCGTATCTGTACAGAGAAAAAAAAAACAATTTTATAGGTTGGGCCATATTTCATTTTTCAGTTAGATTGTATGAAATGAATGTTCGTTCCGAACTGTGACTGACTATATGGCCCACACATGGGTGCATAACAAATTGTGTGAATGTGTGTTATCAAAACAGAAATACAAAACAACAACAGCAACAACGCCAATATCACATTCATAACAAATCACGTTTTATATACTTTCGCCCATATATACACACACACATAATGTTATATACATATGTGTATATACTATATACATACATATATGTCTGTATGTCCATACGTATTTATCTATAAGTCTGTATTCTGAATCTGTTGTTAAATAAACACAATTAATATTAATGTGAAGGTATGTGTGTGCCTGTATCAGTGTTGCTCGGTAGTCTCTATCAAAATACCTTACCGAATCAAAACTTACGTACGTACGTAGCCACTAACCAAACGACCAACCGATGTGTTTACACGTTTCTTCACATACATACAAATCCCTGCTAGAAATTTCTTTTTTGTTCATACATTCGTATAAATTATAATAAAAAATAAAGAATGAAAAAAAATAGCAAACATTCACATACCAGATAACATTATTAACAAAAAAGAAAAAAAAATTGAAAAAAAAACACCCGACAACGACAGCGAATCGGACAACATTAACAACGACATGACACGATTTCTGATGATGCGGCGGTACGGCAACCGGCTGGCGGCTGCAAACAAAACCCACAAAAACAACACCATCTTCGTATTGATAAGAATCGTTGTTGCTATGCTCAGCCGATTAATTTCAGCGAGTCATTCATTGAAATCGTTTCATTATTTAATTTTTTGTTTTGTTTTTAATATTCGGGCATTTAGATTGTAAACATTATCATGATAATGAATTGTAAAAAAAAAATATTATTATATAGTTCTGGGAAGTATAAATAAAAAAACCGCAACAAACTGGATCGATATTTTAGGGTTAGGGGTGTCGTGTGCTATGGCATTTAATGAAGACAAATTGGAGGTGTTATCGGGAATTCCTAGGATTTTTTATCAGATATCAAATGGTTTTATTACGGAAGATGAGGGAGGTAGAAGCAAAAAAAGGTTTCCCGTGAAAGATCAAAAATCTTGCCAAGAGGTCTAAAGGAAAACAGGGTTCTTCTAAAATATCAGAAGGTTTTATAAAAGACCTGAAGATCTTATAGGAAACCCGAAGGTCCTATAGAAGACCTAAAGGTCTTATAGAAATGCTAAAGGACTTATAGAAAACTTAATAAGACCTTAAAACCCTACAGAAGACCTAATGTATAATAAAAGACCAGATGGTCGCAGAAGGTCCTATAAAAGGTCCTGAAGGTCTTATAGAAGAGCAGAAGGTATTATAGCAGATAAAACGTAAAGGTTTTATATATAAAGGTCTTATAGAAGACCTAAATGCCATATAGACTTGAGGGTATTATAAAAGATCAGAAGGTCTTATAGAAAAACTGAAGAGCCTATAAATAACATGAAGGTCTTATAGAAGACCAGCATTTATTATAAAAGACCTGAAGGTTTTATAGTCCAGATGTTCTTATAGAAGTCCAGTTGTTCTTTCAAAATAAGACAATTATGTCTTCTTATAGAAGCCCAGTAGGTCTTCTTATAGAAGCACATTAGAAGGTCTTCTCTTAGAAGACCTGAAGGTCTTCTCTAAGACCTATAGAAAACCAGAGGGTGTTATAGAAAACAGGAAGAACTTAAGGAAGACTAGAAGGTCTATCGAAAGCCAGAAAGTCTTATAAAAGACCAAAAGGTCTTATAGAGGACTTAAAGGTCTTATAGAGGACTTAAAGGTCTTATTGAAGACCAGAAGGTCTTATAGAGGACTTGAAGGTCTTATAGAAGACCAGAAGGTCTTATAGAAGACCAGAAGATGTTATAGAAGATTAGAAGGTCTTATTGAAGACCAGAAGGTCTTATAGAAGACCAGAAGGTCTTATAGAAGACCAGAAGGTCTTATAGAAGACCAGAAGGTCTTATAGAAGACCAGAAGGTCTTATAGAAGGCCAGAAGGTCTTATAGAAGACCAGAAAGTCTTGTAGAAGTCCAGAAGGTCTTATAGAGGACTTGAAGGTCTTATAGAAGACCAGAAGGTCTTATAGAGGACCAGAAGGTCTTATAGAAAACCTGAAAGTCTTATGGAAGACCTGATGTTCTTTTCAAAGAAGACAAGAAGGTCTTCTTAGAGACAACCAGTAGCACTTCTTACAGAAGGCCACGGAATCGTTTACCTTTTAAAGGTATTTTTATAAAAGTCAGGAATAAGTTCTTAAAGATGGCCAAAATGAATTCTCAGAGAAGATCAGAAAATGTTCTCGAAAAAGGGAGAACATGTCATTCGATGGAAGAACGGAAAGACTTTTCTATAAACATCTTTTAGAAGTTCCAGATGTCTTCATATTCAAGACTCAGAGGACTTCTCATATATGTCCCAGGGATATTTTTTTATAGAAATCTCAGAGGACTTCTCATACAAGCCTCAGAGGACTTCTCATACAAGGAGGATTTCATACAAGAGGATTTCTCACTGAAGCCTCAAATAATTTCTCACTGCAAACTTCTCATAGAATTCTTAGGGGACTTCACAGTGAAGTCTTAGAGAACTTCTCATAGACGTCTCAGAGGATTTCTCACTGTAGTTTTGAAGAACTTCTCACTGAAGTCTAATAGGGCTTCTCACTGATGTCTCTGAGGACTCCTCACATATATCACAGTGAAGTGAAGTGTCAGAGGATTTCTCAGTGAAGAAGCCCTCTCTCACTGATGTGTCTGAGGACTTCTCATAGAAGTCTCAAAGAACTCCTCACTTATATTTCAGTGGACTTCTCATAGAAGTGGACTTATAAGTATAGTCTCAGAGGACTTCTAATAGAAGTCCAGAGTTTTTCTTGTAGAAGTCCAGTAGGCCTTCTTATAGAAGTCTCAGAGGACTTCTCATAGAAGTCCTCTAAAACTTAATTCTCAAAAAAATTCTCATAGGAGTCTCAGAGGACTTCTAACTGAAGTCTTAGAGGGCTTCTCACGGAAATATCACAGTACTTCTAATAGAAGTCCAAGAGGTCTTCTTGTAGAAGTCCAGGAGGCCTTCTTATAGAAGTCCCAGAAGAAAAAATATCCTTTAAAAAATCAAAGCCTCAATGAGTTCTTAAAAAATTAATCTTTAAAAAATACACCCCTCAAGGAATGCTTAGAAAAATATTCCATAAAAAGAGTCCTTAAAAAATTATTCTTTAAAAAAATCCACGTGTGGGAGAGTGTTTTACAAATATTCTTTAACCCTTTCAGTGTCAAATAAATTTTTTGTCGGAATAAAAATCTAAAATTTTGTACTTAAAATCATATAAAGGCATAGAGTTTAGAAAAAAATGCAATCTTCATTTTAAGCCTTGGACAGTTTTGTCTGTTTTTTAGCAAAAACAAAAACATCAATGTTAACGGTACTTAGGATAACCGAAAAATCGCAAAGAAAGAGAGAATTTTTAAATGTCGAATATATTCGACAAAAACACTGAAAGGGTTAAAAATCCAAGCCTATAAGAGTCCTTAGATGTATATTTTTTTAACCCATGACTTGATAGTCCCTAGAAAAAATATTCTTTAAAATTTCATTGTCCTTTGCAAAATATATTTTAATTACCCGTTTTACATATTATCACGAAATTCCAACAAAAAAATAATCAAAATCCAATATCCAATTCTTAGAAAAATGAAAGAAATTCAAATTATTATATCACGCTTCGACAACGTGTACTTTTCGTCGGCATTTAATATCAAATAATATCATTAATGCTCACGCTTTATTTGAAATGTGAGTGTGGCGTGAGTGAACGAGTGACGAAACCACTGTGTGGTGAATGTGAAAAAATATCACGTTTAGTTAAACGGCGAAATACGTTAATTGGGTCTCTGCGACTCATTCGCGAACTCACAGCGCCATTGCCTGCCTGGTGATGTGTCTGAACGTAATATCTGAAATGGCCAGAAAAACACACAACCGGCGCACACACACACTCACTCACTTCTCGGCCAACCAAAATAGTTGTAGCTATCAAATTGGCCTAAGGCAAAACAAAAATGTGCGGCGGATTGCACATGTTTTAAAAATATCTTTTTTTCGAATATTGTGTGTGTTTGTTGTAGTCGGCTGGCTGGTTTATTATTGAGGCCCACGTTTTTTGATATTTTTTCTGTTTTTTTTTTTAATTTTTTATTTTGGTTTTTATTTTGCAAACAGGAAAATAGCCTGCAATTCGTTTTTTGGCAACGATGAGAGGTTGTTGTCGAATAGGCACGAGAGTTTTTCTTTCGTAATATTATACACGAGTGGCAATGTTTTTATTATTTTTAATTTTTTTTTTCGAAATATATGTGTGGGAAATTTTATTTTGGGAGGGAAAGAAATTTTGAAAATTAATTTCGATAATTTTCGATAAATGAATTAAATTGTTTGATTATATACCCAAAATACTCAAATTGCATTAAACCAAGAAATTTGACACATAAAATTTAAAATAATTGAATTTATCGATTTCGATAATTTTTCGATAAATGGCTAAAATGTATGTTTATGATGTGTAATGGAAATATTTTTATGTGTCTGTGGGCTAGTTAAACATCGGGATTTCATAACATGCTAAAAATTTACCTATTTGTTTAAGAAAAATGAAATTTATCGAATGTTATCGAAAGAGATTAATTAATTATTTTATAATTATCAATTTTTTTGAAATATAATTTTTTAGAGATCTTTTTTTTTTGGCGAAATTAAACATTTGACAAATTTAAAAAGACAATTTATCGATAACAATTTATCGGCTGTTATCGAAATGTTATTTTTTTAAAGAAATAATTTTTTTATAGATTTTTCTGCCGAGATTAACCATTTGACAAATTTGGAAAGACTGAAAATTTATCGATAACAATTTATCGATTTTTATCAAAATTTAATTTTTTTCATAGAAATAATTTTTTATAGATTTTTCTGGCGAAATTAAACATTAGACAAATTTGGAAAGAATTTATCGATTTCGATAATTTTTCGATAAATGCATATTTATCGATGATTATGCATATGATGCATAGTGGAAATATTTTTATGTTTCTGTGGGCTTGTTAAACATCGGGTTTTCATGACATGCTAAAAATTTACTAATATGTTAAAGAAAACTAAAATTTATCGAATGTTATCGAAGAAGATTAATTAATTATTTTATAATTATCAATGTTTTTAAAAATAATTTTTTAGAGATTTTTTTTGGCGAAATTAAACATTTGACAAATTTGGAAGGATTGAAAATTTATCGATAACAATTTATCGATTGTTATCGAAATTTTATTTTTTCATAGAAATAATTTTTTTATAGATTTTTCTGGCGAAATTAAACATTTGACAAATTTGGAAAGACTGCAAATTTATCGATAACAATTTATCGATTGTTATCGAAATTTTATTTTTTGATAGAAACCTTATTTTTTTGCCAACTGATCGAATATTGTGCGTATTTTTTTATTTACTTAAATACACACAATTTTATTTATAGTTTTCAAAAAAAAAATATTTTTTCGAAAATTTTCAAAATTCCAAAAATTATTATTTTTTAATTTCAATAATAATAAAACAATAATAATTAAATAAACGTTTCTAAAACAATTGTATTGTAATTTTATTTCAAAATCTATTAATAATTATAGAAAATACAAGACTTATCGAAAATTATCGAAATTCCAAAATAATGAAAAATTATTATTTTTTTAATTTTAAAATAAATAAAGCAAATTGATTAAATAAATGGAATGGGATAAATATGAAATGGTTAAAAACAGCAAATTTATTTATAATTTAAAACAAATATTTTTCCGAAAATTATCGAAATTCCAAAAATTGTTAAAATCAAATTGTTTTAATTTCAAAAAATAATAATTCAATAAATGTTGTTAAAATAATTGTCGAAAACTCATTTTTTTATTTATTCCAAAAAATTTTGTTTTATCCAAAAATAATCAAAATTCCAAAACGCATTTTTTTAAATTTCAAAATAAATAATCATTTCTAAATTAATGGGTAGGGAAAAATACACAACATCGAATAAAATGTCGAATGTATCCGTCTGTTGTTTATTATTTGATAGCTCAAAGTTTATTTTTAAATTTGAAATAAATAAATATGTGTTTATATCCCTCCCTCCCCTCCCCACGCCTCTGACCCCCAAAACCAAATTCCCATTAAATGACCAATAGATGAAAACAACAACAGCAACAAAAAATTAATGTTCACGAAATGCAAATATTTTTGTTCGAAAACTTATCGTGCTCACGTTTATTCGACACATGCCACAATAAAACACACACACACACACATAAACGTGTGTGAGTGTGTTTTTTGGATGCAGATGTGGATTTTGTTCATAGCCAACAAATGGATTGCAAAAAAAAATAGAAGAAAAAAACTAGAAATACAAAACTGCTCTAAATTTTGTAAAATTAAACAAGCAAATAAGCATCTCATCCGACCTCATTGTTTTGAAAAAAATATAAATTTTTTTCACATACATATCGTATGGTATGCTACCTATCGTTGGTGGTACATGTCGAAACAAAGGAATTTCGTGTAAGAAAAAAAAATCGCAAAACAAAACAACATTTAGGTGAAAGTGTGAATTTTTTTAGAAGACAGTTGGCACCTTGTTGTCGATAAATAAAAAAACGCGAAAAAATCGATATAAAAAATTACTCGAAGGACCAAAAAATTAATTATTAATTTAAAAAAATGCAAAAAAATCTTGGCACCTTGTTGTCGGCAAATAAAAAATGCGAAAAAAAATCAATATAAAAAATTACTCGAAGGACCAAAAAATGAATTAAAAAAAATTCCCAAACAAAAATTCATAATTTAATCAAAATTCTTGAGCTCGAACGACCAACATATATTTTTTTATAATCGAATTTATCGAAGTAATTATCGGATAAATTAACCTGTTTTCTTTTGATTTTAATTTAAGTTCAATACCATTTATTAACCTTTTGCCCCTCCCCCTGTTTGTTCCCCTAAAAATAAACAACAAGAACAAGCATAACAATAAATGAGAACTCATTGCTCACTCAATATTAAATTTCAGCAATGTATTTGTCAACCAGATAGAGAAAACAAAACACAACAAAAAGCACAACATACAAATACAATCACATTCATATGCATATGAATGGCTG
This sequence comes from Musca vetustissima, assembly GCF_032173495.1. Classification (NCBI taxonomy): domain Eukaryota; kingdom Metazoa; phylum Arthropoda; class Insecta; order Diptera; family Muscidae; genus Musca; species Musca vetustissima. Next base: position 254,257 of record NW_026886870.1, read on the forward strand.
TGTATTGTGTGTGTATAATTCAAGTGCGTATCAGAAAATGTCCTTTGCAAGGTCGTCACTTAACACCATTGTTCACAGCGATATATATATATATATATACACATATACATATATAATATTTCCTTAATCGAATACCCCAAAATTAGTTCGAATATTTTCTATTAGCTCTGGTGTTTTTTTTTCTAATTTTGGTTTCGTGTTTTTTTCACTTTGTTTGTATATGTTAATTGCATGATATCGAGTTTTTTCTATTGTGTGATATTTTATTTTCGATAAATATAAATGTTTGCTTGTCAGTTTCCTAAAATAGAATCAAATATTGTCACGTTTTTATATGGGCAGATATGAAATTTTATTGAACAGTCATATAGATATTTAATTAACGAAACAACAATAAACAAAATGAAATCAAATTAATTTCGAAATCTTAAGCTATATTTTGTGAAGAAAATTTTAAAAATACATAAATATTTAATTTAGTTTAAAACTATACATTGTTTATATTTTATGAAAATTAAAACATTTTTTGTTTAATAAAAATAAATAAAAAATAAAATTAATAAATTTGTATAAAATTAATGTTTTTCAATTTTTATAAAGTTATTATTTTATTTAAATTTAATTTTGTATAAAAGAATTATTTTTATACAAAAAAAAACAAATTGGGATGTAGCATGATTATTTTGCAAAAAAAAAATAATTTTATACAAAATTAAATTAATTTTATACAAAAAAAAAATAATAATTTTAATTTAATAAAAATTAAATAATTTTAATTAAACAAAAAAAATTAATAAAAATTAAATAATTTTAATTAAACAAAAAAAATTAATAAAAATTAAATAATTTTAATTTATCAAAAATTGTTGGAGTAGTAGATGTATAGTGGTTTTTGGAACTGACCATGGCCTTGTGGCTAGGTCCCATTCATGAAAAATAAAGAAATTGAGAATTGAAAAATTAAAAAAATTAATTTAATAAAAATTAAAGAATTTTTTTTAATCAATTTATATTTGTATACTCTACACAACTATGTTGTCAGCGTTAGTTATAGCTTAATTAGTTCGAATATTTTCTATTAGCTCTGGTTTTTTTTTCTAATTTTGGTTTCGTGTTTTTTTCACTTTGTTTGTATATGTTAATTGCATGATATCGAGTTTTTTCTATTGTGTGATATTTTATTTTCGATAAATATAAATGTTTGCTTGTCAGTTTCCTAAAATAGAATCAAATATTGTCACGTTTTTATATGGGCAGATAAATTTTATTGAACAGTCATATAGATATTTAATTAACGAAACAACAATAAACAAAATGAAATCAAATTAATTTCGAAATCTTAAGCTATATTTTGTGAAGAAAATTTTAAAAATACATAAATATTTAATTTAGTTTAAAACTATACATTGTTTATATTTTATGAAAATTAAAACATTTTTTGTTTAATAAAAATAAATAAAAAATAAAATTAATAAATTTGTATAAAATTAATGTTTTTCAATTTTTATAAAGTTATTATTTTATTTAAATTTAATTTTGTATAAAAGAATTATTTTTATAAAAAAAAAAAACAAATTGGGATGTAGCATGATTATTTTGCAAAAAAAAATAATTTTATACAAAATTAAATTAATTTTATACAAAAAAAAAATAATAATTTTAATTTAATAAAAATTAAATAATTTTAATTAAACAAAAAAAATTAATAAAAATTAAATAATTTTAATTAAACAAAAAAAAAAATTAATAAAAATTAAATAATTTTAATTTATCAAAAATTGTTGGAGTAGTAGATGTATAGTGGTTTTTGGAACTGACCATGGCCTTGTGGCTAGGTCCCATTCATGAAAAATAAAGAAATTGAGAATTGAAAAATTAAAAAAATTAATTTAATAAAAATTAAAGAATTTTTTTTAATCAATTTATATTTGTATACTCTACACAACTATGTTGTCAGCGTGTTATAGCTTTGTGCATCCCCAAAAGTTTGTAACGCCGCGAAATATTGGTCCTAGACCCACCTTTAAGTATACCGATCGTCATATCTCGACTAGCTGCGTCTATCTAGACATGTGTGTCCGTCCGTCCGTCTGTCCATTATAATTTGTAAACACGATACAGGCCACAGTTATGGACCAATCTTCAGGAAATTTTGCATGTAGGATAGGTTCTGGCCAGTGAAGACCCCTATTGTTTTTGGTAAAGATCGGTTAATATTTAGGGGATGAAATGGACCAAAAACTTTATTTTTGTCTGATTTTTTTGGTCGCTCCAGAGGCCGGAATTGTGGCCCAAATATCGCGAATTTTTACAGGAAGAAGGGGAACGGGCAAAAGAATAAGCATGACCGGTTTGATAAAGGTCGGTCATTATTTAGCGGTTTAAATGGGGCCTGACTTTTGTGTGAAAAATGACAAAATTTAGATTTAAAATTTTATTTTATAGATTTATCCTTGAAGGACATAGACCCGAGAATTTGATAGTATATCCAAGAGGAGTGGTATGCCTTTAAATTGATACCAATTATATTGTCGTATGTACTCGGATGTGGGAATTATACGTATATATTTACATATACTTACGTATTCAGATATTATTTAATAAACTATTACCACACTAGAGGACGGAAATATAGCGCTGATCGCTTTGAATCCATGAGGATCCAGGTATGGTCATGGTCTATAATTTTCGGTAATAATTTTGGTATGAAGTGAACCGAAAACTTATTTTTTGTGTTTTTTTGAGTTGATCTATAGGCCACAATTGAAAGCCGAACATCACAACACAACCCACGATGAAGGGAGTCTGTACAAGTAATTAGATTGTAAAATTTGTTGACCTCCTCTAGTCGGTTAAGAGGGTGCAAATATCGCGAAATATTTTTCATGCACAGAATGTAGAACCACAGAAAGTTAGATTTTCGAGGAAGTTGTGTAGGGTATCATATGGTCGTCCGACTATACCGTCCGACTATACTGCTCCGCTCACTGATTTTAAAATTATTATTTTTTTTATTCTGTGATTTTTATAAAATTATTTAATTTTTATAAAAGTTATAATTTTTATAAAATGTTCAGATTTTTACAAAATTATAAAATCTTTATAAAATTATTAAATTTTTATAAAATGTTCTAATTTTCATAAAATGCTATAATTTTTATAAAATTATTTAATTTATTTACTATATTTTTTTTAAATTAAAATTATTTAATTAATAAAAATTATAAAATCATTAAATTTTTATTTTTTTATAAAATTCTCTCATTTTTACAAAATTTAATTTTTTTATTATAAAATCATTTTATAATTTTCTTATAATTCTGTAATAGTTTTTAAAATTATTTATTTTTTATAAATTATTTAAATTTTATAAAATTTTGTAATTTTTATAAAATTTTGTATTTTTTATACAATTTTCTTATTTTTTTTTTTTAAATAAAATAAAAATGAAAATAAAGTTTTTTATGCCTTTTAAGGCGAAATATTTTTATAAAATAATTTTTTTTTATAAATTTAAATAAATTTAAAATTACATAACTTTTACAAAATTATTTAATTTTTTATAAAATTATTTAATTTTTATAAAATTATTAAATTTTTATAAAGTTATTTAAATTTTAAATTTCTGTTCATAAAATCATTTATTTTTGTAAATTTTCTTAATTATATATATATATATATATATATATATATATATTTTAAATTAAAATAATTATTTATTTTTTTCATTTCATTTTTCTCCTATTGAAACTGACCACCCATATCTCTTAAAATAGAATACAATGCCTAAAATTAGAGCAAAACATAATAATGATTAATGATATATACGAAAATATTAGTCATTTGTTGACATTTCCTGAAAATTTCATTGAAAATTCGTAGAACATTAAAAAAATCGGACGCCAACGATTGCGATTCATTGAGAATGTGTCAGCTGGTACTTGGCTGGCTGTACATTTGTACTCATGCTATGACAACCGAGTAAAATACATACGTCATAACCAATTGATCATTTCTATTTTGAAAACAAAACAAAAATTGTACACAAAAATTTAAACAAATATTATTTAAGGAGTCAATGGTATTATTTTTTTTTTTTTTTTTTTTTGAAAATACGATTTGAATAAAAGAAAAATATTCAAAATAAATGCATATATAATTTTATTTTTTTTTTTTTAATTTCTATAAAATTGTTAATTGTGTTTGTCTTTGTAATCGATTTATTCTGTAATTGGTCCTTCGAGTAGATTTTTTTTAATATATTAGGAAAATTTTACGTTACAATATTTTATTTATTTCGTATTAATTGAGGCCTTATATGTTAATTGCTTAAAAAATAAATTTGAAAAATTTTCTGTCATTGGTCCTTCGAGTAAAATGTTTTTAAATATATTCGGAAATTTTACGCTGTTATATTTAGATTTATTTCGTATTAATTGAGTCTTAAACATTTTTTAGAATTTTTCGTTCTAATTTTTTTTGTCCTTCGCTTTGATATTCTAACCTCAAAAATAATACTTTTGTTATATTTTTGAGGTTAGAAACCTCTGATTGTTTATCATTACACCTTAAGCCACCATTTTTCTGTTGTCTTATCATGAAATTAACACTTCAACAAAAAAGCAGAAAATTAAGAACATGATGACGAAAAAAAAGAATTTTTTAATCTTATCATCAGTAATAATATTGTTATGGCAACTATACACGCACACATTCTGACATATAACTGATTTATGTGTAAACACGTTTGTTTAAAAAAGAATGAAAGAAAAAAACAACAACAGTAAACTTAAACCTGTCCAATATTTGAATGCATACTACGTCAATGGAAAGTGTAGCGCCAATAAATTTTAAACTTTATATATGTATATATAAATATATATAAATGTTAGGGTCTGACGTCTCTTGTTTGTATATCTCTCCCTCTCCATTGTTGAGTGTATCTGCCTTTATTTGTGGAAGAAAAATATTAAATAAATAATTTAGTAATTTATGATATCAAAGTCATGCGACTGGAAGTTTAGAGAGAAGCGAAATAAAAACAACGTTGAAAAGGTAATCAAATAAAATATTTATGTGAATAGTTCTATATATTTATTTTTTTGTTATAAATAAATAAATAAATATTTATTTTCATTAATGGGAACAAGATGCAAAAACACAAAATAAATTATAAATATTTATTAATATAAAAATTATTAATTAGAAAAATATTTATTTTTTCTATATAGAGAAAACCTCTGGAATACAGAGAGGATCTATGAAAAAGATGCTCTGTTTATTGAAAATCTCTAACTTTTATTATAAAAAATATTTTTTTCTATAAATTCGACAGATTTTTTTTCAAATCTCGGATTTTAAATCAATGATTTATAATGATTTGACCACTATCTCTTTCTCTCTCTCTCTCTCTCTCTCTCGCTTTATGACAAATATTTTTTTAATAAATAAATCAAAATTGTTATACATATTTGTGTTAAAAAATATACTTTTTTATAAAAAACGATTTTTTTCTAAGATCTCGGGTTTGTTGGGCGATGAGACAATTGTACAATTGATAAACCTTAAAAAAACAACTGCGGCTCTCCCTAAATGCCTCTCTATGATGGTTATGAGGTTTTATCATTTGTTTTATATACAAAAATATCCAATTGTCTCTCGTTATTAACGATTTCGGGATCTTATTGGCATCAATTAGAAAAAGAATTCTCAACTCATCGTCATCACCTCAGCATCATATGGGTTATCACCGGAAATTAAACTCAAAATCCAGTACCTAAAAAAATTTAAAAATAATAATAATAATAACAATAAAATGACTGAAGGAAAATAATGTGATAAAAAATATATAAAATAATATTTTTTGTGTGTAAATAAATTTGTTTGGTTGTGTTTTTTTCTAAAGAAATACAGATAATATAAAAGCAAATATTTATTTAATTAAATGATAAAAAAGCAACACCAAGAGAGTGTAAATATGTGAGTAACTGATAATATTAGAGTAAAGACGAAAAAAAATCTGCAACGCTGAGTGATTTAACAGCCGGCAATGTCAAAGGTCATGCAACAATGTATAAATCCGGGATATTTTTGTGTTGAATATAAAATGTGGCATGTGATAAATTTTTGAAAAAAAAATAATAATAATAATTACATTGATTGTAAAATAGCTAATAGTGAGTCACAATATAATAAAAATGTGAAAAAAACACAATAAAATTTCAATAAAAAATATTGATATTATAATAATTTCAAAATTATTTTTTTCAATGGAAATAAAATACAAAAATTAAAAATATATTTTATTATTGTAAAAAATAAGGAAAACATATTTTTCAAATTAAATTTAAAAATTAGTATAAAAAAATATAAATATAAATAATAAAAATTATAAAATAAAACATATTTGTAAAAAAAATAGCATTTTTATTGGAACTTTAATTTAAAAACTATTATAAAAATTAATAAAATTTAAAAGATTATAAAAATTAATAAATAATAATATATGAAGTAAAAACAAAAATAAAAAAATAAAATAAAATTTTTAATTAAAATAATATAAAATAATAAGATCTAAAATATTAAAGAAACTAAAAATATAAACAAAAATAATAAAATTAATATTAAATATAGAATATAATTAAATTTGATATTGGATAATTAAATTATAATTAAAAAATAAATAAATTATAATTAAAAAAAATAAATAAATTATAATTAAATTTAAAAAAATTAATATATTTTTCCTGGAAATTACATTTAAAAAATTAAATAAACTATAAACAATTAAATAAAATTGCAAAAATTAATTAATTAAATAAAAAAATCAATATTACGATATGAAAAAATAATAAATATAATTAAAAGTTGTAAAAAAATAAAAACATGTTTTGCTGGAAATTCTATTAAAAAATTAAATAACTTTAATATAATAAAAATTAATAAAATCTGTAATATTATAGAAATTACAAAATAAATATATTAAATAAAGAAATAATATTAAAAACAGAAAAAAAAACCAGTGAGCGGAGCAGTATATTCGGACGGGGCCGACCATATGATACCCTACACAACATCAAAGAAAATCTGACTTTCTGTGGTTCTGTATTATAAACATGGGCATTACATCGCGATATTTGCACCCTTTTGACCGACTAGAGGTCAACAAATATTACTAATATTCACTACAGCCCTTCTAATTACTTATCCAGATTTCCTGCACCGTGGGATGTGTTGCGATGATCGGCTTTCAATTGTGGCCAATAAAGCCCTATAGAAAAAACACAAAAAATAAAGTTTTCGGTCCACTTCATCCCAATATTAATATCTGATCATCACCGAACATTATAGGCGTTGTCCTTGACCATACCTTGATCCTCATGGAAAATTTCAAAGCGATCAGTGCTATATTCCACCCTCTAGTATGTTAATGGGTTACTAAATAATATTTCAATACGTTAGCACCTGTAAATATTTAAGTGTAACTCCCACATCCGAGTACATACGACAATATAGTTGGTATCAATTTAAAGGAGTGGTTGACTCCTCATGGATATATTATCAACTTCTCGGCTCTATGTCCTTCAGGAGTAAATATATACGGCATAGAATACAAATTTTGTAATTTTTCACACAAAAGTCACGGTCCATTTTATCCGTTAAATATTGACCGATCTTTACTTTTTTACTTTTTGGACCGATCCCCTTTTCCATGTAAATATTCGCTATGTTTTGGGCCATAATTCAGGCCTCTAGAGCTACCAGAAAAACGGACAAAAATTGATATTTACCAAAAACAATAGGGGTCTTCATTGGCCAGAACCCGTCCTACATGCAAAATTTCGTGAAGATTGGTCAATAACTGTGGCCTGTATCGTGTTTACAAATTATAATGGACAGACGGACGGACGGACACACATGTCTAGATTGACTCAGCCAGTCGAGATATGACGATCGGTATACTTAAAGGTGGGTCTAGGACCAATATTTCGCGGCGTTACAAACTTTTGGGGATGCACAAAGCTATAATACCCTGACAACATAGTTGGGTATAAAAAAACATAACAAAATATTGTAAAAACAATATAAAATATGTTTGTACTGGAAATTTATTTCTGGAAATTAATGAATGAAATAATATGAAATTAAGTAATTTAAAATTTTGAAATTAAAAAATCTATGTTAAAAATTTTAAAAACATATAAATAAAATTAAATATAGTGGAAAAATAAAATAAAAATATTAAAATTCAAATAAATTAATAAAATTTACAATAATAAAATAATTTATATAAATTAACATATAAAACATAAAATATAATTAAAAATTGTAGTTTTTTAATTTTAATTATAAAAATTACAATATAAATATATTAAATAATAAATTAAATTTTTATAAATAAAATTAAAAAACTACAATTTTTAATTATATTTAATGTTTTATATGTTAATTTATATAAATTATTTTATTATTGTAAATTTTATTAATTTATTTGAATTTTAATATTTTTATTTTATTTTTCCACTATATTTAATTTTATTTATATGTTTTTAAAATTTTTAACATAGATTTTTTAATTTCAAAATTTTAAATTACTTAATTTCATATTATTTCATTCATTCAAAAAAATAAAATATAATTAAAGATTTTATTTTTTTTATTTTATTTTTATATAATATTAATATATAATAAAAAAGTAAGTAATCAAATAAAAAAATCTATATATTGAAAATTAAAAAAAAAACACATAAATAAAATTAAATATAAAAAAAAAGGATTTTGTTTTACTGAAAAATAAATTAAAATGAATTAAAAAAAAATCTACAAAGAATAAATAAAAACTATTATATAAATAAACACGTTTAAAATTAATATTAAAAAATAAACCAAAATTAAACATTGCAATAAATTGCTATTTTTAATTTTTGGCAATTAATAAAAACATCAATACTAAATATTAAAAAATAAATAAAAAAATATGTGCTTACCAAAAATTAATTAAAAAATAATAATAATTAAAATATTATTTTGTATATTAAAAAAATAAAAAGAAAAATATTTATTTACAAATAAAAAATATACTTAATAATTGTAATAAATAAAAAATATCACCAATTAAATTAATTATAATTATATTATAATTATACATATTATAATTATATAACTAATTATAAATTAATTAATAATTATTAATTAAGTATTGTAAATGAATTAAAAATATATTTGTAAAAATTAAAAAAAAAAAACAAATTATAAATTAAATATAAATTGAAATTACAAATTGAAAAAAGGGTGTGTTGTATTAGAAACTAAACTAAACCAAAAAAAAATAAAATTAAAATAATTAAAAAAATACACGAAATAAAAATCAAAAATATTGAAAAAATGATATAACAGTGTTTGCAGTTAATTTTTTATACCTATAAAATTAATCAAAATATTTTTTATATAAAAATAAAAGCAACAACAACAGTATATAACACCAAGCTGAAACCCAATTATGAAATGTGTGTTTGTTTTTTGTTACATTTGTTTAATATTTGTTTTACACATCATTTTTTTCAAATAAAAAATTATTAATTTGGAAATTCCAAAGCAAAACGAAAAAACTTGTCTGTGTAAAAAAATATTGAATTTTTTATGGCAAATGTTCAATAAGACAACACGTAAAGAAAGCAGCACAGAAAACGGAAGTGGAGATTAAACGGTACATAAATATAAACATAATTTATAAATATTTATAAAAACAACAACAGTGCATAAAAAAAACTAAAAATAAATGGAAAATATTTCCACTGAGAGAGAGAAAAATATAGAGGGAGGGAAAGAGATGGAGAAAAGAAAATTGATGACATTTAACACATTAAATGTGATAATGCATAACTTTCAAGAATTTTTTTTATTGCATCTTGTTATTTTGTTTTTGTTGTTGTGGCGTCGACGGCGGCATTATTTCGAAATGCAATCACGTAGGCCATGCGCCACACCATCACCAAGACTACACAAACAACCGACAATGGTGTGTGGCAGGCAACAGCATGTATTTAAGCTAGCAGGCACCATAGCTACACTCCATTCCATTACACTCACTCCCTGCCAGGCTGCCTACCGCACCGCCACTATTCACTCATTTATCGCCTTCATGCAGTCAACTATGTCCATAAATTCCAAAGAAATACGGACACAGGCATTTTACGTACAATGGACAGATTGGTTGGGTCGGTCATGGCATAGTAGCTGATGGTGGTGATGATGAGTATCGTTTGATTGTTCGTCTCGCTCCAGTCAGCAACAAGAAAAGTGTATTTTTTTATTTACTTCAAAATGACTGAGTTTTGCTTCTTCTTTTTCTTTTTGGTCTTGTCGGTGTTGTCGGTCTTGTTGTTGTGAAATATTAAAAATAACTCAAAAACACTTGAGACAATGACATCAAGATCATCAGTTAAACGGAATGCCAGACTGACACAGAGACAGGCTGATAGCCATTCGGCCAACTAACCAGTTAGTTAGTCAGTGGCAGCCATTATTTTCACACACACACACACACACATAAAGACACAGACACCCAAGCACTCTGTACAGTTGAGTAAAGTTGGGAAATTTTTGTTATGACTCGAAAGCTATAAATAGCTGCAATAAATTGAATGAAGGCAAATAATTTATGTGAAATAAAGGTCAAGGAGGGGGAGGGCAGGAGTGGGAGTGAATTAATTTCACAAGAATTTCCCAGAAAAATGATTTTTAAAAATTCATTATTCATTAATTTCTACGAGATCCCAGGGGTTGTAGTTGGTAGGGAAACCCAATTATTGTCCAAAGATTTTGGCAATAAATTTGGCCTTTCGGATAAAAAATAGGCAAAAGTGGCAGAAATTAAATAAATCTGTAACTATATCTATAGTTCTGACTGGAGTTTAGGAAAAAATTGGTTGCGTATACGTTGTGACAATACGTATACGTCACAATGTGCCACGAAAAATAAATAGGTGGCACTGATAAGTACTAATAATACTTTAACGTATACGTTTTGTCACTAAGTATACGCCATGATGTCTGGTTCCGTACAAAGTAACTAGTAAAACTTTTCAAATTTATAAAATTGAAATCTAAATAAATTTCAAATAAATAGAAGACTCCTGCAGGTTCCTGAACAACATTTTGAAAAAAAAAAATATATATTAACTTTAGTTATTTGAATTTTGTCTTGTAAGGTCAGGGATCATTTGAAAGTAATTTTTAAGAGAGTTACTTATACTCTTTCGAGTCGAGCTTAATGATCCAAGTTTTGCAATGAAAAGAAAAGCCAGGAGAAGAACCTACGTACCCAGCATTCGGCGACGCGTTTTGCCGTTGGTTAAGCGGCTCATCAGGCATATTGGGCTATGTGGCTTTACAATGGTCGGATGTTCATAACTTATATTTATTTCGCCCTGATGCGAACTTGTATACGCGAATTAACTTCAAATTGGTCAAGGTTAGATATTTGTCTCCATTCTAGAAACAGTCCTTATCAAAGCAGATTTTTGTTGTAGCGATGTAATTTATCCACAACACCTACAATTGCTGCTATGGTATACAAATGATTTTGCGCAACCTTTTAGGATGTGTGTTGATGGCTCAGAACGTTAAGGGGTCTGACAACATTTGTATTGCTCTGAGGACCTAAGTTCGAACCCTATATTAAACATTAATATTAACTAATAATCTCAAAGTGGCAAGGAATCTCGATCTGTCAGTGCAAAGGGATCTTGATATGAGCTGTCCCAATTTTTTTCCCGAATAATTTTATCTTTTTAATTATTTCCCTAAAAGACGAAGTCTTCTATATGCATATATGACATTAATTTCATTAATATTATGCAAAAAAATTATCGTGTTTATTTTTTTTTTTTATTTTTTGCAATTGTCATGAGTTTGCAACAAAAACAACAACAAAAACAACATGCAATGGAATTTTTTTCTCCATAAACAATTTAATAAATAATCGCACACAGAGAGTCCAGTACAATCTGTATTTTTTCTGCATTGAAATGTTATAAATTAATATAAAAAATAATAATAAAAGGTTATAAATATATATGGGAAAATTTTTTGTGATATAAATTCACAAAACAATAACAATGCTAAAAAAATTACCAGGGTGGTAAAAAGAATTTTAAGATAATGACATTAATCTAAAAGAAAAATAACTTTTTAAATTGATAATTATTTGTAAAAATATATATGTTCCAAACAAAAATATATATGCAAATCCGAATTTGTACATTTTTAATGTCAACGTATACTTAATGACAATAGTTATACGCAACAATGTGCAGTTTACAATATTTATACAAATTCGAATATTATATCTCTTTAAAGGGCATATCTGATAAATCCAATACAAATTATGATTCTTAAAATGAGTATATATCTTTTTAAATTAAATAATAAGTAAGATGTTTCTTTTAAATTTCTACTTTAAAATAAAAATTTGTATATACAGCTACATCCTCCTCTAAGGGTATTTGGCTTCTTTGAGATCTTCTTTGACATACACCATATTCTATACACAAAAATTTTTCGGTGGACCTTCCTATGAGTGACGTTTCTATTTGAAATATACAAAATATATTCGATTTTCTAAAGGAGGTCTTCTAATATTTGAAAAAAAAAACCTCTATAGGTCGAATGCATCTAAAAAGTATCCCGTAAACCAATCTTCTGAAGGTTTTTTTAATAAAATAGAACTTCCATCTTGCTCTAAAAGTAAAAAAAAGCTCCTACTGGTAAATTCTTTCTTCTGAAGGTATTTTTTATGAAGAATAACCTTTACCCCTTCTACCAAAGACCAAAGACTTTCAGTAGGTCTTCTATATTTAGGAGATCATATAGAGGATACATTTTAAATATCTTCTATAGATAGATGACCTCCTGTAGCGCAGAAGCTTTCAAGAGCTCCTAGATACGTGGGATATTTTCGACATCATATCTTAGATGTCTTCTGTGATCTGAAACCCTCTAGAGGGCTCCTCTGGGTATTTGACCCCCCTGATATTCCAACAGACCTTGTGGAGGTTTTTTTAACATACAAAATGGTTCGGCTTAATGGTAGGTCTTCTAAGGATGGAAAGCATTTCAGTTACATCATAACTTTTTATTATAAAAAAACTTTCCTGGAGGTATTTCAGCGGTCCTCTATCAAATTATGTTGAAGGTTGAATCGCTTCTTGAGGGTCTTACATATTTACGAAGCCTTCAATTTGCTTCTTCTTTACCTAAAAATGGTTAGAATTTTTTTATATTTTTTCCACTCTCCTTACATATTTAAAGACCCATTTCCTTATATGCAACTTATTAAGAATTGTGACATTTACACAAGTTTTTTTGTAACAAAAACAACAACAACAACAGCATGAGAACAGTCAGGCAACTAAAAACCAATTTTATATCACTTTGTGTGTTATACAATTGCACCTGTTGGGTCTCTCACACGGAGGATTACAACACGAAACTAGAAAGGTCGTCCGCATACAATGAAACCAACAATAACGAAAAAAAACTACAATAGACGTCATCCAAAGGTATGCTCACGCTTCATCAAATGATTTAGAAGCCCTTAGAGAAGGGGGATGGGGGGTTTTATACAAAACCAGCAAAAACAAACTTGCATACATAAGCAGTCACAGCAAAAACAACAACAATGTTATTAACACAACACACATGTTTGATGCGAGTGAGAGAAATGTTAAAGCCGAGCGTATACGATTTCACGTAACCTAATCTTAACTGTTATGGCTAAAAGCCGACAATGACACCGCCTCAATTTGTGAGAGAGAGAGTGTGTCTGTGTGTGTATTGTTTTCGAAAGAGTGCGAGCGAACATTGCTCGTTCACGACACAAATTCTTTGCAGCACACACAAAGAACCTACAACGGTTCAGGGTGTGTTCATGTGTATGTGTGTATACAACGTTTGCATGTTCGTTTGCTGTTTTTTTTTCATTCTCTTTTTTTGCAACGTCGACGCCATTCATCCATCCATCTAACTCTCGGTTCAATCTCTCGTCTTGGTTATGTGTGTGTTGTTGTCAAGTACTAACATTTCACGATTACGACACGTGCACACGTTTTTGCAACAGCAGTTGTTATGTTTTGTGTATTGGCTTCGGTCTGTCGGCTTACGAATGTGAATTGCCAGGCCATGAACGAAACGAACGACCATTGGAACGAATGATGATTATTATTATTATTTGTATTTTACACTGTAAAGTTGACTAACACAAAATAAAATATTACACATACGCACACACTCTCCCGATATCACATTTAGTGCAGGTTCAAGCAAAGAGCACCTCTTTTTTTCTTTTTTTACACACAAATTACTCTCAATAAGAGCAGGCGTACGTTTGTTTGCCTGATGATGGTGCATTAGTGTACAGGAAATTATATAGTCATGGGACGCCCATACACCAATCAACCAACATACATTTATACATACAGATAGATTGTGATACATATAAACAAACAAACTAGGGAAAATACAAAATATTTCCACTACGTAGGTACATAACCTCCGCCATACAACCGTCCACCCATCCCACAGCTATTGTTGTTTTTGTTTATGACTCTTGAATATTAAATGCAAATATGTGACGGTGTGTGTGTGTATGCCATCAACAAAGCTATAAATATTGCCGGTTGAACAAATATATGACAAAAAAATATTGCAACCACTTGTTATTAAATTTTTTTATTATGGTTTTTATTTATTATTGATTTTTTGTTCTAGTGATTACGAGATGTTTCACTGTAGGTGTTCTTTTTGTTGTTGTTCTTGTTGTTGCTATAAATGTTATCAACTGTTTATTTGTTGTTATTAATACACACGATATTTATTTATAAATTAATTATATATACTCGATATTGTTTGACACTTCTGCGTCAAATTTAATAATGACCGGTTTTATAAACGTCCCCCATTTTTCAAAGACAATTTAGAAGCTTCAAGGATAGAGTCAAAAAAAAATCCTACCCTAAAAGGAAATCTAGTTTTTAAACGGATGGAAATACCTTCTAATGATCTTCCACCTACTAAAACCAGTAAGGAAAATAGTAAGGTCGGACTGGGCCGAAATCTGAACCGATTTTTCCGAAAATTACCACACATTATTCTATACTCAATTCTTTACGCTATGCAAAATTTCGTGCAAATACAAGGATATATAGGGACTTTGGTGCACCATTTACGTAAAATCTTTCGAACATATATATCTAAATCGGAACTATATCTAAATCTGAACCGATTTTCACGAAATTTAACACACATCTTTCTACTTAATTCAGTACGCTATGCCAAATTTCGTGTAAATTAAAAAACATATAGAGACTTTGGGGCACCATTTACATATAATCGGACGAAAATATATACGGGAGCTATATCGAAATCTGAACCGATTTTCCCGAAACTCACCACTTATCATTCTAGGCTCAGTTCAGTTCACTGTGCCAAATTTCATGCAAATCGAAGAATATATATGGGACATTGGTCCACTATTTACCTAAAATCGGACGAAAATATATTTGGGAGCTATATCTAAATCTGAACCGATTTTCACGAAACTTAACAAACATCATTCTAGGCTCAATTCAGTACGCTGTGCCAAATTTCATGCAAATCGAATGATATATAGGTAGGGGAGAATGGGGTACATTTTGTTTAGAGCTCTATATCTCAGAACTTATTCAACATATGTAACAACTTTATCGCTGATTATTGTCCTCTTAATTATAAAAACTAGTACCAAAATGTATTTTATATCTTATATTAGTTAAAAAATTTTACAGTTTTGTAAAAAAAAATCAAATTCGCCGAATGTGCCCCAATCCGTGGCAGCTTCGGCATTTGATGGGGCACATTCGGCACCATAGTCATAGCCGGGTAATTGTCATCGCTATCAGTCTGTTCGAAATTCTGATCCTCTAAAGTCTCTATTTGGTTTTAATACGCCACACAATGTTTGAATTATAGGGCTATATTTTCCAGCGGCGGACGTTGACATCTCAAGGTCACACACACCATCAGAAATAGATCAAAATAAAAAATTCTAAATTCTTTTTTTTATTTTATTTATTTATTTTTTTTTTTTTTGGTTATGTTTTGGCTGAATCCCAGATTGTTGTTTTTATAAAAAAAAAAAAAAAAAAATTAGTGGGGAATGTATGGCATTGTTCGCCGAGGGGTAAGGCAGGGAAGCCTATAGTTTCGGATCACGCCACTGATCCTCATCAGTTCCCTTAGTTTTTTGTTGGGATATTCTCCCCAGAAGCTATTGCTTCTATACAAAAAAACCTTTCATACCCAAATGTATCTTGTAACAAAACCAAGCCAAGCTGACCAACGACATAAACTGCATGAGAATTTCGCTGGTGCCTCACTTCGAGGTTAACAAGGCATTTACAAACAATACCATAGTTTTCCCACTTGGTTAAAAATATTTTTATTTATTCCAATTACAATGGATTTGGAAATTGGATTATGTAGTTCCTTTAATGTTAGGAGATCGTGATCCTGGCCTTTCCTCGAATAAATAATATAAGTTTTTGACTTTTACCTCCTGCTTTAACTCTATTATTAGTAGCTCATAAACCGTGGTATCCAGCCATTATTGACTACAAAGCTAATTAATTAAAGTGAAATAATTCTCATAAATAAATAGACTGTCTATTGCCCAATCTTCAGTCATTTAATTGCAACAATAGTTATTTTCTACTAATCACAAAGATATTGGTACTTTATATTTTATCTTTGGACCATGTTCAGGTATAGTAGAAACTTCGCTAAGAATTTTAATTCGAGCTGAATTAGGACACTCTGCTATGCTGTAATTGGTGACGATCAAATTTATAAAGTTATTGTAACTGCTCATGCTTTTATTATAATTTTTATACAGTTATAACAATTATAATTGAAGGATTTGTAAATTGATTAGTTCCTCTAATATTAGGAGATCCTGATATGGGGTTTTCTCGAATAAATAATCTAAGTTTCTGACTTTTACCTTCTGCTTTATTTCCATATTGTTCTCTTAAATTCTTTAAAAGAAACTGAAATCAATTTCCATCTATAAAACGATGTCACGTGTCTGCACACTCTACTCACTATTCACCTAAGTTGTAAACAGGTTGTTCACAAACGTTTTTAATCATTCATTCAGTCATATCATCCGGTGGCTCCATTTGAATTTTTTCATTTCTATTATTTTTTTCTAGTCTACTAAAAAAAAACTTTCAAGTAGTTTTGTCTACACGTGGAAATCATTTAATCTGTATGTAAGTGTATGAATGCTAGTGTGTGTACGTTGAGCTTTTTTTTTTTTTGTAAAAAAGAAACACGTGTTCTTTTTTTCGAGATAACACTAAATTAGTCGGGGGTTTTTTATGTAACCTACAGGTGCTTCCTATATTAGTTGTAACACACCCAATTCAATGGGTGTTGGTTGGCAAGGTGAAAAATATGACCTTATTTTGTTGTTGTAACTGTTGTGCGGGGGAAATGTTTTATCACCTACTCCGAACACCTGTGTAAAGAGTCGAGTGAATTTCTAGACATATTTGTGAAAATAATTAACAAACAAAAAATGGAAAATGGTTTCTGGTAGGAGGAAGGGGGGGAGATAAACGAAAATGTGTATGGAATAGTTAAGTCCGAACTAAAGCAGTTCAAACTGTTTTGAACTGGTATTCATCGAAATAATCATGTATGCTAATAAAACGGAGTTAACAAAATTGTTTTTGCAGACAAATTTTTTTTTGGAGAAATTCCATAGTAATGCGTGCCATAATATTAATTTTAATAAAAAAAAAGGAAATGGAAAAATGTTTAAAAATACAGCTTAATAAATATAAAAAATAAATCAGTTTAATACGATTTTTTTAATTTAAATATATTTCCCCTTCCAAAAACTACACATTACATTTCCCTTTTAATACAATTTTTTTAATATAATTATTGTACAGTAGACCACGGATATAAGAATATCCAAAAAATCGAGAATTTGTTCTTATATGAATGTATTTTATATAATAAACCGTATTCTTATATGGGTGTAACCTTTTCTTATGTCCGTGTTTTTCTTATATAAGATGTTCTTATATCCGTGGTCTACTGTATTTCCTTTCAAAAATTATTCAACCCCATTTTCATTTTAATACAATTTTGTTTTCTTATTATTTATTTATTTTTTTTTAAATGTTTATTCCAAATTTCTTAGAATTCGAATATGTAAAACGTGATCTAGGTTTCCTTTTTTTGACCCCATATTACTAATTGCTTCAAGAGAAAACAACGCTTTATTGTTTCACGAACTTCCTTAGAAAAAATATTGAAAATTCTGTTTTTTGTAACCAGATACCCCTTTGTTTTGCAACAACTGTTTTACCCGCACATCGATTTCATTCGAAATGGCATTGGCTGGCATACCAATTAAAAACGTGATGTTTATTTGTTCTCGTTAAAGCTGCTATTTTCGAGATTTATTAGGAATAACGAAAATAAACAGAAATCGTTGTCAATATGTATATTAGCAATTGTATTTGTTGTTTCACGATAATTAAATTTGATATATTTGTGACTGAAACAACAATCAGTGGAACCTGTTGGGGGGTCATTGGAAGATTAAATAAATTAATTGTATTTATTTTTATTTGAAATTGTTTTTTTTTTTAATTTTTAACAATTTATTTTAAAGATCATGAAAAAATATCTATTGAAATACAATTGCAGAGTTCAAAAAAATACTCCTAACATTTAAAATTGCTCAAAAGCATGTTCATGTTCTTTACTTTATTCCAAATTCATGAATTTCAGTTATCATTCCACTTTTGAACCATTGGCAAAATATTTTGTTTAAATAAATGAATTTAAATATTTGTCATTTAATTTTTTATTATACCTTTCCCATATTTTATTATATGCTATTAAAATTCCAAAACTTTTTATGAAATTTCACCAGAAAAAATTCCACGACCAAACCAATTTTGTTAACTTAATTTTATTAGCATGGATGATTAATTTCGTGGATACCAGTTTGAACTGCTTTAGGTCAAACTATTCCTCCTTCCATTTATTTGTTAATTATTTCAACAAATATGTCTAGAAATCCATTCGTCTCTTGACGCAGATGTTTAAGGGACCCCACCCATTCTCTATTTCAAATTTCAACAAATTTTCAATTAACTTTGCATACAAGTTGTGGTGTGCCCTGGTCATTACATTTTTAAACGATGGTTGGAGGGAAGGGAGTTCCAGCAGAAGCCCTATAAAGTGAGGGCAAATTGGAAACAATTTAATAAGAATATAAACTTTTATTAAAACATAACGTACATACTTGAACGATCGGCATACACGCATTCACATGCAACGGACCGACATGCATCTGCACAGAATCTCCTAAAAAAGAACTAGTCTGGAATAAAAGTGACAAAAACCTGTAGTTATTATTAAACATGGAGGAGTAAAAGGAGTAGAAGTAAGGAAACGAAGATCTAAAGCAAGTGGTGGAAGGTGTGAGCATTTTGTCAGTGAAACGTTAGATAGAGGTTAGGTATACCATGGAGAGGCGGATTTTTCTCTCCCAAATCCCAGATCTTATCTGTGTCAATCTCTGCTGTGTTGTAAAAGGAATGATCGCAAATTTATATCGTGATCCGCTGGCAATAGAATTTTGGTTTTTTGTCCACCCTAACAGGTCTAACTCCCTGACAAGAACTGCGGCCCTACAGACTGAGCTTACGCCGGAGCATAATAGTCATCAGTGAGATGCATGATGCAATAATGTGATGTATATCACAACAAAAACCTTTGTTTTTGTCCCGACCATCTGTCAAATTTTTTCCTTGTAATATTTCACATGGTTGGCAACATTGCACATCGAATTCAAGTAAAATTTTACGCAAATTGACAGTTAAACGAGACATCAGCTGCACTACATGGACTACCTATTTATTGTGCCATGGTGAGATTGTTCCAATTCCAAATGCTAGGGGTCCCTAGGACAATATATGACTATTTTCGACCAAACATTCTTGAGAAGTTGAAGGTTCAAATTAAATAAATGATTATATGTTCAAATTCGATCATGTAGCTCATCCCGAAAGAGAAATAAAAAAATTTACATGTACAACCTAAGGAAGATAAGGAGGTGGCTTTAAAAGCTAAGGCGCCAGACAACAATCAACAGATGCCATGGGAACCAGGGTTCAAATCCCAACCGAGCTCAAGCTGAATTTTTGAGTTTTATGCCTTTCTAGGGCGCCCTCGGTTGGGATTTGAACCCTGGTTCCCATGGCATCTGTTGATTGTTGTCTGACGCCTTAGCGTCGTTCAAAGCCATCTCCTTATCTTCCTAAGATTGCACAATATGCAATTTCGCAACAATATTCGACATAAATACAACATATCAAACAACGACATTTGTAAGCCACATTGTCCAATATGCCTGATGAGCCGCATAACCAACGACGAAACGCGTCGCATAATGGTGGGAATGTAGTATCTCTCTGGCTTTCCTTTTCATTGCAATTTCGATCATGTAGCACATCTCGAAAGAGAAATAAATAAAAATATCGATTCATTTGAAACCGATTATGGGGGAGGTACCCTTAAATGGATCCATTAATACGATATTAGAAAGACTTCTACCTCTGTTTTGTTTTTTACATCGCTGAAGTCCCTAACTTTGAACCTGATAGTCTCGTTTTATTTTAGTTTTTAATCTGGGTATTTATGGACATAACAAAATCTAAAAAAAGGTTGTCATTCCCTTCGAATTTTCCCCCAAGAATTTATTTATGTCTTGATTTAGATTAGACGAGTTTACTTGCGGCAATTCTTGTCGTTCTCTTTTGAACTTGCTTCATGCGTTTATACAAGGCAATTCGGTTTCCAGAATATTTTTCTATTTGTTGTTTTTTCACATTTTATATAGTATTAAATGTGAATTAAATACGAAATACACAAAACCAATTGCCAGAAAATTGTCGGTACGAGCAATTTTTCATTTCTACTCCCCTTGCCTCTCTCTCCTACAAACAAAGACTTGCCGCAAGTAAACTCGCCTAATCTACATCAAGACTATTTACCTGTATCACCATTTATTATGTCAATAGTCTGTTTATTTGAAAATAAAAATTCATATCTAATCGCACATCACGTGTTCGATTAATTGCAAATCGATTGTGTGGGTTTTTCCTATTTGAACATGTTGTTCTTTTTTTAATTTTAGTTTTAATTGAACTCAAGTAGGCTCTTATATTTGCAAAGTGCCAGATAATTGAAGTCGTCATAAAAAATATTAAGGTGAGCGAGTGCAAATATCAAAACGTAATCGATAAAGTATTTGACAAATTTAAAAAAGGGAATGCAAATAAAATTTTTGAAAATATTGAAATGTTCCAAGAATTTTAACTAAGTATTATCGATAGTTTTCCCACTTAACATCTTTTCGAAAATCTCGATAGCTTTAGTAGCAAAATTGATTTTGTTTCCCCTCAAAATGTTAATAAAAAGTTAATTTTATTGTAGCCAAAATACACCTGACCCGTCGTATATAACTTAATAAATTTTAATTATCATTTATTTACCATTAGTCAAGATTAGATAAGGCAGTCACGTTATTTGAGAAAATAATAACAAAAAAATAAACAGTGCTCAAAATTTGAACTCATTCATATAAAATACATGCAAGTGTGATTAGATACGGTTTTTTTTGTTAAATTCTGATAAGTTTTCCACTTGTCAAATCAATTTTGGAAACGGCAATTTTTTGTTTATGGTTCGTGTGCAAAATAATACAAATTTCGTTTTTACACAAATTCTCAAAATGAATTGGAATTTCGTTTCTATTTCAATTCTATTACCCCCATGACCTTTTATTTTATTTAAATGCATGACCGGATATGTAGACAAACATACATACATATGTTTATTCATTCTCAATTCATTAAAAAAAATTCCCATTAATTTCAAGGCATATATCCCAAGGTATTCACGCATATTCCCACATATCACGTGAACGACATGAAAATTATGACTGAACATGGCGTGCTGGGGATGTTGTCGTTTTTTTCTGTTTTCGCTATTTATCGCAATCACACAATTGTATCTCGATAACGTAAATAGCGAGAAAGAAAACAATTCATCTAACTAATCAGCCAGCCATCCATCCGTTTGCAATGATACCATCGACCCCAAACAATACGTTTTTATTCATGTTTCGATTCTATTTTCGTCTATTTTAAAAACCACAAAAATACAAACGTCAATTTGAAACCACAAAACCCAAAAGACCAAAAAAACAGAACAGCACAATTGTTTATCAATGCATGCACAATAGTCCGACAACGTCAACAATAATGTTTTTTTTTTTTTTTTTTTTTGGTTGAAAATAATATAAATAAAAAAGCCCCCAACTAGATCGATCCCCTTTAAACCAAAAATAACCAATAGGTAAGAAACGACATCATAGTATCACTCATTTAATTCATGAAATATTTACGTTCGTTTGGCCAAGTACATATATTAACAAAAAAATCGATGTGAGTGTTCGTGTTTGTTTTCGTGTGACGATGTTCTTTTTTTGGGATTTTCTTATAGGGAATTATTTATCTTAAAGTAGGGGAATAATTAATGCCTTAATAATGTTGTGCTTCAGACACCTTATTTATTTACTTCATTAAATAATAATAAAACATCCAAGGCCACTGAACAGTATTAAAAATTATAACCTTCCCACAATTTGTGACCTTCACCACCTTATAAAGTGTAATCCTGCCAAACTCTAACCATTGGATGGTTAACCTCGCACGCTAGAAAAATGATATTTATATGTCGCAACCAATCAATCACTCTCACTATCTGATACACCCGTCGGCCTCAGTTTTGTCAATGGTGGCTACTTCTTGGTTGCCTTCCTTAGAAAAGCTCCCACTGAATTGGCTGGAAGTCCTTTTCCTATCTTGTTTCTTCATTTTGCTACTATACTGTTGAGGATTGATCTGCCTGTAGCAAGGATAGCTTCATTGCTGTTAATCTGTCGACCTCATCCTCTTCATTGCCAAGGGCGTTGAGGAGTATTTGACTTCCTTGGCTACTGGAGATATCTCCTGCCTTCTGTTTCGTTTTGTTTGTATCATTTGTTTCTATACCGTGGGTTACCTTTGTGGAGGCCTTGACTGACGTATCTTCCCCACACGATATAAGAATTGTTTCGTACTTCCTCACGACCTTATTGTGTTTTCTAATAAAAATGATTTTTCTGCCCCTGATTTTACTGGAGCCTTGGACTATATTATCGCTGGTAAAAGCAGATTGAACTCAGACAAAACTTTCGGGTTGACAGCGAGGTTCTCAACATTTTTTTTACCTTTGAAAATTATACATCCTTCTGTACCATACCTGAACATCTCTGGTGTCTAAGGTCTTTTACGTTTAGTGTCAGCTTATACTTTTGTTTCAGAGTTTTGAATTATTTTTGCGTTGTTTACTCGTGTCACAATTGGGACTGAGAGCACCAAGGCAATCATACTTGAATAAATCGAAAAATGTTAGTAAGTAGAGGACATAATGCAGACCATGGCATAGCCTCATTACCATGGCTCGAATCTCTCAAATTTGAATTATAGCCTTATGAACAGTATACGTACGTTAGGATTGAATTCAACTATTCGGACTGCATTCATCTTGGGCGTGGTATATTGAGTCCTTCAAAAAAATTGTTATTGTTGTAAAGGGTTAGTTCTTGGTAAAAGTTTTTTTCATGAAAATATTGATAAGTAATTCGAATTTGAAGAGAGAGTAGCTGGAAAAATTGTGCCACCTCTATTGGCTTTAGCCCTAAGTCTATAGGTAATATACTTGTAGGCTCAGGCGGACAATTGAATATATTGTGTGTGTCGTGAGGGCTTTGCTGGCAGGAGGGACACCTATTTAGAAATCCGGTGAAAATGCTCTCTCGATATGAATTGAAAACATTGTTTTATCTGGACCTTAGTTGTGACAAAATAGAACGAGTTCGCCTTGGAAGAAGCCTCTCACTTTCCGAAATTGCAGGAGGATGTTAGAGTAGGTCTTTGCTGCATCTATAGTCATTGATGGCTTCGGAGACCCCCAGTTTATGTACGGATTTCATCGCCGTACATATCGACAATCTGTTGACGTCCGATGAAATGACGTCTTGCATGCCATCATGATAGCGCCTGAAGTCCTGAAAAGTCCGCAGGAAATTGTTGTTTGCTGTTGAAGAAAAATTAAAAATACATTTTGTTATTACGAACTTTGTTTTAAATTATATACTTGCCACCGATCAAATTGTCCAGGTTTTTAAATGGGTATCAATTCGGAAACCACTATATGTAATTTTGTAATACTTTAAAGTTGCCACATGGCAAGAGAGTCGAAGGTATGTCACTGAATTTCTTTGAAGGCAATCCCTAATCTTAGTCCCATTATTAATTCCCCTGTTTTTGATTTTGCAACCCTAATTCAATAATCTAAAATAAATAGCTGATGATGGCCAATATCATCCAACACTGCAGCGCCTGTGATGACTCGTTTATCAGTTCGTTGTAAATCTGATCATTTTCTTTTTTGGCCACTTGTTTTGCTGTCGCCAAAGATTAAATAATTTTTGTTTTCAAATAGGTAGTTGTTTTTTGTTTCCTCTCCCATTCTATGCTTTGTGCCATTTATGTTTATCGGTGCTATGATCATTTTGAAATCATTGCTTGCACACACCACCAAGTGCCAATAATACTAAAAAGGGGGCGTACGACCCGACCAACAACCGAACAGCAACCATCTCTATATTTCGTTTCGACGATTGTGACGTCAAAGCAGGGATGGAAAATTCAGTACAATAGTACTTTTTTTAGTACCTTTTTACCCAAAAATGTACCGTAGTACCCCCGTGACTATTTCAGTACCATTCCAATACTTCATTAAGCAATGACATATATATATATATTTTTTTTTTTTTTTGGATTAGAATTTGTTATGGATTTACCGACAAAAGTATGCAGATAAAGATATTGATGTGATTGCAATATTTCTCTTGAAAATATGAACAGGTTTTCGACTGATAACTGTTCAGTTATGATTAAAATTACAAATGGATATGTTTGTCAGATACTCAATTTGGCATACTCTGGGGTATATGTATTGGCTTTCGAGAAAGAGGTAATGAATTTGAAATTAGTCAGTAGCATACATATTCAAATGCAATCGAAAGAAGCAAGAATTCTCATATTATTACCATCAGAAAGATACACTAAGTGATATCTTGAAAATCGATCTTTATGAAACTGAATAAAATATTTTTTTTTTGTATTTTCTTGAAAAAAGTACCCTTTTATTAAAAAATGTACTCTTTTGGTACCTTTTCACATTTTTTATTTTCCATCCCTGCGTCAAAGGCGTTGATCACTCAGATGCTGTCTGTTCAGCACAGCAGACATGCAGTAAAAACGTGTTTCACTGATGAGGCAAATTGTCATCCGCTCGCTGTTGGCCAAGGTGGTGGTGCTGGCGATGATGATGATGATGTTGGTTGGTAGGTTGACGACGATATTTGATGATGCTGTCTCACAACTATTGTCACTATATGACACATATTTGCCACTTAGACACTGCTGCCGCTGACTCGGGGGCCGGTTGTTGTGAATGTACTTTTTTCCTTGGATGTGTGCGGTGGGGGCTCCTCATTGTTTTTGCTTTTAAGCGTTTGCAATACGAACTTGTTTGCTATTTGTTGTTGGCAATTAAAATAAATCAGATTACCGATTTTTGTTCCCTAAAAAAATAGAGAAGAAAAATAAAGTGAAAGAAAATGAATTTTCCAAGTGCACCAAATGGGTAAGAATATTGGAATGAAATGTAAATTTTGTGGTTCATCGATGGGGTTATGTGAAATATTGATTCTAAACATAGAGGCAATGCACGGGATATGCAGTTAGATATTCAAAAGTAATTGTTGATTAAAAAATGTAACGAAAATTTTGTTTTATTTACATGATTGTACTCGATCTATATTAACCTATCAGTTGGTTAGGGTACTAAAGGTATATTTATAGGCCGTTATTACACGTACATGTTATAACATGTTTGTGTTTTGTTTGGTAGATCAGGGAGTTTACAACTTTTTCTATGTTTCATTTCAGAACCTTTAAGAAATTTCTATTCATCGAAAATGTTTTCGATTCACTCTTTAAAAATTCGTTTTTCCACTTTTTTCGTATGAGAACAGATTAATAATAATTTAATCAAAATATAACAAGAAATTATTAGCTCTTCTCAAACAATCTGTCAAATAATCAGGGCTTTTCAATCATAACAATTTTTAAAAAATGATCTGACATGACTTTGTTTTTGACCGTTACAAGTATGTTTTAATTTACGAAATGCACTTGATCTCACATTTCAATTAAAAAAAACGCGAAATATGGATGTGATTCATTACCCCAAAAGGACGTTCTAAAATTAATCTTTTAAAAAACTGAATTTTAAAATATATTGAGATTTTATAGACCCCGATAGAGACCCTGCTATCTTTTTAAGTATATTGGTAAAAAGACCATTTATTCCTAAAAACTGGGTTGGATTAAAAAATCCCGTCGTTGGAAGATCTAATTTTGGTATAGCAAATCCTAAGGTCTATGACGAGATTAATAATATAAACTCTGATAGTATTTCTTAATCCGAATAAAAAATATAGGAATAGAACCTTTACATTGTACCAGATTTAATAAATCCAGTAGATCTAAATTGTCAATCCCATATGTCAAATACAAATCGGTGTTAACCCGATAAAAAGTTCTCATGTAAATGTTGTTTAAGAATTTTATATTAATAGATAAACATAAATGCGAAAATCATCTGTTCACAATACTAGATTTTACTGGAAGTTTTCCTAATAGAGTACTGAAAAAGTACACAAAGTCTTCAATGTTCAGACCTTTTAGGTTATATGTCTCTCAAATTTCAATATTTTTTTTAACGACAACACAACATTCACGCTTTTCTATATATTCATTGTATTCACAATATTTTCTGTGGACATCTAAACAAACATTAGCATCATAACTAGCGCCATGCTTTTAGCCTGAACAAAAAAAAAACATTTCGAAATATCTATGTTATTTGGTTGGACTATGTTTTGTATATGGGACTCTATAATTGAGTGGATACAATGACCACAGAACAGATCCCCCACACATCTTTTCAACAACGTATCGCTCTCTATATATGAGGAAAGTAGAACGCTTGGCAATGCTTATAATGTCATCATGACGGGCGGCCAAATTTGTGCCAAAAAAAAATTAACTAAGAAATTATCAACAGATCAACATTAAAAAACAGACACAGTGGAACAAAATGATTATTAGAAAATTATAATTTTCAGTCCGTCCGTTATAAAATAAGAAACGAGAATTGCTATATTTTGAAAATGAAATTGAAATACAACTCTGTTTTGTGGCTTGTTATGTCAACAATTCAAATATTGGTTTCGTTCCAAAACTTCCCCCTAAAGAGACAATTTTTTTAATTTGAAATTTCAAAGAAATTGTTATATTTCTAGAACTCTGAAGTAAGTTTGAAAAAACACTTGAGTGCAAAACAATATAAATATATTTGTTTATTTTTTTAATTAGCAATAAATTTGGGTTTTTATTTATGTTTTGTATATTAAAAATAAAAATAATTATTATATATGTATGTTGGGTACGGAAGATTAAATGCGAGCAATTAATATTTTGCTTTATAATGAAAACGTGTACTTTTTAAAACAGCTCATGTGAGCAAAACGTGTTCAAATAATGGAAAAATATTTAAACACAGTAACAAATGGGGCTCGTGCTGTTTTTTTTTTAATTTGTAGCTTTCTTTGAATCTTACTTATCAGCGATTCTATTAACATTTAAATGTGAAACACACAAAGTTTTACAATTGTTTTTAGAAATATATATACATTTAAAGAATTTAAACTGGAATCACACAGCACTTAAATTCCAACCGGTCATGTTGAATAGAACATTCTATCAATGTCCGGGATAATAACGATTACTAAATCTTTATCAATATATAAATACTATCTGAAAATTTTTTGCATGATGATTTTTGTAAATTTAATTTATGGTTATTTTTAAAATCAACACTAAGAATAATCTCTGGAAAAAAACAAAGCATGTTTGTATTTGTTTATTAACAAGTATGTCACCTTGCAAAGGTAAGTAAATTTCTTTTTCAAAAAAGTGTTGATTTTAAATTTCGCTATGTAGGAATATACAAAAATCATTGTTCGTTTCTATTTTTGTTTATCATTTGAGTTCTAGTGAAGAATTTGGTGATATGTTTATGTCAATTTCAAATACGGGTATGTGCCAAAAATATAAATACAATATGGGCTAATTTTTCGATCCCACCCAAGAGAAGCGTTACAATTATCTTTTATTCTAAAATTTATTTAAACTATTTTTTTTCTATATTTTGTTCTTTTTATGATTTTCTTTTTCTCAAAAGTAAGACATGAGTGTTTTGTGAGTCCTTGTGGATTGAAACATTATAGACAAGTGCCCGCCCCCTACATAATATAAAGGCCCTGGTGTTAAACTGAGACCTGAGGGAGCATTTTTGTTGTCACTAAGGGTTTTCGTGTGCTAAAACCCCAACGCCATTGTTTTACTTTCAAATATTATCCGAAAATATAAAAACAAACTCTACATTAAATTTAAGCTAAACATTTGTAATAAAACATTTAAACTAAAGTATATTGTTTTTCTTTTATCTCTTTTATTTCCATAAAACACAATGATCAACCCAAAATAAACTCTACTTTTTCACAAAAATAAAAATCCTACGACATATTCATCGATTCAATGCAATACAAATTACAGCGATGCAGCCGTTTCCAGTTTTCCATACTGCACCGAATCTAGCCTCAATTTCTCAACAAATGCAACCGGCTACAGTGAAGATGATACCGAATATAATACCGGAAGACGTAACAAAACATCGAGGGTAAATATTTATTTATTAGTTGTTAACTATTTTATCGATTCGCCACTATTTTGCCAAAATGCTACACGATATTACGAGTCATAGAACCAAGCACCCACCCCCTTACTTACCCGACAATGCACAAAGTGACATGGAAGGAAATGGAAATTGTGATGTCGGGGCTGGACAACAACGACGCCCATTTAACACTATTCCACAAAATGGTTCTTCAACATCGCACTATACACAAATTATCATCACAACCACCACCAGTATCAACTAAAAAAATACAATTATTAATATTTCTTATTACAAAAAAAAAAAATTATGAAATAAATAACTACAAAAATCAAACAGCATTTATTACATATATTCTAATATTTGAGCTTCAAAATAATACATAACCTTAAAATAATAATATTTGTATAAAGGCGGTTTGGTTTTGTGTGGGCGTGTATCCAAAATACATAAAATTTTGAAATACTTGGGACATCATTGGAACCTTTTTTAAGAACACTTCTTATTACTTCCAAAACACCTCCCCTTCCATCTGGTTCTAACTTTTTTTCAAATATTTCTCAAAAATTGGATCCCTATTTAAAAACACTTGCTTCTTATTATTTTCAAAATACCTCTCCTTCCATCTGGTTCTATTATTCTGAATTATTTCTCAAAAAGTGGGACCTTTTTTAAGAACACTTGCTTCATATTATATTCAAAATACCTCTGCTTCCATTGTTCTATTTTTCTCAATTATTTCTCAAAAATTTAATTTATTACTGTGTGTGTGTTCGAAGGCGGTCCTCAGTTCCTTAAGGCCGCAGGAATTGGCGATCCGTGAATACACGTGGCCAGGTTTTCTTCCAAAAAGATAATATCCAAAAACGATCGTACACTGGGTACAAAAGACTTCAGTTTAATAGTAGTTCACAGTCCAAATGTCGAATCAACGAAGGCTGCAAAAAACAGCTGATGAAAACACAAAAAAGAACGATAGTACACAGTACTTTAGTAGTAGAAATGCATTAAACAGAGTAATCAAGGATTTTAAGTAGATTGATTTAAACCGACTTACGACCTCCCGGTTGAGAGATGTCCAAGTGCATAAGGTGTATGTAGTGACGAAACTGCAACCAGCAGTGAAAGAATTTCCGGAACTAAACAAGCTTCCAGGTCACACAGGGTAGATTCTCCAAGTCCTCTAGGCGCTTTCAAGGCTGCTGAAGATAGGAAATAAATAGAAAAAGGGGGCAAAAAGGGGGAGTGGGAAAACACGTCAAAAATTAGTTATTGATCCAAAAACAGGTTAAAAACTTAAGCTAATATCACAGATTGTATCACAGGTTGGGATGGGATAGGGATTAGGATCAGGATCACAGATGAATTTTCGCCTCTTTGATGAAGCGAATTAAAATCTTGAATAGACCTTCCTCAGTGGATTTCAGGATTGTCAAAAGATTGTTGTGTTGGGAAAAAAGTAAAAATGCTGTGCTCCACGTCTTCAGAATTTATTAGTAAATATAATAAATAAAACAATTAATTTAACACCAAATAAGAGATATGTAGGTCGATTTTTGTCCCATTGATTATTACAAACAAAATATACGCTCTGTTCCAGAACCTGCAAAAATCTTCATAAATCGAAATAATTTTCCATTCCGAATCTTTTCCATTCCGAAATTAAAATTGTTTTCGAATTTCCCTTGATAAATATAAAAAAGTTTTACCTCTTACCCAAAGTACGGCAACATACCCAAAATATATCTTCAATTTTATTGGCAATGGTTTACCCGCCATTTGCATTGAATTACAGATATCTAAATGGGGTTATGGTCGAGAATTAAGAAAAAGATTATTTTTATTCTAAAGTAGCCTAGAAAACGTACACATATAAATATTTACTCATCTAATTATTTCATGTGTAGTCCAAGAAAGACATCCATTCCGTATCAAAATTAATCAGCTTATGGGTATTTTAGAAAAATACCCCAGCTGCATATTTAATATTTTCCGAAAAAGTATTTTACACCATTAGTTCAATTAAATGATTTTCCAAGAGACCCAGAATATCACTTTAAGTTGGAATTATACAGAATCTACAGCAAAAACGATATTCCACTAAAGCCTCACCACACAAAACCAAACAAAAGCTTTAATCCTTTACAAAAACCCCTTTTGATTAAAGGATATTCTATTCAAAAAAATTATATATACATACATATGTACATATTAGACAAATTTGAGGTTATGGTGTAGGATTTTAATAATTTCTTTTATTTATTTCTAACCTTATTTTCATTAATCAAAAATTAGTTTATTAATCTCTTATTTTCTTTCTTAACCTCCTCCTCCTCCACCCTTATAGCAAGATCCTCTATCGCATCGCATTATTGAAAAGAGACGACGAGATCGGATGAATTCATGTTTGGCCGATTTGTCACGTCTTATCCCACCGCAATATCAACGTAAAGGACGGGGACGCATCGAAAAAACGGAAATTATTGAAATGGCCATACGTCATCTAAAACATCTGCAAAGTGAATGTATGCAAAAGGAGAATGACTATCGTATGGGCTATACGGACTGTATGAAGGAGGCAGCGAAATTTTTATATGATAGTCAACAGCAGGAGTTTTGTTATCGTCTCTTGGCTCGCCTCCAGGAACACTGTGAAGAGGTTATGAAAAGTAAGTTGTGTGTGAGTTTTTTTTTTAAGGATATTATTTATATTCATTTTTTTGTGTTGCAGATGATTGTTTCCGCTCCCGTAGCTGTCACACGGCCGCCGATAATATTAGCGCTTCCAGTGGCAGTCCCCATCAAACGTTCCACGCTGTACCGCCATTGTGCCAATTGCGCGACATGTTGGGTACCTCAGACATTGAGCACAGCAACGATCACAACGATGTTAAAGATCTCAGTTTTCGCAATCATTTGAATCAATTGCATCGCAACAATGCAGCTGCAGCGGCGGCCGCAGCAGCAGCTGCAGCTGCTGCCATGGATAGTAATACCAATGAAGCCCATCACAACAATGTTGGCAGTAATGCAGCGGCAGCAGCAGCAGCCACCACCACAGCTAGCTCGAGCACAACTAATGTCAACAGCAGCAACAACAACACGTCTAATATTCCTAACAATGCATCAACGGCATCGAACTCGGGTTCGGTAATAACAACATCGAATAATGCCACCAGTTCTACAGGACCTGCTGTTGGTGGGGCCCTGGGAGTTGCCACATCCACACAACAGCCCCATCAAGCCCCCGTTATAACGTCCACAGCTCCAGCATCCCTCCATCATCACACAGATTCCAGTAATCATGACTTTGACTCATCGCGTGAACCCATCTTGCACACCGATACCTCCAATATGCATTCGCCGCCACCACGTGATACTCTGTTGGGCTCACATCATCATGGCTCCCACAGCATGCCACATTCGCATCATTCTGCCCACATGGCTCATCATCAGGACAGTCTGTTGCATGGTGGCCGCCTGCGTAATTTCTCAGAATCTTCTCATGATATTGAGCACAACAACAATTATAAGTACAAAAATCATATAAAGGAACGTTTCAATCATGAACTACACGATGAGGAGACTTCATCGGAACATTGTCCCGCCCCACCAATGTTACAAAATGAAAATTCACATGCCCATTCCGAACACTCCAAGGATGGTACAGAGCCGGAAATTGCACCCATTATGGCTAAAAAGCGCAAAATGGCCGAAGCACTGAGTGCCCACTGTGAGAATACTGTGGATGAAGCTGATTTGAGAATAACACCTGCCCATCGAGCCAATAATGTTGCTGCTGCAGCCGCTTCTCTTTTGAATAACACCAGCAGTAATGCCCGGGAAGAAAAACCCTTTACCCCGTTCAGTGATATCAAAACCGAGGCAACAACGGCCAACAGCAATGGACCATTGAAACCGCACTTGAGTGCTCCCACCAGTACCACCGCTCCACTGCCAACCCGTAGTTTTGCTGTGCCCATTTTTGCCCTACACAGTCAAGGCACCTACTATGTACCACTCAATGTTGACTACAATATACTGATACCATTCCTCAATGGTATCGATCTGCTGGAGAAGAATTTCAATAGTATGCCGGTTGTACATCCCATCAACATCAATGTCAATTTTATGCCCACCTCCTCAGCATCATTGTTGGCGGCTGCTGCCGCTGTTGTGGCCAGTAAACAGCAACATCCTGCCGCGGCGGCGGCAGCAGCTATAGCCAAAGCAGCCAAATTGGAGGCCATCTCTAATACGAATGGTTGGTAGATTGGTAAAGCCAACCGCAAACAAATAAAAAAGGAAAGATATTTTTTTTACAATCCAAATAAGATTTCCTTCGAAACATCAGCTGTGAGTATTTGTTGGAATCAAGCACACACACACATACAAAGAAAAGACAAAATCAAAAACATTTTCATGTTATCAAAAATGTCGCGGCGTTTAAAGGAGAGTTGTTGTGGTTGTTTTCCTTATCTTGCTGTCGTCTCCAATATATCGGGTATATCCTATTAAAAACATAGAATCAGCCCAGCAATGAACTTGAAAACTATATACAACCAATCAGCAGAACTAAACAGCTCCCATAAACAAACGTACATTCAAATATATATTTATATCAACGGAATGGCACACACACATAGACCTTGTCGAAGAGTATATTGGAACAACTACCTCAGATTTCTGTGAAAAAATGAAGAAAAAACCACAAAAAACATGTAAAATAAAATAATTATCAAAACGGTTTGTTTTTTATGTAGCTAAAATCTAAAGGTACATACAACAAAAATAACTACATACATATATACAACAAAAACACAACAACTAATTAAAACCACCTTAACTAATTAGGTAGTAGAAATTGTAATACAGAATTTTAGAAGAAGAAAAAAACACATCTAAATTATTATGATTGACCTAACCTAAATATCATCTATTGGGGAATCCAAATACTATCCCACACAATTCAGGTGACAAAGTATTCAGAATAGATTTCTGTAATAAATCAGCACCACTTTCTGAAGGATAAAAAAATGTATCTAAAGAAAGTTAGCTTATGGTCAATATACTTATTAGGTTATTGCCTGGCTTTGGATTTTCCATTTGTATATAATTTCTTTGAAAAAATTACATACATACAAATATTTGCCAAATTATAGAACAAAAAAAAATAAATAATTTTATCATTGGAATGATTAGTTAAAGACAAATCTGAAGATGTGAGACATCACTTATCGCTTTGCCCATAATCTGGAGGACATCATTAAGATGCAGATTATCAAATGCAAGCAGAGAATGTTAATAGCACGATTCGGGACGTCTATACTTTCCTCTACACATTATTTCCTTAACACTGAGCAGACGGAGTATTTTTGTTTGTATTTAGCATGGTACAATGGTACACACGGTAGGATATATTGAGATGAATGAGAAAAATCAACTCTTCATGTAGAGTCTATATCCGTCAGATACATAATAAATAAACGCTACGAATTGTTGTGTTTATTCGACATTTTTTGGTTTATATTGAACACAGGATACTATTTGAAGTCCTGATTTAAATTAAGTCTATTTTTATTTAAGTCATTTCTCAGTTTGTTGATGGTGAAGGATTGTCATTTCCTCAATTCTCACACCAACAAATTACAGTGATTGAGTCAATTCAATTTGTCTGAAATTAAAATCCGATAGCTATACCCTACCTTGTAATAATTGTACCATGGAGTTTCAAATAGAAAAAAATACCTTTTGAGGTTATGTTGGTCCAGTGTTAATGTCTAGTGACAAATACCATAAAACTACATCATTATTATTTTTTAATAAAAAACAACAAATAGGAGTTATGAACTCCATTTGGCTACTTTACATTTATTGAAAAATAATAATTTTCTTAAGAGTATACAAAATAATTAATAATTTTTTTTCGCAGAAAAAAACAAAAATAAAGATGTAGAAATCAAAAAAATATACATAATAATCTTATAAAGATATAAAAACACACAATCCCATTACATAAATACATTAATGCATTTTTTTGAAATTATAATAAAATTCATATTTTTAGAAATTATATTTTTTTATAAATAAAAGAAAGTCTATATTTTTTGCAATATAAATATTTTTAAAAAAATTATTAATAAAGAAAATATATATTGAGTACCTGTTTAAATTTAATAGTGCAAATTATATGTTTTTTTATTTTAAATAATAATTATTTCTTAACTCTCTGTTTCAAAGCAAAAAATAATAATTAAACAATATTGTATTATTATTTATTGGATCTAAATACTTTTATATTAGGCTTATTGGTATTATAGATAAAATATAAAAATAAAAAAAACTTGTCCCTATTTACTAAATGTTTGCTTAAAAAATACTTTGTTCCAATTGTTGTCTTATTTTGTAAATCAAATAACCAGTGAAAGAGAGAAAGTTGTCGTTTAGACAACTAAATCCTCTCGATTTCAAATGTAAATTCATGCGTATACGTCACCTTAATCTGTTCAAAAATCCAGTGGATTATATTTGACATGTATACGCAATGGAATTGAGATTTGAGATCGAATGAATTTCGTCAAGATCTATTAAGAAGGTCACTCAGCTAACAAAAGTCAGCTGTTTTTTCTCAAGTCTAATGTCAAAAATTTTAACTTTGTTTACGTTTTCATAATGGAAATCAATTCAGAATAATGGATTTTGACAGCAAACTTGAGAGGCAGCCGATATCCAGCTGGTCTCCCTGGATGACCTTATTTATAGGCCTTGGATTTCGTAAATTTAAACGCACATTAACATTTTGTACCATTTTGGAACTTACCTAAAGTAGTTTTAATAAGATCGAATTAATGCATCAGTACAGCTGTTTGTGTAATGAACTCTGCCATAAAAACTATTGTGATTAGAAACAGAAAAAATAACCACATAATTATATTTAAACATTTTTGAATTTTTGATGGTTGTCGTGCAATACATTTCTTAATATTTCTGGATTATGGTTAAGACACATGAACTCTCTACAATAGTTTTGCTCTTGTAATCGATCTACTTTATTACATCTATCTTGCACTTGTCAGTAAGAAATCAGCTGTTTTATGTGAACAGCTGATTATTTATTAGCTGCGTTTCTGATTTTTTCGAATGTTAAGAAAAGTAAAAAACACATTCTTTGAAATTACTAAAGGATTATAAAATCACATAAAAACTTAGGGATTCGGTATTATTTCACTTGTGTTATAGTCCAACAAAAAGATTTTTTGAAAAACTTTAATAGAATCAATTTCATTTCTGCTTATAAAGTTTATGTGAAATTCTTAAAGAAAAAAATGTCAGATATTTTGTGATCATCTAAAAAAACTCCAAACTTATATTTCAGTGATCTTTCAAAACATTTCTTAAGAGTTTTTTTCTTCATAATAGCAGATTCTGACAACAATGAAACAGCTGTTATCTATGGTAAAGACGCGTTTAGATTTACGATACCCATTGAATCTCAAATTTCAATTCCGTAGCGTATACGTCAAATATAATACACTGGATTTGTGAACATGATTAAGGTGACGTATACGCTATGAAATTGACATTTGAGATCGAGTGGATTTAGTAGTCTAAACGTGGTCTAATAGTTTAAGAGAAAAATGTGAGATCTAAATGTCATGATTTGAGTAATTTGTCGGGTCATATGCTTCTAACTTCCGTTACAAAATATTTTTTTGGCAGCTGTTAAAGATTAAACCGCTATTTTTCATTTGAATAGTTCAAAATCGGAGAATATTCAATCAAATATGTCACAGTATGAATTTAAAAAAGAAGAAGAATAATAATCAGACAAATGTAATTTTTCCGCTGGGGAATATTCAAGAAGAGAAGAAGAAGAATCAGACTAATATTTAAGAAATCCTCATGTTATTTGTGTCTAGGTTTCATTGCAATTTGCATTTTCTTACTACTATGAAACAGCTGTTTTCTAATTTTTGACAAATATTCACAATGAAACAGCTGTTTTCTGTTCTATTAGTTCTAGAGGAAAATTTCTGAAAAAAATACCTCAAACTGTCTTCTTTTAACATGGAGAAGAATAAAATAATTCATTGACTCTCATCGAGAGAAGATACTAAGAAATTGATACTGGAACACACCTATTATAATAATGAACAAATTGTAAATTAAAAAAATAGAATTGAATTGAGTTAAAAAATGGAATATTTAGAAAATAGGGAGTGATATTTAAATTTAATTTTGTTTTAGCACAAAAGTGTTTGATAATCAAAGTATTAGCACAAAAAATATTTTTTTAAGATTTTTGAACTCAAATTTGGAGACTTTTTATTTGATTAATTTTCTTCTCGGTTTTTGAAAAAATTAATACAAGAATTGTAAAAATAACCTTAATTTTAATTTAATATTCATGCAATAAAAACAATAAAATTGTATCATTATTACTTTGGCTTTGTGTTAAATCTATAAAAAATCCTTAAAAAGTGTCTATATTTTTGTATAATTTTGCAAAATTTAACTATTATTTAGTAAAATAATATTTTTGTATGACCACAGAGAGAAAATTGTGATTTCTTTTTTACAAAAAATAACAATGAATTTTATTATAATTTCAAAGAAACCCAATCGCATAACCTAAACGTACATTTCACAAAAACAAATTATACTCACACAAATTGATTATATTTTTGAATGTTTTATATATATATATATATATATATATTTGTATGTATAAAAATATATATTTATTTGTTAAATTTACACAACAAAACAGAAACAAACCACAATATATAAAAAATATTATATATTAAAAACATAAAATAAAATGTTACATTGATGTTATTACATGTTATAAGTGTTATATTATACAAAACAACAAAAAATAACGTTCTAAATGTGTACTATATGTGTGTCGATAAAAATAAAAAAACAAAACATGAAATATAGCTAAATCTTTTAATGATTCAAAATAAACCTATATACATAATAAAATATATTTGTAAAGACTCCAGAAACCAACAAACTTAAATTTTAATTTGAGAAACCTAGTCATAAATTGAGTAAAAAAAGATTTTGTTAATTATAAACAAAAATTAAACTAAATTGTTTTTGTATGTAATATAACAATAACAAAAAAAGAGAGGAAAAAATAAATATAATTGTTTATTAAAAAAAAAAAAACAGAGAAAAATAAATATATGTATTTCTATGTGCAACAAAACAAAAAACATAAAAAAGGACTATTAAATTAAATTTTAAAACAAAAATCGTTACTTTATGTTTTCAAATTGTTTTTATTTTATTTTTTTTTTAATTCTGTAATATTATTTTTTTGTTTCAATTTTTACTATATATAAATATATAATAACTATTCTATAATGTAGTTAGTTCTATACAAATCTTAATGTAATCTTTTTTTCTTTTTCTTATAAACTATTTTTATATCTAAAATAATAATAGTAACTATGTTTATGTCTTTTCTACAATATCTACTATACAAAATCTATTTTTTTAATTAATTCTACTGCTTCTAGTTAAGCTGTATGTTATTTTATTTTCCTTCTAATATAAATTTAGTTGTTAACAAATTTAATTTTTAATATTTTGTTCTCTAGAATAATATTATTTTTTAATAATTACATTTTTGCAAATGAAAAAGAAAATGTATTGTATTTTTAGTAGTTAAGTTTTAATTATAAAAAAAACAAAACAAATGTACTAATTATAAATAAATAACTTTATATTGAATGTTAAATTAAATTGTGTTTTATTTTTTACAAAACAAAAGAAAAAAAGTAGGAATCAATGAATAAGTAATGGGGGGACAATAACAGTTTGTATGGAGTTCACAGTTCTTTATAAAATACAAATTGGTTCGTATATAGCGGTCACAAGTATTTATATAGACAAATTGTTCGGTATAGAGACCACAGGTCTTTATAAAGACCAATTGGTCTGTATAGAGACCACAGGTCTTAATACCGACCAATTGGACTGTATAGAGACCACAGGTCTTTATAAAGACCAATTGGTCTGTATAGAGACCACAGGTCTTTATAAAGACCAATTGGTCTGTATAGAGACCACAGGTCTTTATAAAGACCAATTGGTCTGTATAGAGACCACAGGTCTTTATAAAGACCAATTGGTCTGTATAGAGACCACAGGTCTTTATAAAGACCAATTGGTCTGTATAGAGACCACAGGTCTTTATAAAGACCAATTGGTCTGTATAGAGACCACAGGTCTTTATAAAGACCAATTGGTCTGTATAGAGACCACAGGTCTTTATAAAGACCAATTGGTCTGTATAGAGACCACAGGTCTTTATAAAGACCAATTGGTCTGTATAGAGACCACAGGTCTTTATAAAGACCAATTGGTCTGTATAGAGACCACAGGTCTTTATATTATAAAGACCAATTGGTCTGTATAGAGACCACAGGTCTGTATAGAGACCACAGGTCTTTATAAAGACCAATTGGTCTGTATAGAGACCACAGGTCTTTATAAAGACCAATTGGTCTGTATAGAGACCACAGGTCTTTATAAAGACCAACTGGTCTGTATAGAAACCACAGGTCATTAGAAAGACCAATTGGTCTGTATAGAAACCACAGGTCATTAGAAAGACCAATCGGTCTGTATAGAGACCACAGGTCTTTATAACGACCTATTCAATTGAACATTATGCTACGTGAAATGTCTTACAAATAGCCGGTCTTTGGTCAAGATTTTAAGACTATATCCTTTAGAAAACTGGACTACGCGAAAAGAATTTAAAATTTATGGAAAGCTAAAAGACCATAGGTTAAGAAGAATGAATTTTCCCTCATAAAAGAGACATCTTTACGTTATCAGGTAGACTATCCATAACCTTAGCTTAACTCATTGTCAAAACATTGGAAACCACCAAAAAAAGCTCCCAGAAACATTTAATATCGTAGTCAAAAATATCCGAGTAGAAAATTTACTTTCCGGACATCACTCATTTTCATACTGACTACAACTGCAACATAATATGGTTCGGTAGGAAATCAAAACTTACTATGATATGGGATTCCAAAAATATCCCTGTTCTCTTGAAAAACATTTTTCTGAGGGGTCACCATTAAGCAAATTTATGCGATCGATTAATTCTACATGCATCAATCGTTCGTCCGGCAATCGGTCCACACACAATTAGCCAAGGTGTATTTAATAAGGTGTAAGTGACAATCATATGGTTTTAAACTTTTTTTATTGTTTGTAAAGTAAATTGTAAATTGTCAAAAATATTTGTCAACGTTTCATTTCGATTTAAAATATTTTCTTTTGTTTTCGATTATTATTTTTTATTAATAAAAGAGCAATAATAATGAATTTATAGGGACGGAATATTTGTTAATGCCCAAAGTGACGACAAGGAAGCGTGAGCATAAATCAGTTCTAAATCCGGCCGCTGATTTGTTCTACATATTTGCCGCAAGTACAACGATTATGATCGATTTAATACCAAAAGGAGATTGTTAAAGAAAAGGAAATAAGCCCCTGAATCCCCTGTTTCCCTCAAAATCAAGGAAATGGTGTTATATAGCTTGTATTAGAATTTGTCCATTAGTTTTCTACAAACGCCTGGCTAAATACATTTTTTTTACAATTTAAAATGAGATTCTGTTGCGTAGTCTATTGATAGATTGCATACGCGTTTGTGGTGTTTGACCGGGGATTTATGCCCTACCAAGAAGCCACTTCTTCAAAAATTATATTTTAATTTAAAATATAAGCAAAATCCCCAAGGAACCAAGGCTTACATGTGGGACATTTTTCAAAATTATGCGACCTGAAGAAATGTATAATTGTTTTTATTTACTTTTGTCAAAACCTATTTGTCAGCATGACAATTTAATTTCTATAACAACAATGTTGTTTTTGTAAAATGTTTGTTGTTGTATCTGATGCATACACCTTATTAAATACACCTTGCAATTCGCATTTATTTTCCCAAAAATGTAAAATCCTAATAAGATGATCCCTATTGAAATTGGAGAGAATCATATCTAGGCCTTAGTTGTGTCGTTTCGAAATTAACCAGTTCAATTGAAATAGTTGCGAGAAAGGGACGATCGGAACTAGATCCAGATCTTTAGCTTATTTATTTTCAATTCTATTTCGTTCCTTCATTTGTCGTTATTTCTCGATTATTTTGCAGCTGCTACCACATTGATATCGATGCCATGATTATTTAAAGAGAAGGAACTACAGTCGAAATCATTTATAAGGACGATGAAGGGACCGCCCAAATATTTTCGCAATAAACGACAGTAGTTATAAGCGAAGATAACTTTTTTCGGGGCCTTTGAATATCGTCGCTATAACCGGTATGTCTATTAGATCTTTCACTTCGAAGTGGGATTCCAGTGTAGAGGATTTCTGTCGTCTATGTGAGGACGAAGAAGAACTAGAAACAATTGAACATATCCTCTGTAAATGTCCATCGCTGATTAGCAGAATACATAAACAGTTTGGAAGATATGGAAGATATTTTTATAATCTAGCCTTCTTTTCTAAAATAGACCTAAAAATTTGATATTTCTAAACTAATCTTTCTTCCGCTCTTCTTCTCTCGCTATGTTTTCTCCTTGCTCTTCCACTCTTTTTTCTTTGCAGGTAAAAAAGGATGATCACAAACATTGTAACTAACAACCGCACATCCCTAACCTAACCGGTATGTCGCTAAATTCGATGTAATATAAGGGAAGAGAAAAACGTCGGATCCACTTAATTTTCAACCGTTTAATTGAAGAAAAATGTTTAAACCTTCTCCAGCCTGTTTCTGAAAAATTCGAATCGAACCAATTCGGACGAATTACTGACTTAACTTTTTCGGGGCTTTTTGATGTCGGAAGAGAAAAAATCCACGAATCCACTTAATTGCCAACCGTTTAATTGAAACCATTTATTTTTCACTAGAACTTTTGTTGGGATAATCCCATTTTATGAGGATTTATTTGACATATGGAAGCAATGGAATTGACAATAGGTTCGTTCGTTTACTCAATAATTTGTACGAATT
The DNA here is from genome assembly GCF_032173495.1 of Musca vetustissima. Lineage (NCBI taxonomy): Eukaryota > Metazoa > Arthropoda > Insecta > Diptera > Muscidae > Musca > Musca vetustissima. The sequence continues at coordinate 296,354 of NW_026886870.1, forward strand.
TGTACAAATTATTACAAAATGTTGTTCGTTTACCCAAAAGTCCAGTAAAAGAGAGTGAATTGAGAGAGCAGATTTGACAGTTGTGTTACTGAGTATTTGCAAATTCTTACAAGGAAAATTTACTCAGTAAGAATTTTCTTGTACCATCAGCTGATATTTAATCAGCTGTTTTGTTATGTTTTGTAAACAAACAAAAAATTGTTCTCAAGAAAATTGATTGTTTTGTGAATTTTATTTTGATTTTGTATCATTAAATACCAAAATGGATGAAGAAAACGCAAGTATTTAAAAATAAGAGTAATAAGAGTAATTGGCGAACGATTTTTTAGGTTCCAAATCGAAACAAAAAAGTGTGCATCCCTAACATGTCTGGAACACCATCGGTTATGTCCACCCCCATATCAATTGCAGATACAGGAATAACAGGTCACAACCCTTTTAAATGTTTATGGGGAACAAACAACATCAATTTTCCGCTTGTTATCCATTTTTCTAATAAAAATGCTGTTTTATAGTTTGCGCCAATTTGTTTGTTGTTTTAATCAGCTGTGTCGAAACAATCTTTTTACTGGATGTTGTTCGTTTACTTTTTGCAGTTTTCTCTCTTGAAAAGGAAAAATTCGTATTTACTCTCTGCAAATTCTTACTGAGTAAATATTACTGGGAAAGTAAACGAACGAACCTAATTAAAACCCACTGGGTTTACTAAATCCAGTATAATGTAAATGTACTATGAGGATCACCTTTTGAATATACCCATGATGGAGAAGGGTATAATATGAATCTGTATTCTTTAATTATTATTTGTTATTGCCTGTTGGACCCAATGCAGACTGTGCGAGCGCCAAACATTTCGTTTTTATTGTGTTTATAATAAGAAATTGCATGCAACAAATGCATGGGTGGAGATTTGCCTGTGCCCAATGTATATTTAATAAGGAGCCGCATCGGCCCAGCTGTTGGTGCAAATAAATGTCAAAAATGTTGTTGTAATGCCGAAGCAAACAATCAGCGTGACCGTTGTGCCACTAAAGTGGCAATTTTGCCACTTTTTTCGCCTTTGCTACTTTTGTGATACTTTTTCATTTTGATACAAAATGTGCCACTTTTTGAATTTTTGTGAAACTTTTTGTTACTTTGTGCCACTTTTTTTAAAAAAGTACATAAATTAAAGCGATTTTTCATAAAACATAATGATTTGTTTTGTAATATTGTATCAGACGGAGCGATTTTAACTAGGTTGCGTTTTTTAACAGACTTAGCAATTTTTAACTAGGGTTCAGTTTGTAACAGACGGAGCGATTTTTATTTTTATTATTAGGTCGCATTCGCATTTGTGTGTTGGTATGTTCCCGTACTGCAAGAATCTACTAGATTTTACTATTTTCTTCGATAACATAAAGGAAAATTCGTTATCGTAGTAAAAAGTAGTAGATTGTTGCAGTACGGGACCAGACCATGTGTGTTTCGGTTTGTAGAATTTTCGATTGCTATTTTTGAATAACAGCCTGTTTTTGTAAAATTCCAAACGAACGAATTCAAGTGACTTACGACCAAACTCCATGGTTTTGAAAAATATGTCATTTATAAACGTAAATAAAGGTTTGGTCGTAAGTCACTCGAATTCGTTCGTTTGGAATTTTACAAAAACAGGTAGTTAAAAAATAAATGTTATTCAATAACAATATATTGTCTGTTCCCTTGCTGCAAGAATCTGCTGCTTTTTACTACGATAACGAATTTTCCTTTATGATATGGAAAAAAATAGTAAAATCCAGTAGATTCTTGCAGTACGGGAACAGACCAATAGTATATACCGGCTGATTTGATTCCAACGTAATACTAGTGTCAATATGAATTTGACAAATTATGTTTTAAAAAATCACACAATAGGAAAATTGGGAACGCATACAATTTGAATTTGTTCTTTATTAAATGTGCTCATGTATTCAATTTACTCAATCTGCCTGCTGGGAAAGTTTGAGGAAGCAAATCTTTCTTCAAGGAATAACTCGCTATTACCAGCATTTTCATATGTGTTACACATATATATGGCAATGACTCAATTATAGGAAAGATGTGGAAGCGATAGAAATATAAAGTTGAACGATTTTCATTCATGTTTTTCAATTTTTATTTTGAGGATTCGAAAATTTTTCATTTTCAAAATAAAAATAATTTCATGAAAATTTGTTTCTTTGTTTACATTTTTCTGTCAAATGAGTTGACACTAGTAGAACTTACAACAACAAATTTCCATGTGGTTGTTGTATCGTTTTTTGTACAACAACACTTGCTGTTACCTTCTATTATTATACCATGTGTTTTATATAGTTTTTTATTAAATAAAAAGCAAAAAAAGTGTGCCACTTTTTGTGACACTTTTTCAGAAGTTATGTGCTACTTTTTTTAAAAAATGATACTTTTTGTGATACTTTTTGAAAATTTTCAGCGGTCACGCTGCAAACAATTAAAAAACTAAATTATAAATGAAAATCTCCGAATTTCGAATAGCTGGTTTGGCAATACTTTTATTAACATATTTTTACAAGAGTTTGTGTAAAAAAATCTTGCGAATCTGTTTGTTTTGGTAAAATATTTTTGACATATCAAAATACAACAACCGATGTTTGTTGTAGAAATTCGCCGATGCGGCTACCTTGCCTGTGCCAAAACAAAATTCTTTGTTTATTTAACAAACGTCAGTCTGCAGTCAGTCCGGCCCAACCAACATACATTTTGTGATTATTCTGTCCAAGGGGATTCACCGGTTGTGCGATTAGTCTTTGTTCAATGCCAAAACACTTTGTCGTAACTCAATTTTCCAATTACTCAAATAACCACAAGTATACGAGGAAACAACGATGTCTCGGTTCCTGAACATAACCGCCGCTGACATGCAGAAATTTCAACAGCAACCTGAATATATGACCAAACCAAAACTCGTCCAGATTTACGACATCAATTATACTCGATTCACACCGGCGAAAAAAATACGATATCTTTTTAAGGAACCGAGTCCAAGTGAATATCCTCTGGATCTGGAGTCCAACTATGAAGTACCCATTGAATTGAAACATGATACGCAAACGAATTTGCTACATCCGCTATTACATTGCTATTTTGGCAAAGATCGTAATGATCGAGTGCATTGCAAAGGCGATGACGGACAAAGGCATGAAAATAATCCGGAAATGACCGATGTCTATACCAGACGTGGTATTTTGGAAAAAATCATGGAATTTTGTTATGGCAAATATAATTTTTGTGTACTTGTATCACGTTACAAGGGTAAAATTTTTATGGTCGAAAAACCAAAGGATGAAGATAAATTCGATGAACAACAACATGGGCATAAACATCATCGGCGTATAACTCAATTGACATCGATTGGTGAGTACTAAAATGGCTATTAATAATTGCGCACACAATTTTCTTAATGCAATATCCAGAATAGGTGTAGGTTTCGCTTTGAAATTTTTACCACAAATATCCCAAAGGGTCCACTTTCAAATTTGTTTAAAGAAATATAACATATTTTGTGGCCAACTTGTGTCCAGGGATTTAAAACTTTCTCCTTCCTATGCACAGAAGCCAATATTAAAATGTATGGGAAAATTCCAGGTCCCCAGTGGAACTACTTATGGTAACAATTTCAACGGCATAAGTTGAATATAGAAGCTCGACTGGAGTCGATATAAAATGTTCACCAAAGGTAGGTCATGGTCTGCTGATTACGTCAATATATATTACTTCTTGATGTATAGGCTTCGGAAGTTCAAAAACCTCCACTTTTTATATTAAATAGCTGGTCTTGTGCTGGAGATTTAAAACATTCTCATATGGACAGATGGAAAAATTATCTAACGCAAAATTTCACATCGATCGTAGTCTAGGTTCTATATTCAACTTGTGACATATTAGTTATCGTTTTGGTATAGCCCTCATATTCAGTTCCCGACTGCCTACGTATTTTGAAAGTTTTTTTTTTTTTGCATTTTCCAATTGAAGACGTTATAATTTAGCAGTCACTTATGTGGCACTCTGACACCGTCAGGTCCGTTGTGATCATCCACGAGAAGAAAAGGGATAATGAGAGATTTATAGGGGAGAGAAGATTGGGGAAATAAAAATAGATGAGAAGCTTACAGAAAGATATAAGAAGGTAAATCTGGAATAATGTCGACGGCTATAGAGATCAGACGGAAGATATATTACGTGTCAAGGTTGCACTTTCCCAACGACTTTAGGTTTCTAATTATACTGTAGATTAGAGCAGGTTCAGTTGTTGAGAAGAAGCTATGACTCAGTGGAAAATGAGCACGCACTAGTCTGTGCCGCCTGTAAGCCAATCAATTGTCTCCGTCTCCTTTTCGTCAACGCAGAGTCTACAGTAATCAATTGCATCAGGATCTCATTTGCTAGTAAAGGCCCTGATATTGCAATGACCAGTAATGATTCCTGTCATTACTCTTATTTCAGCTTTGCTCAGGTTCAACAGTGAGTGCGTCCTATTGGTAGACAGAGTCGGCCAAATGGATCTTGACACGTTGCACCTAAGTTCGTTGTGCCAAAGTTCATAGGCTCTTTCGTTGAAGAGGGCTTCAAAGTTCCGGTAAAGATGACATATGGGTGGTTTGATTGAGTCATTAATTGCTAGATCTGTGGATTAAGATCCTCGTCTAGCTAGTTCGTCTGCTCTTTCATTACCCAAGATGTCACGGTGTCCTGGTACCCAACACAGTCGATAGCTGTAAGTAACACTTGAGGACAGCCTCAGATTTGATATAATAAGATTTCATGGCTTTAAGAGCCGCTTGACTATCAACGAAGATAATCACCGTTTCAACGACCTCTGCACCCCGTATAATTTAGTATTTAGAGTTCCTAAGGGGTGAAAAATATCACTGCAGATAATGTTCAATTTAGGATCAAGTTTTGGAATCCATAAGAGGTTTATAATTTTTGTACATCTTATTTGTAATAGACATTTCGCCCGAATTATGTAATCGCAACGATGACAACGTATTTCAAATTGCCATACATGAAGCGAATTTGGGAAAATATAATCTACACTATGTTGGCAGGGCTCAGTCTATTAAAATCACAGAAGAATGCAGGTAAATGAAACAACTCAGTATTAACATTTTTGAACTGCAACTTTTTTATTAATCACCTTTTGTTTTTAGAAACGATTTAAATCAGTTGAATAAAGTGGAATTTATTTCCACGAAACAAGTATGGTCAAATATGCGCGATAAAAGTTTAAAACTTTTAAAATATTGGTTGCAAACATATTTATCGAATGTAAGAGAATTATATATTGCATATAAAGACACAAATGCAATGGTTAGAGATCCAATAGAATGTCGGAAAACATGTGATATTCCAAAGGTGAGTTCGTCACAACCTTTTGTTTTTGTAGAATCAATTCCTAAGATTGTTTATTTTCTTTTATTTAGAGTTGTTTTTGGGAGCCGAGTGTTTGTATAACGTTTCTAAATGAATTTCTCACTAAGGTGGAGGAAGTTACGTCGAACACAGATTCATGGGATACGGTTTTTGAATTTCATTTTGGTGCCCTAAACAAACAGGTTGTATTAATTACGAAATCCGGTAATGCTTTTATACCAAAGGAATATATTGATTATATTCAATAATGTTGTAATTATTTGTAAAATATTTTTTGAAAAAGAAAAAAATTGTATAAAATCAGCAACACTTTTGTAAGAATTTTATTAACATAATAGCGTTTTTTATGAAAATAAATGCTTGTATATATCAACAAAGGTAAATTCAGATAATTTAAATCTAATTTGAAATATGTTATCAATAAATTACTATTTTTGAAAAAATAAAATCCATTTCCAGGTTCAACAGTGAGTGTGTCATTTTGGCAGACAGAGTCGGCCAAATAGATCTTTACACATTGCACCTAGGTTCGTTGCGCCAAAGTGCATGGGCTTTTTCCTCGAAGCTGGGTGGTTTGATTGAGCCATCAATTGATAGATCTGTGTCTAGCTAATTCGTCTCCTTTTTCATTGCCCATGACACACAGTGGGAAAAAATACCGATCTAGCGCGCCGAAAATAAAAAAAATGAACTTGAAGGAAACTTTAAAACATTATTGCAGTTTTAAAGTAGAGTGTTGAGTGTACTTAAGTCCGTATAAAATAATCCGAATTAATAAGTTAGAACGGAATAACGGTACATTTAAAATAGATATTTTTTCCAGTGTTAAAAATGATATTTTTTTTAGCTATAAAATTGCGATAATTTTTTTTTTTGCGACTCTCGGATTTATGGCAATTTTTCGAAAAAATGTCAATTTGGTATAGGAAGTTTTTTTTATGGTTTTGTTCAAATAAAATTAAAAAATTGTGAATTTTGTTAATATAATTGATCAAATATGACTTGGAATAGATCACAGTACAGCAGATAAGAAAAAACAAGTTCAAAATGTCCGTCGTAAGGTTCCAGAGAAATGGGTGTGAGTATGAAAATGAGGGTATGTTTTCTACCTATGAATTTTTCTACATATGAATGAAAAATCCGCATTTAACGTATTTAATAAAAAATGAATAGCGATTTATTTTAGTTCTTAAACAAGTGAAGTGGAAAAATGCCAATTTTGTACAGAGAGCTCTTTGAAGTTTGGCTAAATTCTAAAAAAATTCTGATGTAAAAGAATATATATTAGATAGACTTGGAGTCAATGCTACCGATTATGCAAACGCTAAAGGGATTTGTCGAACAGTTACCACGCTATGTACGCGATTTGTCTGAAGAAGCCATGGAATCCAGAAATAAGGACTTTCGGAACTAGAGGGAAGTGTACACCAGAAAAATGAGTCGTGAGGAAACAATGAGGCATCTTTTCAATAGGTTGATATTTTCTTCTGATCCAAAAAGATCATGTTTGTCTCGTAGTACATCTCTTAATCATCGATATAGTGAGCCACTATCTGAAGAAGTCCTTAAACTATTGGAGGATCCAATGCTACCAACTAATTCAGATCGGATTCTGAATGTGATTAGCATTTAATAAGTAATGCCTAAATTTTATAAAATATATATAGTTTAATGTTTTAGATATATAATATCAACAATAATAAAGATACATATAATAACAATAGTGTTTGCCCTTAACCCACTTTTTACCCTCCAAATGTTTCGGAATTTTTAAAAGAAGCTCCCATTTTAGGAGTACTATTAGTTATAACGAGAAATGTTGCTTATTAAAAAATGTTTAAAAAGCTTCAACATAGTAATTTTCACAGAAAAATTTAAGTTTTTTCTAAAAAAATAATTTTTTTTTCAAAGTTTTTCATAAAATAATTAAAATTGTCCGTCTTAATCTATTCTTATCCAAAATATCGATAAACATACAGTAAAACATCTACTTTTACTTTCTGCGCGCTAGATCTGCATTTTTTCCCACTGTGTGACGCCGCGGTGTCCTGGTACCCAACACAGCCGATAGCTGTAAGTAAGTTCTTCCAAAACGGTTCTACACTTGAGGACGGCCTTAGATTTGATGAAGTAGGCTTTGATGGCTTTAAGAGCCGCTTGACTATCCACAAAGATAGTCCATCGGTTCAACGATCTCTGCATCCAGACTTTTTTTATGAATTCCGCTGCCTTCCAAATAACGAAGATTTCAGCTTGGAACATACTACAGTTGTTATCCAGCTTGTAGGTAAGCTCAAGGCCTAGCCTTTGACATTAGACGCCAGCCCCTGTACCTTCTTCCATCTTGGATCCGTCTGTATAGAAAGCTAGACCATCTTGAGGAGGGTTACTCCGATTCGAGTCGTCTCTATTAGGAATAACGACATCTACATCGTCAAATCTCAGGACTAGTGAGGCCCAAAGGTCTTAAGTTCAGCATTGCGTTTAGAGCTACTTGTGGGGCTCCTGTTATTAGAATAGAGGCAGCAGACATATTTGTATTCTTATTCTTAGGAGAAGGTAAGAACCTACATATGTATATAGAAACCAAAAGAAGGAAAATTGTATATTTCTTTCAAATTTCAGACATAGTGACATAACTTCTTCAGAGCGTCATGCAAAAATCGGCTCTGAAAGTAATTCTATGCATATATTCCAAATTAAGTACATATCGACGCTAAGTCTGAAAAGTGAGTTTTTCCGTAGAAGCTCTCAAAGTATGAAAGTTTCATATATCTTACGGGCCATGCTAAGTACATTTTTGCTTATAACTTTGGTTTGGATTGGCCGATGATTACCAAAATTTCAGAGAATATAAATTAAGGACCGTAGTATCTAAAAACGTAAATAACTTTAAAACATGCTAAGTCGACTTAGCATACTATGGTTCGGAGGCGTCGATATGTGGTGTTGGAGACAAAAAATAATTTTTGCTATAATATAGGTAATGTATACGATGATTCAGTGCCTGCCCGAACTAAATGCAATTTTTATTTATTATCAGTAAAAATTCTTTGTCAACAGTTTGCTATTACAAAAAACAAAAACGTTATACACATTTAAAAATATACAACAACAATAAATAAAAAACAGGGAAATTACATTGAATTACATTTCTGTATAAAAGAGTGGTAGTACTTTATTATCTTAATAAAAATGGATACATTTTGTTTAGTTCTCCGTATCAATTTTACAAATGTATTTACATATATTACTATGTAAGTTTATATATAAAAAAACAGGAAGCATTATGGTTTTGTTTTTCAAGTAGTACATACTTTTGTAAAAACAACTATGTCTACAAATGTTCAGGTATATGTATGTATACAATTAATTGTATATATATGTTTTGGAAGATAAGGGATATAAAATTGATAAACAATAAAATATGATAACTTTTGATTTTGTTTTTACAATATTTACGTATATATGTATGTATGTGTGGAATGTATATGGGTTGTATATAACATCTATAATACTATTCTTTTAAAGAACAACCATTTGTAGTAGCACTATTACCATTAATATTACCATTGGTATATAGATTCTTATAGCAATACATTATTTCAAAATTATCGGAATAGTTGCGAGGCAAAGGATAACCAATACCATCAACACCGAGGTAACATGCACCATACGCCATACTTTTGGTAATGCGTATCAATTTTAAACCAAATGGTATATTCTCTTTGCTCAGTGTTTCAGTGAAACCGGATTTTAGTAGAGTCCAACTTAGCCACACCGAACCGACACAGGCAATATTTAAATCTCCCGTCTTCACTAAATCTTCGTGAACATGCGGCAATAGTGCTTGTATACTACGTGCCAGATGGCTACCAGCTTCATGGAATACAAATTTCGCCAATTCATCACCTTGTTCGGCGGCATGTGATAGCTTCTTACATAGGCTTGCGTAAAATGGTTTATCGAATTTGGCATAACAATGCGATAGAATTTCATGGCGACTCTGCACGTTGAAATGATCCTTAATTAGCTTCCAAATGTGTTCGATCGGGTAGGGTGATTTACGGAAATTATCCATATCATCAAATACCATTTTCACAGCACGATGAGATATGTACCAAGCTGAAAGGGAGAAAAAATAAGATTTTTTTACTGGGAATATTAAAAGATGTATGTAGTATATATGAAGGGCAAACAAAGTATTCGTTGTAGATCCTTATTTTGCCATAGCCCCTATATAAAAGTCCCACACCATTTTTGGTAGGCATATATTTCAACGCTTGGAAATTGTCCCCACATATAAATGTTTCGCAACGTTTTAGGTAGACATTTCGCAGAAATTTGTCAATGTAGGTCCAAGTTCTGACTTAACGATGTTTTTACCCGTTTATTGAAATTTTGAAACGATAGGGTCTAACTTTGGTTAGAATCTGTTAGAGTTTAGAAATAAAAATCACTGCTGTACAAGCTGCAACAACAACAAATATGTAAAGTTAGTGGTGGCAAAAATCGGTCAGAATTCCTCCTTAGCATCTTCGAGGCCCAAAAGTCAAAGGGAGGAAAGGGAGAGCAAAAAGAAAAATGTCTGTATAAGAGCAGCTTTCAACAAGATCAAGAAATTCCATGCGAAGACAATTGTCTCCTTTGGATCTTCGACAATCAAAAATTGCAGGTCAAAGAAGTAAAAAGAAGGACTGACTGCATCAGAAACAGTACTCTCAAACTAACCTGAGCGTATACTGAAATCTGTTATATGTAAATGTCTTAGTGTGTAAATGACTGAATAGAATTGTGACATATTTTTGTCTTTCCAAGCGGATAGTTTTTAAAGGAAGTGGCTTTAAGTACGGCTGACTCTAAAGAATCCCTAAGAGTCGGTTGTTGTTGTAGCAACAATAAATACGTTTTTTGTATTATTTTGAGTTTGTCTCTTCTGTTTCCAGTTTCATGAAGGTTGCAATCTGGATCGGATGCGTCCAATGACATTCTAGAGACACATAAGTGGGTTTAACAGGGCAGTTGAAAAGATGCAGCGTATCGTGAGGTCTAAGTCCACACGGAGGGCATATGTTTGGTATCGTGCTGTCAATTCGGGTTCAATACGAATTAAGGCGGCTGCACCATCCTAATCTTAATTTGGGCTAAAAATACTCTCGTCAGCAACGTACACAGGATTTCATTTCGGGGGGGGGGGGGGGGGGCCGGTAGTACTAAATGAAAAAATTCGCTGTTGCAAACATAAATTTACTGTTAAAAAAATTCATTTCGGGGGGTGCCCGGGCCCCCAGGGCCGCCCCCCTGCGTACGTCCCTGACTCTCGTCTGTCTAGGCAGCTATCGTTCTTCTGCTGCTATAGGTGGTGGGTGAAATCCAAGAACTGCATTCACGAGGTATTGGTCCATTGTCTGGGTCACTGCTACCCTGTAAATGCTGGTAATTCTTGCCCAATATGCCTCTTGATCTAGGGGTTCTATTTTACACCGTTGGACCTCTCTCTAAATCATGTAGGTCCCTCTTTACATGCCTGGGTAAGGGCAATTCTATCCATAAGGTGATGGTATGGATGATTCCGGCGATATCACCCAAGCAGTACTGCACCGACAACATCCTGTTGTGACGATGTACGTGTAAGACCATTGCCTCTTCAAGTAAATGGTCCACTGGTGTTATAAGGAGGCACCCTGTCCTAGATCTCAGGGCGGAATTAGTGCGCCATCAACCATGATGTTTAGTGGGAGCTTCATTTCAGCCGTCCAGTTGGTGAACAGAGTGGCTGTGGATTTAGCGGCGGACATCTTCATATTCCCCAGATGGAAGAACTGTACCCCACTTTGGGGAACTTCCAGTTTCACTTTACGGATTTTAGACTTCTTGTTTTTGAATTGATTATCCATTGTTTCAAACTAGGCCGGTGGTTGGCCTTCTCTATGTCCTCGACGTGATTGACAGTTTCGAAGGCTTTTGATAAGTCAAGAGCCACTAAAACACTTCTGTCGCACGTCCAGTTCTGATTAAGTCCCCTGCAGTAGTTGTACTGTGCATCCTCCGGAGAGACTGGAAACCTATTTCTCATAAGAGGGAGAATTCGTGACTCAAGCGTCTTTGCTAATAGAGACAGAAGGATATCGGCCTGAACGACTGACCACTACTGGCATCAGTATCGGGACCACCCTTTTATATTCCACACTTCAGGAGCAATGTCGGTGGCTAACGACAGGTTGAGTACACCAGTTAAGTACTTTACTCTAGGTTCATCCTGTTGCTTCAGCATTACCCTTAAGACTCCTTCCGGGCCCAACGCTTTGGATAATTTAGCTTTTCGAATGACATCTGCAACATCATCCTTCCAAAAAATCGAAGGGCACCGTTATAATGGGTTTATACCATAGGATGAGCTAATGTTGATAATTTTTAGTTGCTGTTATTGCAGTGTTCTGAATTAGTCTTCAAATTAAAAAATTGGACCAATACTACTCTGGTTTGTATATACAGCTGGCGGTCTGAGGAGACATTCACTGTGTATATAATTGAATATGTCGTCTTCCTCTATTCCCTACCACTTCTCTCTCGTCTGCCTTCTGCTTTTCACGTACTCATGAATGGCATAATGGACCAATGGTCTCCCAGTGAATACAGCTGCTAAATAATTGGTGGTTAAACGTCCTTTAACCCAGCCTAAGATTCCGGACATGCTGACCTATTGCTTTCTAAAAGGTCAACAGGGTTTCCTTGTCTGTGTCCCAAGTGCTGCCAACAACGTCTAGCGGACTTTGATTCTACTTTTTACTGCCACAAATATTCAGAGCAACATTAATCTCCTCCATTTTTTGTTATTTTTGTAGCATATGTTTAGGCGTTTGATAATTGTTAAATATAACGTGAGGTTACCTTTATCTTATCGGACAAATTTCGAAGCACACTTATAAGAATGGGAATTAAATTATCTGTCCAATATCATTCTTCCTATAGCTATCGATGGGTTGTAACAACATTTGCAAATTGTTTTTGCTAGTTTGATGGACCAACATCATATTTCTCAGGGCCAGTATGGGAAGTAACAAAGTCTGAACAGGGGTTAGAAGTGCCCTTAGGATTCATATTTTAATCCTTAATAATTTAATTGATACGGGTGTTATATCTATATTTAGGTCGTATTCAATCTGGTCCAAATTCAAAAGATGACGTAGAACACGTTGTGTATTTAAAATTAAATCGACCGAAATTTTATATACGAGGATTGACCAAAAATAAAAATATCTGAATACTAAGAGCCTTTAGAAGAATGCCGAACTCTCAGTTGTTCACAACGGGATCTGAAGGATTATTGACTTCGCTCAAAAATTAACAAAACGGCGGTCCATGGAAAAAATATTTTTAAAAAAGCGCCTATTTTTGACATATACGCCGTATTGGGATCCATTTGAACCGATATATATTGACCGGTCGTCATCGAAACAGTCATGCTTACTCCGTGATCAAACCATTTTTTCTGTGTAAAATTTCGTGATGTTCGGGTCAGAATTGTGGCTTCTTTTTTGATCCAAACTAGAGACTGTGACTAATTGATTAATCGACTTGTACTGTATTAATCGACTTATCGAAGTCGACTTTTTATCTTTGAGAAAATCGCTAATTCGACTTTTGCGCTCGACCCTTACCTACTGTCGAACCTATATGCCAAATTTCGTGAACAGACGGATGGCTTAGATCGAATAAGCTAGTCGAGATTAAGTAACAAATAAATAACTTGAACAGGTTAGGTATGACTCGATTCATAGATTGATTCTTCTAAATACAGCCTAAATAGTTTATAAGGATACCGATTTTAGCGACATATCGGCTGTAACGACGGTATAAAACAGTCTCGCAAGATGTTCTCCTCTTTATTTCATATCGTTTTTATATCGCTCATTTGAAAAAATTCACCAGTTCCTTGAACGTTGTCATAAACTATTTCGACTGTTATCCTAAAAAATAACTGTTATTCTATATTCTTTCCTTCTGCATAAAATAATGCAAAATATCCAGGTATCACATTTGTGCGTAGGATATAAAAAAAGTTTCGCTGATACTCACCACTTCCTTCATCGCCCATAAAATGACCCCAACCGCCACAATTGTACGATGTACCATCGGGATTTCTCAATAAAGCATTCGATCCAGTGCCGGATATAACAACCATACCACCAATTGGCGAAGCCGTACAAATACTACCAACTGTATCACTTGTTACCGTATAATTATCCGATAAATTTGGAAATGCTGTACGTAATTCTTTTTCCAATTCTCGATTGGTAGCTTCCTATATAAAAAACAAAGCAAAACAAAAATTGATTATTATTTGACCTTGACTTAATAAACATTGCAAATAATATCTGCGTTCGCTACATACATCCTCACAGCCGCTTAAACTTAAACCTAAACTTGTTAAACGTGTCTCCTGCGGTATGCCTGCATCAGCTTTGGCACGTTCCACCATATCGGCAATGCGACGAGCACATTCAGCCTTACCAATGTGCCAATGATTGGTACCCAGACCGGTTGTTGTCGCACAGCATTCACCCTTCTCATCACAGATGACTAAGCGTGAATGTGTAGCACCCCTGTGAAAAAATAAATAAATAAAATTTGGGGATTATAAGTTAATATTAAAGTACTGAAACAACCGCCACTTTGCTGTCAAAATGCGGTTAATCTTATAAAACTTAAATGGGGCCGGCTTATTAAAAATATCTGGATTGAAATATCCAGATTAAAGTTTAAATGAAAGCTCTATTTTACTTCTGTTATTCGTATCCACATCTTCTTCTCAAATCTCAATAGCAAATTTTGGTCGAGTCCTTTTTTAAGCAAATTTGGAAATTGTTAGCGCACAGTTGGGCGCCATGTCTAACCATGAGGTCATTTTTATATTTTTTTTCCAAAATATATTTAGAATCCAAAATATCAAATTATAGCCAATTCGGCTGTTCATAATCGTTAGAATTCCGAAAATTGAGGGATACCGTTATATTTGGTACTATATCTAAAAATGCAACTATACCGACTTATAACTTTTGTTACCAAAATGTGTGGAGCTTAGGATAAGCTACATTAATAGTGATTTTTTTAGTAGGGAGAATCTAAAATATCAAATTATAGTTAATTCGGTTGTTCAAAATCCTTAGGATTCCGAAAATTGAGAGGTACCGTTATATTTGAGACTATACCACCTAGCCAAGATGAGATCAGAGTAGCAATTAATCGGCTGAAAAGCAATAAAGCAGCAGGTGGCAATGGATTACAAGTCGAGCCATTCAAGACCGGTGGTCAGATGCTGGCCAGGAGCATACACCAGCTGATTAGTACAATTTGGCTAGAGGTATGCACGCCCAATGATTGTAACCTCGGCATTCTATGTGCGTGCACAAAAAGGCGACAAAACGATATGAACCAACTATAGAGAAATTAATGCAATGCAGTACGCTGTGTGAACTACTGAAGCCAATGACCTCTCGGAGCTCTTTAATACCGAACGAGGATTCAGACAAGGTCACAGTTTGTCGTGTGTCCTTTTTAACATCCTGTTGGAAAAGGTTATACGAGAGGCAAAGGTGAACAGAAATGGCACTCTGTACACCAAACAACACATGCTACTCGCCTACGTCGATGACATCGATATAATGGATCAAACATTGGAAGCGGCAACAGCTACCTTTGAATAAATTGAGAAGGAGTCTGCGAAAGTGGGACTGGCAGTAAATGGCGAGAAGACCAAGCTGATGGAATCAACACGCAAAACGTCCAATAGAATCGGACTAACTGGGAACTTGGAGAAGAATAGCAGTTTAGAAACACGGCCAACTCCCGCCAAACCAAACAGACACTCTACAAGACGCTGACACTACCCGTGCTATTATATGGATCTGAAGCATGGGTTCAGATGAGGCAGTTCTTGGAGTGTTTGAGAGAAAATTTATCCAAAAGATCTACGGGGACGATCTGCGTGGACGGTGCATATCGGCGTCGAATGAACCACAAGCTTTACAATCTATACGCGGACATCGATCTGTCGTTGGTGGTGGTATCGGCGATTCGTATGTAGACTGATGCTAGGTAAATTTTGCCATTCCCCTACTTCAGTACAGTTGCGTCCGATGTTGACAACTCTGGGGAGAAGGGAAAGCATACGTTTTTGTAGCCCATTCTGTATATTCTCGATCTGGAACCGGATTTGTGTAAACTAGTTGGTAGTTAATGAGGTTTAGTCCAAAGACCTTATTTTTATCAATCCAAGCTTCCTGAATTAGTCCTATGGGTATATTATCTATAATTCATTTTTCCATCAGGTTTGATCGCATCCTTCACATCCATATGGGTCTCATTTTTTAGTTTCCCGGAAGCACTACTCTCGTCCATCACTGCGCATACCAGATCTCATTTCTGTAGCGCCAACCTACGCGCAATATGTAGGCTCCTTATCGTTCGTGAAGTTCGGTTATTCCTTTTGGGATTCTTGTTCATTAAGGAAGATTCCGATTCAGCTCATGTTTTCTTGATATATCCAGTTTCGTCGCCCTAAGTCAATGGATTCTCGAAACAGGCTCTTTTAACGTTGGGTTGCTTCAGCTTTCTCTTTTTATCAGCCGACGGTAAACTCATTTCCTTTTTTGTCGGCTTGGCACTTGTCTGCTCTTCAATATTGGTCTAAATTTCAGGGTAGAATACCCCATGACAGGTTTTCAATCCTCACATCAAAATCTGAGTGCCTGTAAATTGATATTTCGTTTTCTCGTGTCAGAAATTGACCATGAAATAGTCACCACATAAATGTACAGATATTTTTTAGGTACGTCTGACTTTATCGATGTACGAGAATAGGTTAACACATGGTTCATTCGATGGTGGTATCCTCCGTCGACAAAGATCGGCCGTAGATCTTTCGGAGAAATGTTGTCTCATCTGCTGGCGCAAGTACCCATACTTTAGATAGATTCACCAGCACGGGTGTCTTGTATAGTTTAGTCTGACGAGAGATTACCTTGTTCTTACTCAGCCCATAGCAGCATCTGTTGGCCAACACTATTCTTCTTCGAATTTAAAAAATGTATATTATTTGTTTTATTGATGGCGGCACCTAGGTATATATATATATATATATAGAACTACTTCAAAACTGTAGTTCTCAAGTTCCACAGTTGGCCCGAGTCTACTGGACGTATTGCGCTTTGATACCATCAGCTTGGCAGACTCCTTCTCAATTCGTTCAAAGGTGGCTGTTACAGCTCGCAATGTTCGACCCATTATGTCGATGTCGTCGGCGTAGGCGAATAACATGTGTTGTTTGGTGTACAGAGTGTAATTTCTGTTCACTTTTGCGTCTCGTATGTCCTTTTCCAGTAGGATGTTAAAAAGGTCATACGACAGAATGTCACCTTGTATGAATTCTCATACGATTTTGAAGGACTCCGAAAGGTTCTTTCCGACCTTAACTGCTGATTTTGGCCCAGTAAAAGTTTTCCTGCATAGCCGACTTACAGTGGTGGTCACAGAATTAAAACATTTACTGTGATAAAAATTTTTTGATCAGCCCTCGAATCGTTTGAAGTATTTTTGAAAATTTTTTAATTCAGAACACTTCGATATACTGTACTTAAGAGATTTAGTGTGAAAATGGAAAATGATTACATGCAATTTTTCCATAAATAACGGTTTTTATGAAAATACATCGACTTTGAAGTGGCCATATAATTAAAACATTGTGTGATTTTTTACTTTACTGTATTTTTTTGAAAATATTTTTAAAAAAGCTTTTTAATTTAGTTAAATTATGTAAACTAAGCATCGATAAAGTCATTTTCTGACAAAAAATTTTGAAAAAATCTGTAAAATCTATCAAATTCGCCAAAAATTTGTACAGTACACCTTACATTCAGAAAATAACCCTTATTATAGAAAATAAAGTTCCGAATGCACCAGAAATTACTAGAATTAGTAGAAAACTATAAATAATTCTCAGAATAAATAAATATTTGAAATAAAAACTGAAAAAATGGGAATTAACCAAAAAGAACGACTCAATTTCGATAGCCTTTATTGAAGAACGCAGGAATATTTTTGCAGTATGTGAGGAAATATCGATTGATATTGGCATTTATTATACCAAATCGATTGTTCGAGTAGTACAGAATATATTTTATCAAAAAATATACAAGTCACAACAGAAAGGACAGAGATCAACGCCTATGTTGACGAATAAAAGTTTCTGCCACACGGCAGCATTTTTGATGCTCAACACAAGACGTTAAATATTTGTCAAATTGTAATTTTTTTCTTTCTTTTGGGCTAAAATAGATTAAATGGGCATTATTCTATTCAAAAAATATTATTTTGGAAAAATATTGCCATGTTCAATAGATTTTAAGGGTCAAGAGTTAACCATCAATCATGCTGCTGTGTACCAGAAACGTTTCCTCGTCAACATAGGTGTTGATCTCTGTTCGTTCTGGTGTGACTGATATATTTTTTGATAAAATATATTCTGTACTACTCGAACAATCGATTTGGTATAATAAATACCAATATCAATCGATATTTCCTCACACACTGCAAAAATATTCCGGCCTTCTTCAATAAAGGCTATCGAAATTGAGTCGTTCTTTTAGGTTAATTCCTATTTTTTCAGTTTTTATTTCAAATATTTATTTATTTTGAGAATTATTTATTGTTTTCTACTAATTCTAGCAATTTCTGGTGCATTCGGACCTTTATTTTCTATAATAAGGGTTATTTTCTGAATGTAAGGTGTTCTGTACAAATTATTGGCAATTTTGATAGATTTTACAAATTTTTTCAAAAAATTTTATCGTAAATGATTTTATTGGTGCTTAGTTTACGTAATTTAACTAAATTAAAGAGCTTTTCTAAAAATATTTTCAAAAAATGTAGTAAAGTAAAAAATTACACAATGTTTTAATTATATGGCCACTTCAAAGTCGACGTATTTTCATAAAAACCGTTATTTATGGAAAAATTGCATGCAATAATTTTCCATTTTCACACTAAATCTCTTAAGTGCAGTATATCGAAGTGTTCTGAATTAAAAAAATTTCAAAAATACTTCAAACGAATCGAGGGCTGATCAAAAAATGTTTACCACAGTAAATGTTTTAATTCTGTGACCACCACTGTAAGTTTGTAGGAATGCTGAACGCAGAGATGGCTTTAAACATGGGTAAAACCCCGCTAAAAAGTCCACTTTTCGATCTTTCGATTATGTCAAACCGGGTCAACATCGATTTTCGACTTTTAGCGACTAATGCAAAAACGACTAAAAACTTTATTTTTTTATATGAATTGTTGTCAACAGACCAAATATTGTTCTGGAATATTTAATTTTTTGGAAATTTGGGCTTTATGACAATAAACCTTGAAGAAAACAGAAAGTCGTCTTTGCGATTTCCTCAAAGATCAAGAGTCGATTTCGACTTAAAGACTTTTCAATGCAGAAAGTCAATTTATCGCTTAGTCAAAAGTCGATTTCCTTATCCCTACCTCTGAGTGGCTTTATAGTCAACGAATAGGTGGGATGTGTTCATATGTTTTTCGTCTTTACTAGCATTTGCCGTAGAGGACACATCTGGTCTATATAGTGGATTTGTCAGGTCTGAAGCCGCTTTGATAAGATCCACTTCATGATAGAGGGTATAAAAAGATTTTGGGGCAAATTTAATTCTCAAGTCACTGTGAACACAACACATGGTCGTACGTTATGCTAAACAATTTCAAATTTTCCGAATGGAAATGTCAGAGCACTTAGTTTTGTTTAGACCAGAAATAAATATAGGTGACCTCGTATTTACCTTAATTAATAGAATATCTAATCGAAAAAAAATATTGCAACAAATGTACATATTTTCACTTAATCACCATCAATTCACATCAATTGAGTTCCATTAAGGAAGAGATACATTCTTGCAACACAAACTAACTTTTAGATTTCTCTCTCTTAGCTTTGCCTCAAATTAAGTTCAGTGACTTTGTAGATGCGAATTTTATGGCTGGAGGCCTGGTGGATAACAATATATTTAAATTGGGATCATGACTTTTCTTGAAACGTTGACCAAGATTTCATAATCAAATCAATTTTAATTTACAACAGCCAGCAAGTGCGTATCTGAGGAGGAGAGAGTACTCTATATTTGTTGTTATTGTCGTGGTCGTTCGTAATGGCCATTAAATCATAACATCAACAGTTGCGATTGTAATTTTCCTATTTATTAATGGAGAGGTGCCGATGTCACAATAATCAATTAATAAATAAATTATTTGCATCTGTCGATCGCAGCAGATTTCAATGTTGTTGTCGTGCCATAGTTCAGGAATTTTTCGTTGTTATTTAATTTTTTTTGCTGCCCCTGCAGGGTAGGCAAATAAAATTAAATAAAAAAATACATTTAATAGATAAGCGAAAAAAGAAATTCAGTAGAGGCCGAAACAAACCATAGTGTCAATAGTCATTCAATAATAAAAATGTAATTCCAATGGTGATTTACAATTATGTTTTCATTATTGTTTTTGTTTTTCGTTTTTTTTTCTCTGATATTGATTATCGATAAAAATAAACCAATCAATAAATAAAATGTGTAATAATTCTCAGGATCATATTTACACTGCGGAAGTTTTATTATCACTTCTATATTTAATTGTGTACAAGAATTACGAGTATTATTTTAGATATTTATGGTATGCAGTACAAATAATAAAATCATAATAACATATCGGCAAATTTCAGTAGTAATTTATTTAATGTTTTAATGACGAGATTTGTAAAGGGTAAGTTTTTAGCTATTATCTTCTTGGGCAACACAGGTTTTAACATTTCGCGCACGTTTCGTATTTTGTTTCATTGTCAGATATCTTCAATTTGGCATATAATTTGAAGTTGTCTTAGAAATCTGCTAAGGTTAGATCACAAATAATTCGAGAAGTAGCTTCATAGACGTGGTGTATTACGATAACCAATCAACGCATCAAATCGTATATCTCATTCGCTTCATATGAAGTTTACAAAACAAAACATTTACATAGGACCGTGGACTATATATGTCGATAGTCAGGCGACCCTTAAGGCATTAAAGTCGACGAGCTTGCTCGAGGGGGTACACAGTCGTCCAATCTACCGATTGAGGGATCCATACAACCGCCCATTGGCTACTTTATTGGCAAAATCCGTTTGAGCTACTGCGAGGTAGTCGGCAACCTATGGTCATCCGAACCTGGATGCAGGATTTCGAAAACCATCTGGCTAGAATTCTCTCGCCGTAAAACTTCTTCGCTGTTGTCCCATAACTAGAGGAAAATTAAAATCGTTGTGATCATAACAGGTCATTGCAAGATTAGATCTCACACTTCTAAATGGGACATTAACGGAGTGGATTATTGCCGTGGCAGAAGGCACAGACAGTTCGGCAAATATGAAATTGATAATTGAGCATTCTTCTCTTAAATAGACCCCAAGCAGATCCTAAGCTTTGTTAAGAGTTTGACATGGCTGAAATAACCATCTTTCTATACTCCCCAAACATCCACTATCTTTCCACTTTCCCTTCACCTTTCTTTTCAGGTACCAAGGATGAGCACAATTGACAAATGTCTCCGAACGCTCCCATCCTCGGACTTGATCTAGATTTGATAAATCTATTTCGAAGTGTAAAGCTTGAAGTTTTACATTCCATTCGCAGGAAGAACTTGGATATACAAGTAATTCTTTAAAAAAAAGTGAAACTTTGTGGAAATACGAATGAAATGTGCCGATGAATTCCATTTTCAGGCATGATTTTTGGTTTGGTAAAAGTTTGGATTAAATCGTACACTCATTCGATTTATATGAGATTTACAGATTATCTAAATTTTGACCCTTTTGTGGGGAGGGGTGGTACAGGGCGAAGTGGGCAGATTAATCCCTCGGTCTTGATTAAAAATATTTTCATGTGTGAAAATTTAATAAAATTGGACAATTTTACTGGGCGAGGTATCAGATGCACACTGTAGGATTGAAATCATCGGCCAATCCTACAATGTGCAAAGTTTTGAGGAATTTGGAAGTTATGTTCGATTCGTTTGACATTAACAAAATTTTGTAAATTTTTTTATGGTAGGTAGAAGGAGTAATTGGTCTCATCTTCGGTTGGGTGCTAAATTTGGATGTAATCGGTTATTCCCTTCTAGTGTTATCATGCTCCTCAGCCAAACAGACGAGGATCGACATTCGTAAATCGACTTCAAATTGTCTGAAACGGATTTGGTCCAAAGAAATTTTGGGTCTAAAACTATTATTTCCATGCGGGAAACAAAGTGTATATATCCCGCTCATTAGCCATAAGTCTGAGGATATAAAAACTATGCTAAGTTCGTCCAGGCCGAATTTGTTATATCTTACACCATAAGGGTGACATTGATGTACCTAAAATCGATCGGAACTCTTATATAGGTACTATACCATAGGGACCAGAGCAGAATGCTAACGGACACGTACACAGGTTGCGGACAGTGCAAATTCCAACATTGGTTAGGTGTGAATATAAATAAACAGTCGTCGACAATCAGTGGGTCCTGTGGGATTTTTGGAGGAAATGACCGAGTGCCTATGATCCGAAGATAGAAGAGGCGAGAATACACAATTCTTAAGTCTTTGGCACTTCCTTCCTAAGAGGCCTCACTAAAACTGGGGTGTTATTCAAACGGAACCTATTGATACCTGGGCGACTCAACAAGCTTTTTCACGCTTAGCTTGCGATGATGTCAATGCAAGCCGGAAGAGGCATGCGGACCTTCTCCTCCATCGCGGCGCGGATAAGGATCCCAACTCCATCTCAACGGCGTGCAGCGACATCTCGAGACTTCTAAGACAGCTGGCCTTCAAAGTAGAGGCTGGGGCTGATGACCGTTTGTTCTCAGATCTTAAATTAAATATTCCTTTAGGTCATCTTGGAGAAATGCCACAGAACAGTTGGGCGCCATGTCTAACCATCGATCAATACTAATAACTTTCCGCATGGAAATTTGCTTCCATTATGTGGGGTCTATACGGATGTACTAATAATGATTCATTTTGCTAGGGGTATGTCAAAAATGTAAAGTGATCGCCAATTTACAGAAATTGCAATGGAAATATGTTCAAAATACCGGCTATGGGAAGGAACCTTTAAATAGAGCTATTCTTCAAAAATTTGTATCACCTTCACGAAAATGTTAATGTTTTTAATCAGCGTAGAGTTTTATTCTGATCAAGAAAATATTTTCAATATGGGGACTCCGACAAACGGAATGACAAATTGAATATACACTCCATCTTATGGTGGAGGATGTAAAATGAAAACGGTATTTTATCCTGTGACAAAGACACTTTCAAAATATCGAACATTGACCGATTTTGAAATTACTCTCTCTTTAAATTGTCTTAGAGTAGGTTTGTTATCCTCTGAGAACCTAGAATTAAAAATTAGAGGTTTAGTAAAAAATTACATTAACTCATATTGGAAATATTCTACTAAGACCGCAAAATTCCAAATTGTCACACCGATTGGAAAATATGCCTAAAAACATTTCTAAATTTTGTGCAACCTTTTCTATACGGATATATAAAAATTCATTCTGCGAAAAACATCAATAAAGCCCTTGGCGAGTTTATTAAGAACCCAGAATAGGTCTGAGTTCTTAATATAGGCCAAGTTTTTGAGTTAGAAATGAAAAAGACTCATATCATTGTTTGTGGCTATTTTAGATTTTTGGTGCTTTGGAATTCCTAGCCCAGTTTCCCAAACTGACTGTCTGTAATTTAAAATTTAAGATGTCTCAGACTATAACCAAAGTAGTTGCAGAAAATTTATATTTTCGACACGACCAAGCTTTTTGTAAAAATATCTACGTCCTATATGGAAATTAAAAAGAAAGATAGCATAGACTTACCCTTCAACACCTCCAAAGTATTTCATTGTCATCCTTTTTTGCAGATATCAAATTTAGAACTTAAAATAAACGATGTTTCGGAATTTTCAAAAATGTTTAGAGCCGCCTATATTTCATGAACGCATAACCTGTAAAACAAAAATTAAAAAAAAACATAAGTATTTATTTATGCACAAATATATAAACAAACATATATTTAAAGTAAAACTCATTAATCCATTAAAATGTTATCTTGCAATTTGGATTATGACTTTTTTTCTACCTTTCCATTGCAATAATTATTTTGCTTAATTGCACAAAAAATAAACATAAGAAAATAAAAAGGGGGAAAACAAAAAAAAAAATAAACAAAAAACAGAAAACGTAATTTAATATTAACTTTAAAAAAATAAAATGTTGTGTTGTTTTTTTTATTGATCGAATGTGTGGCGTTAGCAAAGCGTGCATGCATTCGTTGAATGACTTTCGTTAGTTGCATTCTTTAAATTTTGCTTAGTTTTGAAAATTCCATAACTAATTTCAATTAGTACTCGTATTTTCTATTTAATTGTTAGCTTATCTTTTTTTTTTTGGATAAATACTCATTATTAAATGTAATATTTCTATTTTAGAAATTACTAGCCTATTTCTGCAAATTTCGAACTGATCTAATGAGGTCACATTCACTTTGACACTATTATCGGTTCTAGATCATACGATCCCCCCATAGCCATAGTCTTTAATTGTCGAAAAGAACAAACCTTGCACATCGTGATATTTTTCTCAAACTTAGTTAATTTTTGAAACTCTTTTCGATGCAATCATGGCAAGAGGGTGCGATAAAATTAAATGGTTGTATGGTAATGCATCATCATCCTATAGATAGCACAGGGAAAAACTGTTCCAGAACATTCTAGGGAAGAAATGTAGAAATCTTAATCAGAAGTTTTCTTCTACAGAATATTGTTTAGCGCATATAGCTGACTCAGTCTACAATTGTTCGGTTTTCCATATTTTTTGAACAATTTCCATGTGGTAAAGATTCAGAGTAGTCCCATTTTCCTACCGAAATGCCTCTAATTTTGGATTATCATTGTGTATAAAATCGTCATATCAATGATTATCAATATCTTTTCTTGTTTTGGTATAGCCCCAATTTTGAGAATTTTGGTATGTTCAAGTTTCTGTGCAATTTTAAACTTGAGAGTCTGTAGTTTGATAGTAAATGTGGAGGGTAGTCGAGGATATACAACGTTTGTCCCGGACAAACTTAACGCCTTTTTACTTGTATCAATTTTAATGTTATTCTCTTCATACCCTAACTTTGGGTGGGAATTCAGGACCTTCTACTATTGACTGATGAAAATTTCGGTTACACGAACTAAAGATTCTATAAATTAAAAAGTCAATGTAAATACCTTGTTTTGGACCACGATTTTAAGAGAAGTTGGTCCTTTTCCTATTTTTTGTCCTAAATGTACAGTCGTGATTCCGGATGAGATATCAACTTTTTGAAAAGACACTTTGATAGGTAAAAATGTGCCACATCGAAATATTAGTGTTAGACCCCATGTTTCTTTGGTCCAAATCCGTTTCATACAATTTGGAGTCGATTTACAAATGTCCGTCCGTCTGTTTGACCTGCTGGTGAGCACGATAACTCTCGAAGGAACTATTCGATTTCATCCAAACTTTGGATACCGTAGTATTTCTACCAAACTTAGTTCAAGTTCAAAGATGGGGCATATTGGTCCGCTTCTTCTGGTACCGCCCCCACAAAATGGTAAAAATTGTGCTAAAAAATAATTTTATAATATCATGCGAATGGACTATCCGATTGGAACCAAACATTGCACAACATTATCTTTACAAAGCCTAGATCAAGTCCGAAGATGGGACCCATTGGTCCACTACTTCTGGTACCTCCAAATTTTTCAATATTTATAAATCCAATATCTGGCGAATGATATGTTCGAACCAAACTTTGCACAGTGTATTATCTTTACCGAGCCTAGATCCGATGTTGGAACCGTCTGCCCTCTCCTGAAAATGTTGACCCCACAAAGGGTCAACATTTTCAATATTTTTAAATCCAATATCTGGCGAATAATATGTTAGATTTGGACCAAAGTTTGGATAACCTATTATATTTACCAAGCCTAGATCAAGTCCGAACATTGGTCCACTCCTTCCTCCACGAAGGTTCAAACTTTTCAATCTTTATAAATACAATATCAGTCGAATAGAATGTCCGATTTAAACCAAACTTTGCTCAACCGGTCCACTCCTTTTGGTAACTGCCCAAAAAATGGTCAACATTTTCAATATATCAAATACATAAGTAGGCGAATTGACTGACCGATTTGATCAACATTAAATCCAAAACCTATTTTATAAAAGTATATTGCTTATGTAAAACGTATAATAAAACCTGTGTGTAACTATGAAAACCTCCGCAAGCCATAGGCTGAGGGTATACCGACTGACACAGTCGGTATACCGACTGACACGTTTTTACTTGTTTTCATACGCTTTAAAATGAAACCCATATTTAACATAAGGAGTACTCCTTCACTGTATCGTTTGCAATCTGATTTTGTATCCAAAATTTCGGGTCGAATAACCGGGTAATAGTATACAACCCGCAATAATATAAAACATTCCCATAATTAGGACAATAATACAAGTCTGTACAAGTTTCCGATTCTGATGGTGAACCCTTACCAAAATCGGAACTAAATTGTGTGACGGTGTCCTCGCATTCGATTTCCATTAAACTTAAAAGACGACATTCTAGGCCCATTTTCGTAATCTGTGCCAATCGGACAAACGTTGGAAGTTTAGCGTATCATTTCCCGAAAATCTAACGAATCTAAGGAAACTATATCAAAATCTGAACCAATTCCGTAAGCTGTTCCGGGAGCTATATGTAAATCTGAATCGATTTTCATTGTTTCCTGGTTTCCCATTTTGTATTAATTGATTCCGTAAAACCGGTATAATTGGGCACCCGTACCCTAGAAAAAATATATAGAAGCCCTTTAGCCGTCACTTGAGAATATATTTTCAGAGATTTTCACTTCAAATTTTGTGCAGGGTCCGGGTACCCAATTTAGCGGTTTTACGGAATCAATAAATACAAAATGGGCGTTATCTTGAAGATACTTCTCCATTAACCTTTAGGCGTCATTTTCAAAACAATCCGGGTCCAAATCCCATTTTTACTGGTTTGAAGGGTATTTTTATATGCTTTAAATTATACGCATTTTTTATTAATATCTTCTGTATGTCCGCCAAGAAAAAAATAAGGACCAAGTCTAGTTTATTAGAGTCCGGTCGCTGAGACCCTGATTACAATGCTATAAATTATTACTTGCGGATTTCGGCAAGTATTTCCGGATGATTTTAAAATTCACAAAGGGACTATGGGTACCATGTTAATGCGTTTGATGTTCTGATTACAAAAATTTAATTTTCTTATCGAAGAATTCCATACTTCCTGAGATATGAGCCTCGGAAATTTCGGGTGCCCTTTAAAATTATTAACCCTATGTGGCCCAATGTTGCCCACAGGCAACGAAATGTTATAGAGCGAATATTTAATATATTGCTAGTAGATATATATTCTTTGGATTGCATACGTCAAGGCCTGATTACGGACGACACATATCACAAGAAAAATCTAAAAAATTCAAATTTTTGGTAAAGTTATGAGCTTTTTAATATGGAGAAGAGGGCCAAATGTGTACAGTACTAATTTGTGTATACAGTCCAAATTAAAATTATTTTTTCGTCGTTTTTGCATTTGGTTTTTTTGATATTGGGCTTTTATTTTTCAGAAAGAATGTACTGTATCTCCCGAATGCAAGGATGTAGCGATGTCAAAATTTGTCCGTATCCTATCTAGGATAGTTGCATTAAATCTGTGAACAGAAAATTGTTCTATGATTACGGAAAAAAATTCGGGGCTCAAAGGGTTAATATTTCAAAATTCAAGTTGCTTTAAAGTAATTATCTTATCAAAAATGTCCATATTTCCTGCGGATGGGCGGCCTTTAGCCGGGGACGTAAGACTTTCCCCAATAGCTTCTAATCAATGTATTTAATATTTAAAATTAAAAAATTTGTGGACTTCTTCGATAAGGAAATTTGAATTTTTGTAATAAGTAAATCAAACGCATTAAAATGATACCCATATTCACATAGTGGATTTTAAAAATCATAACACAATACAAGGGTCCAAACGGAACTTTAGAGGCCAATATCTCCGGGAATAGGGTTTTCAGCAAGTAATAATTTATACCACTGTAATCAGGGCCTCGAGGACTACCTATGGTTTAAAATTACTAAATATTTCAAAACTATCCGCGACCGGACCCTAAACTAGTGGATTTTATAATCCATAAAAAATACAAGAGTCCTAGCAGAACTTTGGAGGCCCAAATCTCCGGATATACGGATTTCCACTAGAAAAAAATATACCAAAAAACTGATATTTTTACTAAGCTTAGTAAAGCCTAAATATCTGGGCCATCGGAAAAATTGTTAGGTGTGACGTTATTGCATTCACACATCTACTTATGTACGACGACTTTTGCCGATCACTGTAATTTATTTTTCGAAATAAAAACCCTATAATAAAATCCCCATAATCAACCACAAAAGAAACAATAACTGAAACATTTATGGCTTTTGTTTCACTTTCAAGTACTGACCAAAAACAGGTATTGATTAGAAATAAAGGTGGGAATTGTTGTGACAACCTTTGGCTTAACACGCCACTGTGCAACTAACCAAAAATTCAAAATCACAACACCAACAACAACCGGTAGTTAACGTTGTAACTTGACAGAACCACAAAAGAATGCACTTTAAAAATCTAACTGCGTGTCTATGTACACAGGCAGTGGGACGGGTGGACGGCTGGACGGACAGTCAGCCATGCAGGCAATCACAACAAAAACCCGCCCGCCAACAAAATTCCGATACGTAAACGGCAAATGCAACGAAATTAAAAAAAAGAGAAATAACAACAACAATAACACAAATAACTACACACCAAATTACACTCAAAATCAAACAAACGAGACACGTAAACAAAAATAAAAAAATACAAACAAAAACAACAAAAAAATCTTAAACAAATACAAAACAATAACAATGTTAGTTTATTTTTTTATTTCATTTTGAAGATTTGATAAAAAAAACAGCAATCTTAAATTCATTCATTATTTTTTATTGCCGTCTGAAATATCGGCGAACATCGGCCTCAGTGCGGATTATGAAAATAATTATTACGAAAAATATACAACAACAAAAATTTACCATTTAATGCCAAAAAATGTTTGAACCAATTCTTTGCTTTTGGGGGCTTGTTCGATTTGCGGTTAACAAAAAATTATCCGATTTTTATTGCAAACAAATGTTTAACACAATTATTTTTTTTTTTTTGCACAATTTGTAACAACAACACCTCACCTCAGGAGAATGGTTTGTTGTCAAACTACTTTTACGTTAGTTTCTATTATTTCTTGTAGTTCGCTTTTTTTAACCGAAAATCGATTCGATTCAAGTCACTTCCGTATCTGCAAAACGACGAATACTCAACGGTTAAACGTTCACGTTAACAATGATTTGGTGGTGCACAAACGCCTCCGTTGAGACCTGCTGCGGGTTGTGTGTGTGCCAACAAACCAGCGAACCATTCACTTCGACACTTGTCCGCAGAGTTGGCAGGGTTGCCGTTGCGACTTTTATTGATAACAAAATTTCTGGGAAATATTTCACAAAATTGGATAGACTAGTGGAAAATGAGGGTATGATGAAAAACAAGTGAAAAAGCGGATATCCTCCACCATTGTATTAATCACAGGTACTTGCAAAGAAAATATAGGGAACATACCAAAAACATACGGAACATACCGATAATTCTAAAAACCGATTTATTTAAACCATTATTTACACCAAAAGGTGGATCTATATTGGCGACGCGTGTTAGGGTGAAACCTCCCCAAAATACTGCAATTTTGAGGGCTATCCCCAGCGTACCCCTGTTTTATTTCAGGCTGTTGGGTGGAGCTGCTGATATAGCTCAATTTCGAAATTAAAATTTTTGCATCACAATAACTTCCTTTACACTAAATATTAAAAATACCGAAAATCGGTAGTTATTATTATATGGGGGCTAGAAGTAACTGTGGGCCAATATTGTTCATTCTCGAACCTTTGGAAGGGAGATTTATTACAATATACGACTACAAAAAAAAAAATTTCAAAAAAAAAAAAAAAATTGAAAACGCGCTCAAGAACCCCAAAATCCTGAAAATTGGGAGGTACTTTCATTGGGGGGCTATCCGAATAAATTGACTTATATCTATAATTATTAGTTGAGTGATTTGCTACCCAATAAGAACTCAAAGTACTACAGCCAATTCGGTCGAAAAATATGACCAAAACACCCAAAATACCGAACATTTGTGGGTACCCTTATATGGGGGCCAACAGAAAAAATGGGCCTATATTTTTAATTTTAGTGGAGAAATTTAGTACCCAATAAGAACCCAATGTACCAAATTTAGCGAACTATGTTGAAAAACGCGCTCAAGAACCCCAAAATTCCCAAAATTATGAGGTACCGTCATATGGCGGCTACCTGAATAAATTGACCTATACCTATAATTTTTAGTGAAGTGATTTGCTACCCAATAAGAACTCAAAGTACTAAATTACAGCCAATTTGGTCGAAAAATTCGACCAAAGCCCCCATAATACCGAACATTTGTGGGTACCTTTATATGGGGACTACCAGAAAAAGTGGACCTATATATATAATTTTTAGTTTAGAAATTTAGTACTCAATAAGAACCCAATATAACAAATTTCAGCGAATTTAGTTGTAAAACGCTCTCAAGAACCACAAAATCCCGAAAATTCGGAGGTACCCTACCCGAATAAAAGGACCTATATCTATAATTTTTAGTGGAGTGATTTGCTAACAAATAAGAACTCTAAGTCGAACTCGGTCGAAGTGCGATCAAAGCCTCCAAAAATACGGAAAATTGAGAGTTACCATTTATATGGGGACTACAAGTGGACCCATATTTATAATTTTTAATAGAGAAATTTAGTACCCAATAAGAACCCAATGTACCAAATTTCAGCGAATTCAGTTGTAAAACGCGCTCAAGAACCCCAAAATACCGAAAATTGGGTGGGGACAATGCCTAAACGTGGATCGATATAGCCCATCTTCGAACTTGATCTGCCTGCAGACAAAATATGACTCTATGTAAAATTTTGGCGATCTATCTCAATTCGTTTAGACGCTAGAGTGATTACAACAAACAAGCGGACATGTTTGGATCGTCGATTTTACGCTGATCAAGAATATACTTTATAGGGTCGGAAATGATTATTTCGATGGGTTTCAAACAGAAAAACGAAATTAATTTACCCTTCGGATTTAATGTTGATCAAATTCGCTTTAAATAAAATTTACAAGTGGGTCCCAACTTGTAATTGGTTGTGCAAAGTTTGGTTCAAATCGGACTGTCCATTCGCCTAATATTGCATATTTTGTCTCTTTGTGGGGGAGATACCAGGAGTGGTGGACCAATGAGTCCCATCTTCGGGCTTTGATGTAGGCTTTATAAAGATAATAGGTTGTGCAAAGTTGGCTTCAAATTGGACATTTCATTCGCCTGATATTGAAGGAGTGGACCAATGGGTCCAATCTTCGGTCTTGATCAAGGTTTGGTAAAAATAATAAGTCGTACAAAGTTTGGTTAAGATCGGAAGTCATTCGCCTGATATTGGATTAATAAATATTGAAAATTTTAAACCTTTGTGGAGGAAGACCAAAAGGAGTGGACCAAGGGGCCTATCTTCGGATTTTATCAAGGCCGAGTAAAAATAATAACTTGTGCAAAGTTTCGTTCAAATCGCACATTCTATTCGCCTTATATTGTATTTATAATTATTGAAATTTTTGACCCTTTGTGGGGGAGGTACCAGAAGGCGTGGACCGATGGGTCCAATCTTCACACTTGATCAAGGTTTGGTAAAGATAATAGATTGTGCAATGTTTGATTCAAATCGGACAATCTATTCGCCTGATATTGAATTTTTAAATATTGAAAATTTTGATTCTTTGTGGGGGATGCACCGGAAGGAGTGGACCCCATCTTCAAACTATGTTGTGCAAAGTTTGGTTTAAATCGGATGGTTCGTTTCCATGATATTATAAAATTAATTTTTAGCACAATTTTGACCATTTTTTGGGGGAGATACCAGAAGGAGTGGACCGATATTCCCCATCTTCCAACATGAACTGAGTTTAGTAGAAATATTTGAGAGTTATCTTGCGCATCAGGCGGCCAGACAGCCGAACGGACATTTGTAAATCGACTCCAAATTGTCTGAAACGGATTTGATCCAAAGAAACATGGGGTCTTAAAAAATATTTCGATGAGGGACATTTTTACCGTATCAATGTGTATATACCCTCAGCCATAAGGCTAAGGATATAAAAATCCACCTCATTGAAATATCGTATTTAGACCCATGGATAAAATTCACAAGTGTCCGCCTGTCTATCAAGTGCTCTCAAACTAATTTTAACCTATCCTTGCCAGTCGTAATATTTTTTATACCCTCACCGGAGACCCCACAAAGAATATATATCTTGATCAGAATAAAATTCTAAGGCATATACGTCTGTTGAAATGGCGATAGAGATTGCAATATTTAATATAGAACTCTGAAATTTTGTCATGGACGTTGCTAGTTCTCCTAGGATGTTTGACATGTTTTTCAACAAAATCATCTGTAATAATATTGACCCAAGTTTCGGGGTAGCCTCCATATAACGGTAGCCCCCAATATTCGGTATTTTGTGTATTTTAAACACGCTTTTCAACCGAATTTTGGGGATTTTGGACATATTTTCCAACCGAATCGGCTGCAATTTGGTATTGTGCGTTCTCATATTATATAGCACATCTCCGAACCAAAAATTGTTAATATTGGCCCACGTTTCTAAGTATACCCCATATAACGGTACCACCAAATATTCAATATTTTGGGGATTTGGGACACTTTTTTCAGCCAAATTGGTATTTTGCATTCTCATTGCACTTTCTATCAAAAATTATCAATATCGATTCTCGTTTTGGTACAGCCTCCTATAAAGTTAGGCACACTATACGATATTTTGAACTTTTTAAAACATCCTTTTCTTGCGTTTTTCGGTACGTTGAAGGTGCTATTTATCTATTAATTTTAGATATTTTTTTGAATGTCAAAAGTATAAAAAGCTCGGCACGGCTGATATGTTGTAATGTTAGATTCCAGTAATTTAAGATTCCGGGATATTGGAGGGTAAACACACATTTTTACGGAAAATTGTCTATATAGGTCCATGTTTTGATTAGCTCCCACATAAAAACCCTCCGCCTTTTCGGTATTATTAAATTCTTAACCGTATTTGGTCCTGGGAGTGGCTAACATTTGGGATGTCGGATTCCTGACGAAATTATGTAAAATTATGTCACTCCAGTCATCCCACCTGAGTGTAATTGGAAACATTTGTTGGTGGGTATAAACATTTCGGCCCAGTCAAACATAAATTGTAGACTATGAAGAACTGCCGGATACGTCTGAATTATCCTGATCTATACGTTTATGAACCGGATGTGAAGATAATAAAAGCGATAAATGGACTGCAAAACTGGATCCGGTGCTAGAATAATAGAAAATTGTATCGTTCCACTCAAAAAGTGGCCTATGTTGACAAGTGTTTTAAACCCCATAAGGACATATTGTTAGGCACTTCACCATAATGTGAGCATTTAAATATTCTATGGGGCTATGTCAAGTACTTATTAAGACTTCTTGGAGTAGAATCCTTGAGAACTTATAAAGGTTATCTGTAGTAGAATCCTTTCATATCCTTGTTTGAGTACATATTTAGATCTCTTGCTGTATAATTCTTTCCCATCTTTGCTTGAATAATTCCTGAATAATTTCTCTTGCTAAGAAATTATTGATAACCTCATCGGAATTTTTTTATTTAGTATTTGGCTCTTCGCAGTCTAGTCCGGCAGAACCAATTTTGATATCACTTCTTACATGCGGAGATTTTCTCCATTAAGAAAGACACTGAGACCCTGTCAAATGTGTAGATCGGGTTTTCATGAGGCTTCTTTTTGATTTGTTTTTAGCGTTATGGATACCTGACTCTGGGCCAATAATATCGTTAACAAAAAGCGTAGGTCATTCATTCGGGAACAAATTACTGTTTTTGAATTGTTGTTTAACCGTTGATTATAGCAAAAAAATAACTCAATTTTTTTCCATAAAATAATGATATACTTTCCAATTTTTTGGAAACAAAATATGAATTGCAAAATTTAAACCCCCAAACGGCAACTCTGCCGAAATACTCTACCTTTTCAATATTTTGCTTTCTTTTGTTTTTGTATCTATTCCCCATCCCACACAACCAACCCCCCTTGGTTGCTAAAAAAATTAACTGAATGCAAAAATTGCGCTCACATGGTGAGAAAAATGTGCCGGTCGGTCGGACTATTATTACTCTCACACCCAATCTTTGTTTTTTGTTCACACATTTTGGCAAGTTGAATGAGCTCTGCATCTACGCTCTCGCTCTGATACTTTTATTTTTCCAACACATGGTTGGTTTGCTGGGTGTTGTCAACTCAATTTGAATGTTTATTTTTTGGCGATTTTTTATTCGGCGTGAATCAAAAAATTGGCGAATTATTTCAAAATAAAATCTAACAGAAATAATCGATTTTTAAGGTTCTGATACAAAGCGATTTGAATTTGGTTTAGTAAGACCTTCAAAAAAATATTCGAATATGGCTCTGAAAGATCATTAAAAAATATTATTTAATATATTCGAATATTTTAATATATTTTCGACAGATTTTATTTTTGAAAAAAAAAATATTTGAATGCGGTTCTGGCTGATATAATATTCGTACATGGCTCTAGCAGATCTTGTAATACAATTTTTAAAAAATATTTCAGTATGGATATGAAAGACCTTGAAAACATTTTTTAATATTCGACTCTGTATAATTGATTACACAGATCGAATATTTTTGTAGGTTCTGGAACAGAGCAGATTGAATATCGATCTGAAAGTCGTTAAAAAATATATTTAATATATTTATATATCTTTAAAAAAATCGAATAAGATTCTGATGGTTGCTGAAAAAATATGCCAATATGATTCTGTCAGTATTTGAACATACATGCATAATATAACGTCGGGTAATGGGAAATTTTCTATGAAGGTGTTTTTTCACCCACCAAGGTCTTCATAATCCTAAAATATTGTCACATCGGTGGAAAAGCACCTAGGATCATTTAAATACCTAGGACGGATGGGTGCTTTAGCCAAAAAATCGACCGATATTTTTCCTCCCATGGAAACTAATCAAATCAAAAAATTAAATGAGACGCATATCGATTGAAAATTATGTCGGAAAATAGCGAAAATTGGAGGTACCATCATATGGAGGCTTTACCAAAACGTGGACCGATGTTGATAAGTTTTGGTAGTCAGTTTTGTTGAAAAAAGGTGCACAATCTCCTCAAAATTGGGAAATTTGGTATGTACCGTTATACGGGAACAACCCTAAAAAGTGGACCTATATTGATAATTTTTGGTAGGAAGTTTCGACGCTCCATGAGAACCCAATAAATCAAATTAGAACCAATTCAGTTGAGAATTGAGGTCTAAAATTCCGATTAATGGGATGTTCCGTCATATGGGGCTACGCAAAAAAGTGGACCAATATTGTTAATTTTTGATGTTTTTGGTAGCGGTATATGGTCGCTACCCTAAAATGCGATTCAATATCGATCATTTTGTTTTGGAAGGTCCATTACCCAGTGAGAACACAAAATACCAAATTACAGCTGAATATGTTGGAAAAAGTGCCCAAAGCAATAAAACACCGAATATTGGGGGTTTACCATTATATGGGAGCAACCCCGAGATATGGACCAATATTGCTAATTTTTGGTAGGGAGATTTGACACCCAATGAAAATCCAAAATACCACATTACGGCCAATTCGATTGGAAAACGTAATCTAACTTCCTGAAATTCAGAAATTTGGAAAGTACTGTGATATGGGGTTATTTTGAAAAGTGGACCAATATTGATAATATTTGGCAGGAAGATTTTCTACCCACTGAGAGCCAAAAATACCAAATTACAAAAACCTTACTGAAATTCCCAAAACAGACGTACATGGCTACATCGTCATAGAAATTTATTCTGATCAAGAATATATGGGGGCTCTGGTGAATATTTCGAGGTGTTTCAAAGAGAATGACGTTCATTTCATCTTATGGTGGAGGTTATAACAATATCTTATAGATCTCGAACAAATATTAAAAAAAAACTCTTTTGGAAAATAGTCTCACAGACTATTTTCTCTCGCCCCGTTCTGATAGACTTTAAAATATTCGGTCTACACTACAAGAATTTACAAATTTTTACTTTTTTTCATATCAAAAAGGAAAACTTGTTATCGTAGTTAAAAAATTGCATTCTTGCAGTTTCATGAATAGTCATAATATTTTATAAAATATTTAAAAAAAAGTTTCATTAAAATATCCACGCATATTGGTCTGCTAGTCGACAAAAAATGTTATTTGAATATATAAACGGTTATTTGGCCTCCGAGTCGATGAAAAAATATTATTTAAAAAAATACACTCTTATTTGCCTACGAGTCTAAAAATCAAAAAAAAAAAAACAAAATATTGTTTAACTAATTCGAACTTTCCAAATATTTGTCGTTGAAAATGTTCATTTAAATTTGTCCAAATAATTCGCAATTTTCTCCCGAGGTGAACGATTCTTGTTCAGACATTTATTTTGCACGATACCCAATGCGTATGCACATATGTATACCCGCACGTATTAATGTACATATTTTCAAGACCAACATTGATGTTTTCGAAGTCGATGTTAAAAGTTCAAATAAATAACGACACCCAACATTCCATACACGATCATCAGCCTGAAACAAATAGAATATAGTACAAGGTTAGATCTCTTATCAAAAAACACAAAAATAAAGAGAACAGCCTAGTTCCCAAACACAGATCACAACAGTCACAATTCAGTCTTGCAAGAAGTATAACTTCTCATTTTTCAAAAATTTTATTCAATTCCGCAAAATGAATTTCTTTCGTGAACTTTTATTTAATTGCTATATCCTCTTATTGGGTATTACAACAATATTGAGTGTAGTTTTGGCGGCACCACAACAACAAAGACAATATTATAATGCCCATTCATATCAACATCCAGTCCAGCCGGTCTATCCTCAATATCCACAAAATGCTAACGGGTATTATTATCATCCACCACCGCAAAGACCACAACGTTATAATTTGCCAGCAAGTCAACCGAAAAAGGAGAGATCTTATAAGGATATCTGTCGCATGGTTAATACAAATGGTTTTACCAATCCCGGTGGTGTTCCCAAGTGTCCTTATTAACGCGATTTAATAGAGGAGTGATGTGTGCGTGGTTTTGATGTATTATGTTACAATGTAAATTTTAGTATTAGAAACAAATGTAAAAGAAATAAAATAAAAATATATTGGAAAATATTCTTTATAAACCCCACCTTTGTGTCTCTATAGGTCCATGGGAAATTCATGTAGTAAATTATAGTAAAATAGTGTCTATTGGTCTTTAAATAAATTACGTATATTTAAAAATTTAATTTGAGGACTCCATTGTGCCATGAATAAATTATATTTAATCTGAGTTGATGGTTTCATTGATCATGGTCTCTAAATAAATTATATTTTAAAATCTAAGATTGTGCCTGAATAAATTATAATAAATCTGAGTTCATGGCTCCATTGGCCTCTGAGTAAATTCAATTTCAACAAGCAAAAAAAGCATTAAGTTCGGCCGGGCCGAAGTTTGGATACACTCCACCATGGGTCTACTGACAGATACATGAAATGAACATATAGGGAACATACCAAAAAATGAACCTATATAGATAATTCTACAAACCGTAACAATTTATGGAAACCATTATGTACACAAAATACAAATTTCAGCAAATTTTAATGGAGATTTTTCCTAAAATCTGAAAACCTCAAAGCGTGGACTGATAATAATAATAACACATTGTAGAGTATACAATTCTCAAACTACTGATTTAGATTGCAAAATTATATGCCAAAAGGGGGGCCAACATTAATTACATAGTGTAGGAAGTAGCGAATATATGAGGGCTATGCCTAATTAATGACCGATATATGTCAATTTCGAACCCAATATATTTGTTTTGAATATCAATTCTTTCCAGGCATTTAAGCAGTGCTGATATATTTCATTATTACAATTCCACACTTTTTAGGGTAAAAACTGACTATTCCGAGTAACGACTATCCCCCATACTATGGCAGAATACGCCTATATGGGGACAACCCCAACATACAGAACAAATCAACTAATTATTTTAATATAAAAAAGAGGGTTATATAGGGAATACCCCTAAAAGGGGGTGAATAGTAATAATTTTTGGTAGGGAGATTTGTTATATATACGACTACAAAATACCAAATTACAGCGAATTCGGCTGAAAAACGCGCTCAAGAACCTCAAAATACCCAAAAATGGACCGATATTTATAATTTTTAGTAGAGATATTTGGTACCTACTAAGAACCCATTGTACAACATTTCAACGAATTCGGTTTAGAAACGCTCTTAAAACCCCCCAAAATTCCGTAAATTGGGGGTACCGTTATGTGGGGGGCTACCAGAAAAAGTGAACCGATATTTATAGTTTTTAGTAGAGATTTTTGGTACCCAATAAAAACCCAAAATACCAAATTTCAGCGAATTCGGTTGAAAACGCGGTGTAGAACCCCAAAATACCGAAAATTGGGGGTACTTATATGGGAGCTATACCATATATACCTATGACGTGCCTGCAGACAAAAGAAGACTCTATACAAAATGTTGACCATATATCTCAATTCGTTTAGACGCTAGAGTGATTACAACAGACCGACGGACGGACATGCTTAAATCGTCATAGAATTTTACGCTGATCGAGAATATATATACTTTATAGGTTCGGAAATGATTATTTCGATGAGTTACAAAGGGAAAAAGAAAATTAAAATACCCTCCATCCTATGGTGGATGGTATAAAAATACACGCTTATGTCCCTATGGGTCACTGAATTAATTTAAATATCGAGGGTATATCTCTATTGGTCTCTGAAAAAAAATCAATTTAAAAATTCAGGCTCCATCTTCTATCGACCACGGTTCTCCTTGAACAAAATACTCGATACAAATTTCTGAGATAAGTCTTGGAAAAATATTCTCTTATGGTCGCAGTATAAAATCTAATTAAAAATCCTAGTTTCCTGAATCCACGGTTAGGTCTCTATTGGTTCCGAAAAAATATTCCAATATATGTCTCTGTATGCCCTGGTAAATATTCCGTCCTTATTGGTCGTGGAAAAATATTCTTCAAAAATTGTAGTTTATATCCCTATTGGTTTATATATTGGGTTATATATTTCTATTATATTCCTATTGTAGTTTATATCCCTACTGGTTCCTTAATAACTTCAATTTAAAAATTCATACTTGTGTCTCTACTGGTCCCTGAATAAAATCGATTTAAAAATTCTAATTTATGTATCTATTGGTTCCTGAATAAATTTAATTTAAAAATCCACGAATATGTCTCTATTGGTGCCTGAATAAATATAATTTAAAAAGCTTGTGTTTTTACTGGTCCCTGAATAACTTCAATTTAAAAATCCACGCTTATGTCCCTATTAGTCCCTGAATAACTTCCATTTAAAAATCCACGCTTTTGTCCTTCATTGAATAAATTCAATTTTAAAATCCACGCTTTTGCTCTTACGGGTCCACCCCTGTAAAAAATCAATCAGTACTATTGATTAAAATTCAATTTAAAAATCAAAGCTTGTCTCTACGGGTCCAGTCTAGAGATCAGTACCTGATTAAAATCAATTTAAAAATCAACGCTTGTGTCTCTTTGGTCCCCGAATAAATTCAATTTATAAATCCACGCTTGTGTCCCTGTAAAAAATTAATTTAAAAATCCACGCTCATGGCTTTATTGGTCCCTTAAAAAATTCAATTTAGATTTGAGGGAATTCTAAATTGAATTTTTAAGGGACCACGCTTTTAAGGATCCACGCTTGTGTCGCTACCCCTTAATAAATTAAATTAAAAAATCCTAGCTTGTGCCTCAGCTGGTCCCTGAATAAATTCAATTTAAAAATTCACGCTTTTGACCTTCATTGAATAAATTCAATTTTAAAATCCACGCTTGTGCTCTTATTGACCCCTGTAAAAAATCAATTTAAAAATTCACGCTTGTGCCTCTATTGGTCCCTTAAAAATTCAATTTAAAAATCAAAGCTTGTGCCTTTACTAGTCCCTTAAAAAATTCAACTTCTAAATCCAAGGTTCTGTCTCTGCTGATCCCGGAATAAATTCATTTTAAAAATCCGCACTTGTGTCTCCACTGGTCCCATAATAAATTCAATTTAAAATTTCATGCACGCGTCTCTACTGGTCCCTCTTTAAAGATCCACGTTTATGCCTCTGTAGGTCACTGAAAAATGCAATTTAAAAAACCTTGTCCTTTTATTGGGCCCTGAATAAATTCATTTTTAAAATTCACACTTGTGCATCCTCAAATCATTCAATTTAAAATTCCTATAATAATCCCCGGACCAATATTCTTTAAAAATCCTCTTTTATGTTTCTAAATCCACGTTTTTACTACTAAAAAAACTTTTTAAAAAACTCACGCTTATATCTCTATTATTCCCCGAATAAAGTCAATATAAAAATCCACCATCTACACGGATCCATAAAATAATTGGTCTAAGTAGTTACCCTAAATCCCATAACCACATTTGCAGAATCGCCCAACTAAACATTAATAAAATACATCCCTAAAAATATAATTTAAAATAGTTTATTTATTTATAATTTATTTTAGTTTAAAACTAAATATAAGCTTGTTTTGTTAATTATAAGTTACATTGTGTGTGTGTTTGTCGTTTTTAAACCTACATATACAAATGCATACATACATATACTAGAACAAATTTTATTTAGCATTTATCTGTATTTTAGTTTTCTTCTTCTAATTAAATTCCCTAAACAAAACATTCTTGGAACGATAGGATTATTTTTCTGTGCTTAGTAGAGAGAGAGACAAAGAGAAAAATAAACCCTGAGTGTTGGCCAGCCTTTAATATCAGTCATCAATACAAAACAACAAATTCATTCATTCCGTACCTCTAAATTAATTTAAAAAAACATAATAAGGAATCACTATTTATCAGCAGTATGGTGTATTCAATGTACGGCAACAGGGAGACAGAGAGTGAGAGAGAGTTATGTGCAGAGGTATAGGTCATTTTTTGGAATAGTCCTTTGGAAAGTGTTGCATTTAAAACAATCTCTTGTGAATGATGTAAAAGACACAGGCTAAGAAGAATGCAAAGGCAAAAAATAATAACATCTTATCGGTACATTCACGACGTCCATATTTCTTTAATAGTTTGCCCGATTGGGAAATGGTACCGGCCGTATTTGTCAACTCGTCTCGTGTGGCCTCGACATTCTGAGACGAAGCCACAAGATTTTCCAATGTAATGGCACTCTTCTGTGTTGTCTCAGAAAGATGCCGTGATATGGCCAGCATTTTTTCGGTTACATTATTTTCCTGGGTAACCAAACTACCGCGATTGTGACGTGTCGCTGTTCCAGCTGTGTGACGTTGCCGCAAATCTGTCTCCCCTGTTATGGCCATCAACTCCTCACGATTGGCCTTTTCAATTTCCAACATTGTGGCCACATTGGCCTTACGAAATGCTTGCAAAACTTTGGAGAATTGCTCTCTTTGGGTATCGACTTCTTTGGACAGCGCTGGATCACCGGTATCACGAGCCCAATCATTTAGACGATCAATATTTTTCCTCAGCGCTGCCAATTTTGCACGGCCCGCTTCATTGAGGGCTTCAAGTTCTTGTATTGATCCGCGATATGTTATAATGTCCTGATAGAAAGGAAGTGAGAGAAAATTAATTAGTCATAATGTTCAATGAAAATTTACACAGTGTCCGTCCTCACCTGTATGATGGCCTTTGCCTGTAGATTGTTGTCAATTAATTCTTGCCGTATCGACTGCAGGGTATATTTTTCTATATTCATTTTGTTCGGCTTTGGAATGAATTGTTTAGGGAATTTCCGACGAATGGAGAATGTTCTTTTAGGTTTTCCTAAAATTAAGAAAAATTAATTTCTTTGGTCAAAAAAATCAACAAAACAAGAAACAATAACAACACAGATGTTAGGGTTGTACAGATCGACTGTTGTTGCAAAGGTTCTACGTGAACTGGTTCAATGGTGTGGTTTTGTGAAATGAATGGATGGAACTATTACTTCATTATTCAAGTGTTTTTTGGTTTAACATTTACACCGAAAGAAAAAGTACATTTACATATACGATTTTAAATCGACTCGATTAACGAAATCCAGAAATACACCCTAATTGTTTACACATACCCTTAATCATGATTTAAATGCCGATCAGCTGATGTTTGTTAGTATACATACAAAATTATTAATTTGCGCCAAAAATATTTGTTTGCAATTTGAAAAAGAATAGAAGAATTGCCACAATGGAAATGTTTTTGCAATACTGTAATCGTTTGGAAACTAAAAAAAACACCTAAAAACACTACAATTCTATAATTAATTTTTATTTTCCTTTGATCTGTCATTTTTGTATTTGTCAGCCGTTAAATTTAAAAACAAACGGCATGTAAAAACAGTTGCAAATATTGGTACATTGTGAGAGAGTTGTATTTTTTCGTACAAAACCTGCGTTGCATCTCAGTAGTATCATGATTTCGATCATGATTTAAAATAAATCCTGCTGCACGATGATTTAAATTTGTGTGGTAAATCATGGTAAATTTAGCCTGATTAAGAAAATAAACCCTGATTCAGCCTTTAATCATGATTAAATATTATATGTAAATTCGCTTAAAGATGGAAATATAAATTACGAGCCTTCTCAGGCGTAGATTATTTCAAGAATATTTTCCAAAAAACCTAATAGGCGTGTATTTATAAAATAAATATTTTCCAAAGACCAAAAAGGCGTGGATTTATAAAAAATATTTTCCAAAGACCAAATAGGCGTGGATTTATTAAAGAAATACTTTTCCAAGGACCAAATAGGCGTGGATATAAAAGAAATATTTTAAAGAAATAAAAAAAAAAATATTTTCCAAAGACCAAATAGGCGTGGATTTATAAAGAAATATTTTCCAAAGACCAAAAAGGCGTGGATTTATAAAAGAAATATTTTCCAAAGACCAAATAGGCGGGGTTTATAAAAAAAAAATATTTTCCAAAGACCAAATAGGCGTGGATTTATAAAAAAATATTTTCCAAAAACCAAATAGGCGTGGTTTTATGCAAGTATAGTTTGAATCTTAAATTTATTGAGGAAAAATAATAGGTCAAATAAAAAAACTATTTTATATTTTAAAGGAAAACAAATGATAGGTTCGAATATTCTCTATCAGTAGACCTATTCTGTAACTTTTTTAACAACATTCGACATTGTTTATTTTACAACAATTTCATTTGTTTGTTTCGTTGTTTTTACAATAACAAAAGAAAATTAAAAAAAATACGAATGTTGTTAAAAAGTACATAATAGACCTACAGGGAGCGAAATGAAATTGTTTAAATTGTACTGACTTTTAATAAAATGTGTACTTTTTTTAAGTCCGATCATACTTTTTATATATTCTTTAATAAAATTTGTATTGTTATTTACAAATAATATAAATATACATAAATAATTCATTTTTATATACACATATGGTCTGTTCCCGTACTACAAGAATCTACTACTTTTTACTACGATAACAAAATTTCCTTTATGATATCGAAGAAAATAGTAAAATCAGGTAGATTCTTGCAGTACGGGAACAGACCAATAGATAAGATGAACACTTGAAACTTAACAAAAAGAACAAAAATAGCAGTTTGTAAAAAGGGTTTGAAAAATAGAATTGAGCCTTAACTTTTGGGAATCAGCTTCGAAATCATTGAGTGAAATAATATTGAAGTGATTCCCACTTTCCCGATATCTGTACAGAAATATTCCTGAAACTTTGAAAAATCATCTCTCTCATAGAACTGTTACAGAAATCGGGAATACATAGTTTAAGCTATGCCAAAATTCATCCATTCGTAACGACAGCGGGGGATGGCGATTCATTTGAAAAATCATCTCTCTCATAGAACTGTTACAGAAATCGGAATACTGAATTTTGAAGCGGCATAGGACACTAAGTTTAAGCCATGCCAAAATTCATCCATTCGTAACGACAGCGGGGGATGGCGATTCATTTCATATTGTATGTTTAAGCACACAAAATAATTTGATACAATTTTGAAATAGTGCTAAATTTGTCTTGGGGGTGCTATTGTATTTTCGACTTCCAGATAGTGATAAAATTAGTACAATTGTACCAACTTTTGCATCCCTGTTCTATATTGACTAATAAAACGTTTTCTTCAACTTGAAATAACTTTCTCCGATTGTTTGGCTTCAATTATTGTAGAATAGCTTGCTCTTCAACACCCCCTCTCAATCGGATATAACTATAAGTTCTCTTAAAGTACATTCACATATACTATTTTAAATCGACAGGATTAACGAAATCCAGAAATACACCCTAATTGTTTACACATACCTTTAATCATGATCTAAATGCCGATCAGCTGATATTTGGTAGTATACATACAAAATTATTATTTTGCGGCAAAAATATTTGTTTGCAATTTGAAAAAGAATAGAAGAATTACCACAATGGAAATGTTTTTGCAATACTTTGATGTAATAGTAAAAAAAGGACTAAAAACACAACAATTCTATAAATAATTTTTAATTTTCTTCGATCTTTCATTTTTGTATTTGTCAACCGTTAAATTTTAAACGGCATGTAAAAACAGTTGCAAATTTTGGTACTTTGTGAGAGA
Source organism: Musca vetustissima (assembly GCF_032173495.1). NCBI lineage: Eukaryota > Metazoa > Arthropoda > Insecta > Diptera > Muscidae > Musca > Musca vetustissima. The sequence goes on from NW_026886870.1 coordinate 340,844, forward strand.
GTTGTATTTTTTCGTACAAAACCCGCGTTGTATCTCAGTAGCATCATGATTTCGATCATGATTTAAAATAAACCCTGCGCACAATGATTTAAATTTGTATGAGAAATCATGGTAAATTCAGCCCGATTAAGAAAATAAACCCTGATTCACCTTTTAATCATGATTAGATGTTATATGTAAATTCGCTTTTAGTGTATTACATCGTTTTTGATCTGTAGCCTTAGTAAATATGTCAGCTAGTTGATTCTTAGTATTAATTGATTTCAGCTCTATTTTATCTCTTACGAAATGGTGCTTTATATCGATATTTTGTGACAGCCACATCCGGGCTGTAGCCAATAATTCAATTAAATATTTCATTTTCTTTTGTTGATTAATATTTTCCTTTTTATACACTGCAGCTACAAATGTAAATAAACAGCATTAGGGATTCTGTGGTCGATTAATGAACCTTCATTTCAGGATGGCGTTATTACACATAATGCTTCGATAGGAAGTTGTACGATTTTCAGTACAAAGGAAAAACTTAATGATGATCGTTTTATAAAATAATCAAATCTGTTATTTATAGATTGGTTCCAACATCCACGATTAATCGATTGTTTTTATTTATATATGAATAATTGGAACCAATTGTTGTTATTTATAAATGAATAATATCATAAAACAAGGCCTCTGAATATGCTATTAATTCTGCCCCCTACATGTGATGCTGGACACTAAAGTAAGACAGGATCCAACACAGTTGGAAAAATGTTACCCTTTTAGAACTAAGGAAAAACTCCAACATGTGAGTTTTTACAATTTCAAAGTCACCTTGGATATTCAGTTTTTCGTACTCGAACAGAGAAGTTTGAAGTAAAGGTGAAGTCCAAAATTATTAGTTTTTTTTATATCAGTTGTGTAATACTGACAACATTTATTTTTAGTGCTAAATTTGGGCAATAAAATCACACTGATTAGTAAAAATTTATATATAACGATAAATGAAAATATTGCAATCTCGGGTAAGCAGTTTTATCAAAAAAAATTATTACTTTTGGTGTTTAGTGATATTTAGGAGGTATAATTTTTGTCTTATTAGGATATCGTGGCAAAGATCACAGTACCACATCAAGGCGACATCAATACTTGCATTTGCAGTAATAACTGCAACCATGAAATAGAGATGGAGGCACCGATATCCCGAGTAAATACATGGTAACCAAATGATAGAAAAGTAAGGTCACCCAGTATTTTCTAAATCTCAAAAACAAAAAAAGTGAGTACGAAAACCAAAATCTTCAGAAAAGTTGCCTAACCTATTTTTTATACAATTGGCATTGAGCAAATTTTAAGAACATTGCCATACACGTGGCAAAATCTAAAAGAATTTTACATTGGAAGAACATTAATTTTCAAAGTATAGTTTGAGGCGTTTGATTTCTCCTTACTGTTATACAACATTAAGGGTATTCATGAAATATTTGATATAATCATGAAATAATTTATGGAAATTTTAAAAAAATAAAAAAATGCGATTAATAATATTATAAAAAAAAAAAAAAAAATCTACATAATATATTAATATTTAGAAAATTAATTATACTTCAACATAAATCTTAAAGACTACTTTTAAAATGAGAGAGTTACGAATGAATTATTATCATAAATAAGAAATAAAAAAAAATATATATAAGATAAATAATGGAAATTTAATACTAATACTAATTTAATATTAATATAAGATTATTGATGTTAAAAAAAATATATATATATCATTATTAAGTAAAATATTGCTGATAAAAAAATAAGGTTAATACAAAATTATAACATAAAATTAATTGAATAAAAATGAAGCATAATTTAGAAGTAATAATTAATTTTTGAACCAAAATATAAATTTAATAAAATGTGTTGATTTTATATTCAATAATGGGTTGAATATTTCTTAGATAGTGGTAGAAAAGTGTATATGGGGTATTTTCAAAATTATATAAATGGCATGAAAATACCATGGATGACTGAATAAGTCATATGGGGTGGGCAAAGCCATTGAGGATCAACATCCAAACCTCACAAGAATAGAAATCTGAACTGTGTTCATTTTGAATTGAATTTTGAAAAATGTGGTTTATATTGAAATGCTTCTGATTTACTTTACTTTAATTTATTTTTTTTCAATCATTTTTGAATTTAAATTTCCGTTATAAAAATTAAGCATGGTACAACGAAATTTTATATGTGCAGTCCAGCGAGAGAAGAACCTACCCATTCGGCGAGCTAAGCCGCAGCCAAACACCAATGTACCATTCTCGCATGAACCAGTCTGTTACATATATGGCGCCCAACTTTCGAGCAATTTTAAAATTTTGATAACCTAATAGACCAAACTCTTAATTTCGCTTTAATTAGAGTATAGGTATCCAGGAAGGTAATATTAATACCATGCCATGTAGTATAGATACTCTAATATAGTGAACTTTTGAGTTACCGATTGATGAACATGATATTACGATCGTGAAAGAATCATATTTTATGGCTATATAGCTGGATATATATTTGTTCTTCAACGAAAGTAGTATTCATGGACTTCATAAGGTATAATCCATTTAAATTTTGATTCATAAATTGTATTTTGATATAAACCATCAATAACCAATCCATTTATAAAAATTCAAAAACATCATTTAATTTGAAATGGATACGTTATTTTTATTGTTTATTTTATATAGTAAACATGATTAAGTATTCATTACAATTTTTGTTCTAAATGATTACTTTTCTAATTAATATTAGAAAATATTATTATTTTAGAAAAATTAAAAAAAAATGTATTCAGATTTCTAATTCAGTAAAAAAATATATATCTAAACACATATACTCCTATCTAACGAATAAAATTCAACCCAGAAAATTATATATCTAATTTTTGACCAACAAATAATTACAAAAATATTAATTATAATTTTTGAATAATATTTATTTAGAAATATTAAAACAATACAAAAAAATTAAATTCAAAATAAATCAATTCAAGAATTAAAATTATACAGAAATAAAAAAAATAATAAAAAAAAAAACATATTATATACATATATATTTAAAGCTTGTAAATAATTACAAAACAAATTTATTAAATTTATTGTTATATAAAACTCTTAGTATTATAAAAAAAATTAAAATCCAGTTGAAAATCTGCAAAGAGAAAGAAAAACAAAATTTATATTATTATAAAAAAGTTTAAACAATAAATTATTGCATTATTAAAAATTTAAACAATAATTTAAAACATTATTAAAAATTTAATAAATAATTTAAAGTATAATAGAAAACAAAATTATTTATATACAACATTACATATTAAGAAAAATAGAGATAAATTACTTATAATTAAATTTTTAAACATATACACACAACAGTATACTATTGTTAAAAAATCTCAAAATTTGAAGGAAAAAAATTTGAATATTTGTATAATTAGATTCTTTGAAATTTTCCATATAGTATTTCTTTCAAGATGTCGAACAAAAATCAAAATATGATACCTACAAGGTCGTCTAGTAGAATCACAAATAAGACCAATCCTTCTAATACCACTCAAAATCATCCTATTGCTAGTACTTCAAGTGCAGCAGTACAAAACAATATGCCTACAGAGAATCAAACGTTACCAAACAATACTTCAACATTCCAACAAAACCCAAATACCTCATCATTATCGACAGAGGCAAATCAAACCATAGTACAAAATAGAATTCCACCATTAATGTCAATACCAACAGGTCCCCAAACCACATCTTCGCCAGAAGCAGGTACAAGCATAACTAGTCCCGAATTCAGTAGCATAACCGCTCAAGGAGTAAGAAATCAATTCGAAAAAGATTCTAGGAATCAAATTCCATCTCAAAATGTAAATTTATGTGCCCCGATAAGCAATAATGACGGTCCAAGTATACGCGACTATATAAATGCTTCCATCAGAGTAGCTCAATCTGAAGCATTGAGGAATATGGAAGATAGATTAGCCGTTATGATACCACAAGTTGTTAGGAATTCGATTGACTCATTAAGAAATGTATCTTTCAACAATTCTCAGGAACAAAGCAGAGCTGAACCTAATTATCAGTATCAACCTGAAAATAATTTTCAACAACAACACCATAACAACAGAAGTCAATATGCACATAATTTGAATCAGAATTTTGCAATTGGTTACAAACCAATAACACCAATCCAATTACAAAAATGGGGTCTAAATTATGATGGTACTTCGAAATCAGGTAGTGTCGAGTCTTTTGTATTCAAAGCTGAATCCTTAAGATTCGATAACAAGTGTCCATGGGAAGTGTTTGTGAAAGGATTTCAGTACTTTTTAAGTGGAAGAGCTCACGACTGGATTTGGCAATTTCGCCAAGAATATCCTGTTTGTGAATGGGAATTCTTAAAAAGTCATTTCATAAAAAAATTTAGGAATTTTGAAAGTGACTTCGAAATACAAAGGAAGATAATAGAACGTCGACAGCTTCCTTCAGAATCTGCCGATGACTATATCTCCGAAATAATTAAATTAAAAAATCAAATGAGAATTCCAATTCCCGAATTTGAAATAGTCCGGATTATAAAAGACAACCTAAAAGAAGGTCTAGTACAATTAATCTATGCTAGAAACATTGAATCCCTAGACGTACTCATTGAAGAATGTAGGAGAGCTGAAGCGAATATTGCTAAACGCATGCTGTATAGACAGCAACACCAAAATTATAGGAGAGTACATGAAATAGAATATGAAGGTTGTGATACAATGGCAGATGTTGAAGCAATTCATGCGACAACAAGGCAATTGACTTGCTGGAACTGTAAGAGAACAGGCCATTCATTCGTCGATTGCGAACTAGAGCAACGCAATATATTTTGCTATAAATGTGGGTTCGATGGCGTAACTTCACCCAAATGCCCAAAATGTTTGGGAAACCTCTCCAAGAGCATGGGAAAGACTGGGAACCCATGTTCGCAGAAGGACATAACCCAGTGAAATTTATAAACACAAGCTCAGACATTCACCCTACCCAGACATTACAAAAAGCAACAATTTTGAATAAATGCGAAACAAATTGTCAAACAACAACAACAAAAATTAAAACAATAATTCCATATGAAGAAAGACTGCTAAAATATAATCAAAAAAGGGAAGAAATATTTAAAGATTTTGTGCCGCAAATCAGTAAAAAGGTTTCAAAGGCAAGGAAGGGATACAACAAAAGAAAAACGGAAAGAAAAATAATAGCATCAGCACACATCGAGGTAGACAATGACATCAGACCCTATATGAATGTAACTTTGAACGGTGTAGAATTAACTGGTCTGATGGACAGTGGAGCATCTGTCAGTTGCTTAGGCAAGGACTGTTTAGAAAATTGTAGAAAAATGAATGCGCAGATTTTGAATTTCAAATCTTGCATTAAAACTGCTGATGGCAAACAAGCGCAAATTATAGGAAAAATTCAAGCAAATATTCAATGTGGCAATAAAACCAAAAATATGATATTCTATTTAGTTCCTAATCTGAAGCAAAACCTTATTCTAGGCTATGACTTTTGGCAGAAATTAAATATAAAAATTTCTTTTGAATCCAGCGAACAACATGACGTTCGTAATGATATTTGTGAAATCGAAGAAGATAGGAAAACACACAGTCTAACATATGAAGAGAATATTAAACTAGAGAATGCAAAACTCTCATTTCGTTGCTACACAAAGTATGGCCTAGGCAAAACTCATCTGGAAAAGCATGTAATTGATATTGGAAATGCAGCTCCTAAAAAAATGCGTTACTACCCAGTGAGTCCTGCAGTACAAAAACTTATGTACGATGAACTTGACCGAATGCTTGAACTCGATGTAATCGAGATAGCACAAAATGCAGAATGGAACAATAGAGTTACCCTGGTTATAAAACCCAACAAAAACAGGTTATGTTTAGATGCCAGGGAACTCAATAAAGTTACACGTAAAGACGCATATCCGTTGCCCAATATTGAAGGACTATTAGCTAGACTTGGTGATACACACTATATATCAGCAATAGATTTAAAGGACGCATTTTGGCAAATTCCTCTGGAGGAATCTAGTCGTCCTTTGACAGCATTCACAGTCCAAGGTAGACCTCACTACCAATTTAAGGTTATGCCTTTTGGACTGTGCAATGCTGCTCAACGGATGTGTCGACTTATGGATAAAGTTATTCCTCCAGAGTTGAAAGACCGCGTATTTGTGTACCTTGACGATCTATTGGTGGTATCACAGAACTTCAATGTACATATGGAAATGTTAAAAACGGTAGGAGACAGACTGACAAATGCTGGTTTAACAATAAACATGGATAAATCGAAGTTTTGCTATAGAGAACTTAAATATCTCGGCTATATTGTCGGAGCAGGCAAATTAAAGCCTGATCCTGGCAAAATCGAAGCTATAGTGAATATAAAATTACCCAAAAACCAAAAAGACGTTAGAAAATTTCTAGGTACTGTCGGATGGTATCGTAGATTTATTCACGATTTCTCAACCTTAACAGCCGCTTTGACAGATACCTTGAAAAAGTCACCAAAGTTTATAATGACTACGCAAGCAATAGAATCATTCAACAAATTAAAAATTTGCTTAGTTTCAAGTCCAGTACTTTCGAGTCCGGATTTCACAAAACCATTTTTTGTGCAGTGCGACGCATCTAATGTTGGAATTGGTGCTGTACTCTTCCAAAAGGACAATGAAGAGGGAGAACATCCGATAGAATATTATTCTAAAAAATTAAACAGTGCTCAGCGCAACTACTCCACCACAGAGAAAGAGTGTTTGGCAGTTATTTTGGCAATCGAGAGGTTTAGACAATACATCGAATTGATGGATTTTACAGTAATCACTGACCACTCAAGCCTACAATGGCTGATGAGGCAAAAAGATTTAAATGGGAGATTAGCGCGATGGAGTCTTAAACTCCAAGGATACAGATTTAACATAGAGCATCGTAAAGGAACGCAAAATGTAGTGCCGGACATGCTTTCACGCTTAGACATGGACGAAATTTCAATTGACACCACATCACTCATCAATTTCGATTCAGAAGAATTCAAAAATCCCACGTATTTAAACCTAATCGATACTATCGAACAAAATAAGGATAGATTACCTGACCTAAAAGTTAATGACGGTATTGTTTACAAAAGGGTTAAATTTAATCAATGGGACATCGAGAATGAAGCTGATTGTTGGAAAATTTGGCTTCCAGACAATCTTACCAACGAAATCATAAAAAAATCTCATGAGAGCAATACATGTCATGGTGGTATAGGCAAAACTGTACACAACGTACGACAGTATTTCTACTGGCCATCAATGGTTACGGACATAAAAGATTACATAAGCAAATGTGATACTTGCAAAGAAACAAAACATCCCAAGCAAACATTAAGGCCTCCAATGGGAAAGCAAACAGTCACACAACGACCATTTCAAAAGATCTATATTGATTTTTTAGGGCCATATCCCCGTTCAAAAACAGGTAAAAGTTTTATATTTATTGTTCTGGATCATAAAACAAAATTTGTTTTGCTTAAGTCAATGACAAAAGCAACAACTGCTCATGTAAACAAATTTCTTGTTGAAGAAGTGTTTTATAAATTTGGAGTACCTGAGTACATTCACTCAGACAATGGTAAACAATTTACCTCCGAAGCCTTTAAAGATCTCTTGAAACTATTTGGTGTACAACATATACGTTCTGCGATGCATGCACCTCAATCTAATGCCAGTGAGAGGGTAAATCAAACTATCCTCAGCAGCATTCGAAGTTACCTACAAACTGACCAAGCAAGGTGGGATGAAAAATTGCCAAAAATAGAATGTGCTCTACGGTCTACAATTCATACATCGACAGGTACCACACCATATTTTGCTTTAACTGGTTATCAAATGATAACACATGCAGATGCATACAAAATCTTAAAGAAATTAAATGCTTTAGTGGACGGTGAAACCACTATTTTACCTAAATCCGACCAGATGCAAATTTTACATCAAAATATCAATAAGAAGATACACGAAGCATATGAACGAAACACTAGATCATATAATAAAAGATGTAAAATTGTTACATATAAACCTGGGCAGGAAGTATTCCGAAAGAATTTTGTGCAAAGCAAATTTGAAAAAGGGATAAACGCTAAATTGTGCAAGCCTTGGATAAAGTGCCGTATAAGACAAGCTTTAGGAAACTGCCTATATCAAATTGAAAATCTAAAAGGAGAACTAGTGGGCACTATACACGCCCAACACCTCAAGCAGTAGTATTAGTAAGAATTCTTATAGCTAACGTCAGTATATTAAACACTAAAACTCTCACCAAAATTCTGCAAACAGCCATAACAATCATAAAAAATGTTGATCCACACAAAAAAATTTCCATCTCTGTTTATACAGCAGACAATCTGGTACACAGCAGACAATCAGGTACACAGCACACAATCTGAAAAAGAAACAAAAAAAACATTACTAATCATGAAAATATTTATTATCGGACCTGAAAAAACAAAAAAATATATTAGCAAAAGTCATAAATTCAATTGTACAATGTACTCATCTTCACAAATTGTTTTGCTTTTTCATATCCCAGCAGGTAATAATGTTTGTTCCATTCGCATATGCACATAACAAGCATGGTGTACAATCTTGTCCACATGACCTTTAAAACCATCGGAAAAAAATTATCTGCAAAAAAAGAACATATTAGCAAAATGTTGTTCAGGCAATAATTCTTTATATTTACCTTTTCAAATTGCAGCAATTTCCCATCTCTTTTACGCTACACAGGCTACGCGAAAAGAGTTGGCTTTGTGACAGCCACATCCGGGCTGTAGCCAATAATTCAATTAAATATTTCATTTTCTTTTGTTGATTAATATTTTCCTTTTTATACACTGCAGCTACAAATGTAAATAAACAGCATTAGGGATTCTGTGGTCGATTAATGAACCTTCATTTCAGGATGGCGTTATTACACATAATGCTTCGATAGGAAGTTGTACGATTTTCAGTACAAAGGAAAAACTTCGATGATCGTTTTATAAAATAATCAAATCTGTTATTTATAGATTGGTTCCAACATCCACGATTAATCGATTGTTTTTATTTATGTATGAATAATTGGAACCAATTGTTGTTATTTATAAATGAATAATATCATAAAACAAGGCCTCTGAATATGCTATTAATTCTGCCCCCTACATGTGATGCTGGACACTAAAGTAAGACAGGATCCAACACAGTTGGAAAAATGTTACCCTTTTAGAACTAAGGAAAAACTCCAACATGTGAGTTTTTACAATTTCAAAGTCACCTTGGATATTCAGTTTTTCGTACTCGAACAGAGAAGTTTGAAGTAAAGGTGAAGTCCAAAATTATTAGTTTTTTTTATATCAGTTGTGTAATACTGACAACATTTATTTTTAGTGCTAAATTTGGGCAATAAAATCACACTGATTAGTAAAAATTTATATATAACGATAAATGAAAATATTGCAATCTCGGGTAAGCAGTTTTATCAAAAAAAATTATTACTTTTGGTGTTTAGTGATATTTAGGAGGTATAATTTTTGTCTTATTAGGATATCGTGGCAAAGATCACAGTACCACATCAAGGCGACATCAATACTTGCATTTGCAGTAATAACTGCAACCATGAAATAGAGATGGAGGCACCGATATCCCGAGTAAATACATGGTAACCAAATGATAGAAAAGTAAGGTCACCCAGTATTTTCTAAATCTCAAAAACAAAAAAAGTGAGTACGAAAACCAAAATCTTCAGAAAAGTTGCCTAACCTATTTTTTATACAATTGGCATTGAGCAAATTTTAAGAACATTGCCATACACGTGGCAAAATCTAAAAGAATTTTACATTGGAAGAACATTAATTTTCAAAGTATAGTTTGAGGCGTTTGATTTCTCCTTACTGTTATACAACATTAAGGGTATTCATGAAATATTTGATATAATCATGAAATAATTTATGGAAATTTTAAAAAAATGCGATTAATAATATTATAAATTAAAAAAAAAAAAAAAAATCTACATAATATATTAATATTTAGAAAATTAATTATACTTCAACATAAATCTTAAAGACTACTTTTAAAATAAGAGAGTTACGAATGAATTATTATCATAAATAAGAAATCAAAAACATATATATAAGATAAATAATGTAAATTTAATACTAATACTAATAAGTTTATTGATGTTTAAAAAAATATGTATATTATTATATAATATATTACTGATAAAAAAAATAAGGTTAATAACATAATTATAACATAAAATTAAATGAATAAAAATGGAGCACAATTTAAAAGTAATGATCAATTTTTGAACATAATATAAATTTAATAAAATGTGTTGATTTTATATTCAATAATGGGTTGAATATTTCTTAGATAGTGGTAGAAAAGAGTAAATGGGGTATTTTCAAAATTATATAAATGGCATGAAAATACCATGGATGACTGAATAAGTCATATGGGGTGGGCAAAGCCATTGAGGATCAACATCCAAACCTCACAAGAATAGAAATCTGAACTGTGTTCATTTTGAATTGAATTTTGAAAAATGTGGTTTATATTGAAATGCTTCTGATTTACTTTACTTTAATTTATTTTTTTTTCAATCATTTTTGAATTTAAATTTCCGTTATAAAAATTAAGCATGGTACAACGAAATTTTATATGTGCAGTCTAGCGAGAGAAGAACCTACCCATTCGGCGAGCTAAGCCGCAGCCAAACACCAATGTACCATTCTCGCATGAACCAGTCTGTTACAATTTTTAGCTCGTTTATACCACGTTCTGACGGGCATTCGAACAACGTAGTTCGCTCTCAGAATTACGTATATAAATTAACCCATTGATACAATACTATTCTTAATTCATGTCATTAGAGTTTTTATTTCAAACTTTTTGTTACTTGTAATTGTAATAATTCTCTTTCTCCTGACTGTAGCATGAACCCATATCTATTTACTTTTAATTCATGTTTTCCATTTTTTCTGAAAATATTGTTGTTTATATTTTCGTATTTTCTCAATTCAAATGTTACATATAACAAAATTGGAGAAATTTTCTTTAGGTTTCCACACATTTGTTTCTCGTTTTGTGCGCTAATTAGAACCAAAGGGAAAGAAATGCATATTGTATTATGTAGATCACAAAATTTGCTTCCTTCTGCATATATAAAAACTAGAACATTTTTTCTTTTCATTCATCATTTTCAATTTTACTGAAAAAGTTTGAAAATGTTATAAATATTTTCATGCTGTTAAAATTAATTTTCGATAAATTCTCTCAATTGTTAGGGATGGGACAAAATTCTTGGATATTCAGAGAGTGATTCGAATTGAACAATGTACAAAAGTCGGTGATCGCTCAGAAAATTTTGAATTGGGAACTAAATAATTACTTCGTAATTAGGGGTCGAACAACGAATGAGAGAGCGAACGACGCTCGTCTGTACATGGCATTACTTTCATTATTTGATGCCATACCTATACGGTTGTTCTCAAATATGTTGATCCTGTTTTATAGATCTAACAAACCTTTCAATCATATAGTTTCTTTGGTTGCCAAACTTAGATTAAGGTACTCAGCTTCTCTGTGTGATATTGCAACAGTCTGCCAATTTTACAGCACTATGAAACTGTGCAGCCAAAAAAACTAAAGCCCAGTCAGCATCCATGAATTCAATTATTGTTTCATCATTAGTTTTAAATTGCAGCTTTTAAGATATTGTTCCCTTGAGGTACATTACAATTATTTTCAGGTATTGCCAGTGCAATTCAATCGGATTTTCTTGATAGCGTGCCAAATATCTAACAGCAAAACATATATCTGGCTTAAGCACATCATCATTAACATTAAACTTCCGAGTAATTCACGATATGGATGATTACACTTATTTTCGCTTTCATGTTGCAACTGTAATCCCTTCTCTGTACTCTGTCGATCCAAAGTTGTTTAAAACCTTTTTTACGCTCAATTTTCATACCTAAGAAAAATTTCAGAACTCCACCATCGTTCATTTCAAATTTGATGGACAGATCTCTTTTAATCTTTTCAATTGAGGACAGTTTCCTGCCAGCAATAATCAGGTCATCGACCAAGTCATTATTGTGTGAATTGCTTAGTTTTGTGTAAAGGTAGTAGTCATGTTTAGATACGATGAACCCCATCGGAATAATATGGTCATTGAATTCAATATTCCAACAACGTGGTAACTTTTGTGGTTATGCCATCAGTAATTTCCATATATCCTCTTTAAGATATCCATGTAGAAATGCGGTATTTACGTCTAGCTGATGAAATATGTAATTCCGATTCTTGCCAACAGCAAGTAACAAACGTATGGTAGTTAAGTTTGCGACGGGTGCATACGTTTCGAAACCATCTATCCCCTATAAACGAGTTTTATATTTAGTTGGATTTCCATATTCGCTTTCCTTTATTCGAAAATCCATTTCAACATCTTCCCATATCTGGTTCTTTTTCAAATACCGTTGCTATTTTCCTTGCAACTAGTGGCACCCTCGTTAATAGGCAATCTACAATTTCCACTATACAGTTTGATATCAAACTCAACAATGTTTGAACAAACATGTTGATCAAACCAAACTATTGTGTGATGTTCACTATTTATAGAAAAGCCAAGATGGACGTTTGGTTCAGTTAGCAGGTCCACTTGTTTTTTCTTATTCTGCCGATTGGTTGGTTCGTTGAGAATGGATTGTTTTGCGGTTTTTTATGAACCTATAAAACATATTTGGTGCACGTGTTGCATTCGATGTCATCGCATCGCACACACAACTGTGTTTTGGTTCATTCATCTATTTTTGCGTCATGGTTGGCGGTTGTTGCTACTTTGTTGGTGGTGGTGCTGCTGCCACTGGTTCTCTGTTTGTTTTTGTTGATACGACAAATCTATCTGGGCAATTTTTGCCAGAGGAAAATATTGTTGTTATTGTTCCTTGCTGTCATTGATCATTTCGTGTTGTCACTAACAGAGGCAAACTGTTTTATTATCCCTCTCCTGGGGTAGCCGTTTGCTTTGGGCAAAATGTCTACTGACCGTCCCTTAATGGTTTTGCTACTCTGCTGCTTTGTTTGACCATGGAATTGTCGTCGGGTTTTTTTTTTGCATTGTCATTAATTAGACATTTTGCCGATGTTTCTTTCATAAATTCGAAATGAATGGGTTCTTTGGAAATAGTTTTGAAGGAAATACTTATTTTTTTAAATTTGAATAAGAAAAAAATCGTTTAATGGTTTAAGGAGATCTCTTCTAGAGGAGTAAAGTGGCTGGTAAGATGGTGGAAGAAGTGAGCAAAGAAGTTGCTAAGCACAAACGCTAAAACTGGCTAGGATGAACCGGAGAAACAAGTGCGAACAGTAAACTGATGCTCATTCCGGAAACTAATGATGATACTCCTTCGGAAGAGCAGACAAATTCAAAACCCGCAAAAAAAGACAAAAACCAAACATTGATATAATATGCAAAATACGAACGCTGCATTGGAATATTCTACAAATCCCGAAAGAAATAACCGGCTTTTACGAAAGGGCAAGAGTATGACAAAAATTTGTAAACAGCCGCCGTCTTATATTGAAAAAGTTTTACTATGCAGTGATTGTCGCAAGTAGTGTATCCGGTAAATTAAAAACGGAAACCAATAAGGAGGTTATGGATGTGGTCAATAATATGATCATGGAACACCTGCTGGAAGGAAGGAATTCCATCGATCTGGATAACTACGAATTTAAAGGGTATTAATGCTTATGCTTGAGTTTCAGACCTTAAATAGCCCGGAAGCTCTGAGGAAACTAGTGGCAATTATTGCCTCCATTAGCGAAACAACACAACTGAATCTGATAAGGTGAATAGACATTTCCCGGCTACAAAAGGCAAGTAAAAACGACAAAAATGTCTCTGATCGAAAGATTAAACAAAGGTTTTTTACATCGTGCTAATCCGGGAACTTTGGCTGACAAAAACAAGATCTCTGGATTAAACGTATCAAATTACTGATTTTTTTTCCAAAAACGAGCTCCAGATCGAGAATTTGTATAATATGCCATATAACCCCACAGCGTTGCCAAAAACATCGGACGCAACTACACTGAAGCAGGGTAATGACCTAGCATCAATCTACAATATCCCGTTAGATTTGCCAATAACCCTACCAAACGGATCATCTGGAGTGACTGGTAATGGAAAGTAAAGGAACAAAGGAAAAAGGGTCCAAAGACTCATACCCAAACCGAAGTAATTGTGGATAAAAGGAGTGATGGAATAGAAATAATTGAGGAAACAAGGCTTTCCATGAAAATTCACATTTCTCGGAGCACATTGATAACTGATTATGTGCCGGAAGAAAGAAAGAGCGTCTCACCAATTAAAGCGGATCAGAGTCATACATCGTATTCCCAACTCTATTACAGAGAGATGCGAACTATCTGCGACCATGCTTATTCATACGCTTTAACGCACGTATAAGGTTCACGCACACTCCAAAAGCCTGACAGGACGCAAGGGAAGTTCTCATACCAAAGCCCGGCAAGACAAACACCAAGATCCTATTGACCAAAAAGCCTAGCTTTAATCTTAAATGAAACGGGCAATCCACGCCATGAGTAAGATCTACGTACCTAACGATATACTAAAGTACAAAAAACACGCGTACGTGAAGGGAATATCAGAGGAACCCACTCCACACGAGATGGCACACCACATTGAAAGCACCTTCAACAATATCGCCACTGTAACACTCATTCAATCATAAGAGTTAATCAGACAATTATAGTGGGTCAGCTATGCTAGCGAAAGTAGCTCTGAATGGAATTAACAATCTCTGAATTGGATATCTAATTTCTGGAGCTCTTCTTATCAAAGACCTGGAGCTCATATATCCGTACCCCCTAATAACTCACGTCATTACTCTTACTAGGTTCTACATTCATTTTTTTCTTTTGACTTACAAATTTGGCCAGATGAATCTTAAGAAAGATATTCAAAAACACCGAGCCTTTTTACAAACATAATTCGATAAAGACCCTTAAAAATATTAGAAAAAGGTTAAAAATGACTCGAATTGAAATTCCAAAAAGTGCAAGAACTTACACCGCAACTGAAAGAATATAGACTGAAAAGAGCTTCGCTTGGCCGAAAGTGGTGAACTGCAGAATTTGGTTTTCTCTGTTGAGAAAACATTCGTTGTCCAGCAGTTTTTAAACCAACAAAATGATTGTGTTTACTTGCAAAAGAGGTCAGCTGAAAATGTGCACCTTCGGTTGGCCACCAGAACTCAATCCGCGGCCATGATTATGGTGTGTGCCGCCATAACAGCTGATAGCCGCTCTCTGCTCGTATTTATAGACCGTGGCATCAGAATAAATGCCGAATATTATCGCGAAAATATTCTGGAGGGTGTATTAAAGCCTTGAGCAACCAAACATTTTGGCCGCCGACCTTGAACATTCCAACAGGATTCAGCACCATCGCACTCAGCACGTGCCACCCAAAAATGGTTATAAAATGTATAACGAGTGGTTTTAACTAGGGCTGAAGTAAGCTCAGTCGCTGCCAGGGTCAATCTAAAAGCGAATTTACATATAATATTTAATCATGATTAAAGGCTGAATCAGGGTTTATTTTCTTAATCAGGCTAAATTTACCATGATTTACCACACAAATTTAAATCATCGTGCAGCAGGATTTATTTTAAATCATGATCGAAATCATGATACTACTGAGATGCAACGCAGGTTTTGTACGAAAAAATACAACTCTCTCACAATGTACCAATATTTGCAACTGTTTTTACATGCCGTTTGTTTTTAAATTTAACGGCTGACAAATACAAAAATGACAGATCAAAGGAAAATAAAAATTAATTATAGAATTGTAGTGTTTTTAGGTGTTTTTTTTAGTTTCCAAACGATTACAGTATTGCAAAAACATTTCCATTGTGGCAATTCTTCTATTCTTTTTCAAATTGCAAACAAATATTTTTGGCGCAAATTAATAATTTTGTATGTATACTAACAAACATCAGCTGATCGGCATTTAAATCATGATTAAGGGTATGTGTAAACAATTAGGGTGTATTTCTGGATTTCGTTAATCGAGTCGATTTAAAATCGTATATGTAAATGTACTTTAAGGACCCACAAACCCTAATTAAAAACACGAGTGATTACAATTTCAATTTTTATTATAATACTCTGGTGTTTACAATATGAATAATAGTTTCGATGTGAGAGAAGCTTTTATGTTGGAATCTTCTAATCGGTAATGGTAGCTGGGTATGGAGGTCGGATCGTTAATACCCGGCTGGTTACAGTCGGCTCGGGGGTGGTTAAGTGATGTCGGCTCGTAACTAATCGGCTGGTTGGTATTCGGGTTTGGTTGTGGTCGGCTCGAAGGTGTACGGCTGGTTACAGTCGAAGATGCTCGGCTAGCTGATGTCGGCTCGAAGATACTCGGCTAGCTGATGTCGGCTCGTTGGTGATCGGCTGGCTACAGTCGGTTCGAAGATACTCCGCTCGTTGAAGATCGACTGGCTACCGTCGGCTCGTTGGTGATCGGCAGGATACAGTCGGCTCGTTGTTGGTCGGCAGGATACATTCGGCTCGAAGATACTCGGCTAGCTGATGTCGGCTCGTTGAAGATCGGCTGGCTACCGTCGGCTCGTTGGTGATCGGCAGGATACAGTCGGCTCGTTGTTGGTCGGCTGGTTCGGGTTTTGTCAGGGTTCGGTTAGTAGTTAGTGGTTATTAGTGTGGAGCTAGCTATGAGCGAGGAGCTGGCAAAGAGCGTGGAGCTGACAAAGAGCGAGGAGCTTTCAAAGAGCGTGGAGCTGAGAAAGAGCGAGGAGCTGGCAAAGAGCGAGGAGCTGGCAAAGAGCGGGGAGCTGGCTATGGCACCAGTATACGAACCTGCACACAAGCCACACATCTTCGTCACTCGTAGTTCGCTAACGTCCGAGGTCGACCGCTTCGGCATGGAAAAGTGGAACATATATCCGTATGGTACTATGAAGTGAATGAGAATTATTGTGTACTTCAAGAAAATTGTCTGTCGATTAGTGTAATGAAGTTGAAGAACACAGGTAATGATACCGGCTTAGGTTTAGAGTGAGACGTTATTCACTACTAAATATTGAGGTGGGTTGACATTAACTTGGGTAGTGCATAATGTATGAAACGGTCACGTTACAAACTTGGTTACTCGCGTGTGACGGTTTCATTGGCCGTTTGAAGGCCATAATTCGTGCCAAAGGTGACCAATTCGAACAAATCTAAACTTATTCTAAAATTTGATGCTATTTCCGACATTTTTTGCTTAAAAAAATGTTTATAATATGGCGTTTGACTTTGTTGCAGGTTTTTTTATCTCTACCTTTAATGCCGAGGAAGACTCAGATTGGTATAGAGGACTCGCTCCGGTTTGCACTTTTCTCCAGACGACTGAATCAATTACGATCAGATAATGTGCGCATATTCAGCATTTTAATCTTCCAGTGGTATTAAAAAAGGCTTGAATGTGATTAAAATTTTCGAAAAATGTTGGCTGGATACTGAAGCGAATTTAAGTAAGAGATCCCGGAGTGGACTTGCAAAATACCTAAAATCGGGAAAATGAAATCCTTAAACCCAGCTTGAAAAGTTAGTCAACATTGATACTTTTGAGCAGGATGACTAGCAGTTACCTAAAGAGAATTCAAAGCACCGTTTTCCTTATCATCTCCATCAAGGGTAATAAGAGATTATAATAAGACAAAGAGTAAAATTTACAATGAACACCCTGCAAGAGCACAACCGGTATATGCGTGGGATTTGAAAAAGAAACACAACATTTAAATAATCAAACTTTTTAAAAGTTAATAAAATAATAATTGTTATAGGAGAGTCCTCTCTTCATCTTCTCATTCCAAAACAATGCCATTGTTGTCTTCAATTTTACGAGTACGAAGTCACTCTCACTTTTCACTGTTATCATCAGCAGAACATAATGAAAGGCTAACACAAAATTACGAAAAAAAAACCAAGAACCATTGGTGTTGCTGTTCCAACCGAACAGCACACAGTCTGTGCAAAAACCCACGTCGTACAAATATAAAACATGTCTGTATGTATGATACGTTGTATGCAAATACTGAGTAAATTCAGACACATGTATTCTCATACTGGCAGTCGTTCAAGCGAACTGAAATAGTGCGAAATGCGAAACAAACAAAAATAAAATAAGAAGATATTCATAAAAAAGGAAACACAACAAAACGTTGCTTGGACAATCTCAGTGAGAGTGAGTGACTGAGTGTGCAAGTGTTCTTCAGTTCTGTGCATGGTTGCCAGTATTGACGGATTTTTTTGGTAGGAAATAATAAAAAATCCTAGGGGAATTAGATGGAATAAAATCGATGAACATTATTGGACCATACTGCTCCAGACCTGACAAAACCACCATTGACCAGATCTTCATCCTGCCAAATCCTGGAAAAGACCCACGAAAACACACATTCCAACTATTCGTCGACTATTATGCCTCATTCGACAGAGGTTCTTAAAGCTATTTCTGCGTCAGCAGTTAAAGTCGGAAAGGACCACTCGATAGGAAGAGGAGGAAATTGATAGCTGCGGGATAAATGAGGATGTCCCCACCAGAAGAAGAGGAAAGTATAACAGTTCGCCTGATATAACTACTGTGTCACCGGGTCTTCATCTTCATCAGCAGACCTCCCGATT
Organism: Musca vetustissima; assembly: GCF_032173495.1. Taxonomy (NCBI): domain Eukaryota; kingdom Metazoa; phylum Arthropoda; class Insecta; order Diptera; family Muscidae; genus Musca; species Musca vetustissima. The sequence goes on from NW_026886870.1 coordinate 359,669, forward strand.
TCATTATATTTGAATACCGCACTTTCCTTAACCATAGGAAAACAAACTGGAAAGGATTCATGGAGTTCAGCAATCTGTGGTTCAGAGAACTTTACATTCCTTCTGAAGTTACAGGCAGTAGCAAGATTTATACATGCTGGTCGAATACCCGAGATGAGCCCTAATTATCCAACAGGGGCAGTTGGTTTAGCAAATGAGCGTGATGAGCTCCATCGATCTAACCCAGCAGATCCCAAGGTCAGGGAACTCATACTGGAGTACAGCAGAATAGTCGCAGAACATAAGCGGAATAAATGGTTGGAGCTTATGTAGAATTGAAACATCGGCACAGGTGTGAGTAAACTGTGGGCAACGGTTAAGTCGATCTCTAACACTGATAAGGAGGATGATAGGACCTCTGTCACATTTAACGACAAAATTGTGACTGATGCGAAGAGATGCGCCAGTTATTTTAACCGACAGTTTGTCGAGCATCCCTAGAGCTACAAGTCGAATCGAAGAGTATTACGTCGTATAAAATATCTTCCCGCCGAGGAGGTACCATCACTGTTTAGAATGAATGATGCTGCATGTGTCATCCGCAAAGCTAAGTTATCTAAAGCGTTGGACCCTTGCCGAATATCTATGGTTATGCTGAAACAGCTGGACGAGCCCGGAGTTAAGTACCTGACCAATGCCCTCGATTTGTCGATAGTCACCCACATCGTTCACGAAGCCTGAACAATGGGCAGGCTGGTCCCGCTACTGAAGCCAAGGCAACGATGCTAGCAAAGGGGAATCATATAGGCCGATATCACTTTTGTCACCAGTAGTGAAGACGGTTGAGGCATTACTCTTCTCCAGCATTAGGGAAAGTATCCAGTTGGTAATCATCAACATAGATTCCGTAAGAAAATTAGCACAAAACACGTGCCATAGAACCGTGCATTTGATACAGTCAATAATGTCATATTGTTCAAGGACATCGATAACACTTCTTCCGGCCAAGTTTGAAATCTTGATTATTCAACGTTTCAAACTTATTATATGTATGGATGCAAGTCGTAAGTGGAGTTCCGGAACAAAAAATCCAAATTCGTAGAGTGAATCAGGAAGTTCCGCAGGGTAAAGGGATATCTGCTGAACTATTTAACCTCTATCTTTCCGGTATTTCACGCCCTTCCGACGGCATTGAGGTCACTACGTATGCAGATGATTGTACGCTCCACAGGACCTATAGTTGAAAACCTATCTCGCCGATTTTGCAAACTTCTTTCACGCATGGAAATGCCATTGAAAGTGCAGGTCGATGGGGCACACAATTTCTAACTAACTACCCTAAATTTCTCGGGGTCACATTTGACAACATGATCTCTTCCAAAGCGGTAGGTCAGTCTGTGACTAGCTATGCGGTACCATGGTGGTCTGCGACTACTAGTGCTCCGCAATGGAAAAGTATTGAGATAGGTAAGAAAGTCGCCCTGAGAACTGAAACAGGGTGCCTCCTCATGACACCAGTGGACCATCTACATGATGACCATCTTCAGACGTCATGCATCGTTTTCGGTAATTCCACGGTCCTATCCCAATTTTCCAAATTGGCCATGACATTAAAATTCTGGTAGGAGGTTTTAATGCCAAAAATAGAAAACTAGTTTTGGTCCCATCGTCGGAAAATTCAGCCTCTTCGAAAAAACACCCCACGGCAGCATGAAGTTGATTGACTTCGCGGCAGCAATAACATGGTAATTAGCAGCAACAGATTCAAGTATCTCGGTATATACAAGACCACTTGGATTTCTCCTGGACAAGCAACGGGAAATCAAATTGATAGTGCTGTGATAGACAGAAGGCATTCATCTAGTGTTTTAGACGTTTGATTCGGACATTACCTTTTTGTAGCCAAGGTTCGCACGCGTTTGAACGTTGCAGCAAAGGTGCGATCTAATGTAACACGGAAACTCAACGTCGAAAAGTTGCAAACACAACAGAAGCCTACTCCGCTCAACTTACCCACTTTCTTGACGAAAGCATTCCTCGTCCCGATAATAATATAGAAGCACAATGACAATGAATTGTCCACTCCCTACAAACTGCAGCAAAAGCAACACTTGGTTACCAAAAACCACAACCAAGAAACTCGTGGTACGATCAGGAGCGTCGTAATGCTACTGATGTGAAAAACTCAGCGTATAGGGCAACCCTGCAGACAGTAGCAACACGTAATGCGATGGAGAATTATCGGGAGAAGAGGAAAGAGGAGAAACGTGTTTTCAGAAAAAAAAGAAAGAACAAGAAAAACGTGAGCAAATCGAGATGTACAGGAGTCAGAATGAAGTCCGGAAATTTTACCAACGAGTAAAACACCAAACCGAAGGCTTTGGTGCAGGCACATCCTCCTGTAGAGATGAAGAAGGAATTCTGGTGACAGAAAGGAGCATTTTGAAAAGCTTCTGGTATCAACTAGTGGCGTTGAAGAATATACCCCAGTACCAATAAGAGATGATGGTAGTGAGTGTATACCACCTAGCCAATATGAGGTCATAAAAGCAATCAATCGGCTCAAGAACAACAAAGCAGCAGTAGCCGATGTGTAACCAGCCGAACTATTCAAGACTGGTGGCCACATGCTGGTAAGGAGCATGCACCAGCTGATTAGTACAATTTGGCTAGAGGAAAGCATGTACAATGATTGGAACCTCAGCATCCTGTGTCCCGTGCATAAAAAAAGGAGACAAGACGATATGTGCCAACTATAGAGGAATAAGTCTCCTTCCCATCGCATATAAAGTGCTATCCAGTGCTGTCTGAACGACTGAAGCCAATGGTCAATGACATTACTGGACCATACCAATGCGTCTTCAGGCCTGACAAATTCACCATTGGTCAGATTCTCACTCTGCGCCATATCCTGAAAAAGATCCGCGAAAAACACATCGACACATTCCACTTATTCGTCGACTATAGAACCGCATTCGACAGCCCTATCCGTTCAGAGATGTTTAAAGCCATGTCTGCGTTTTACATTCCTGCAAAATTAATTCGGCTGTGCAGGATAACATTAATTAGCACAAGATCAGCCGTTAAAGTCGGAATGGGCCTCTCGGTGCCCTTTAATACCGAACAGGGATTCAGACAAGGCGACAGTTTGTCGTGTGACCTTTTTAACATCCTGCTGGAAAAGGTGATACGAGAGGCAATGGAGAACAGAAATGGCACTCTGTACACCAAACAACACATGTTACTCGCCTACGCCGACGACATCGACATAATGGATCGAACATTGAGAGCGATAACAGCCACCTTTGAACAAATTGAGAAGGAACCTGCCAACGTGGGTCTGGCGGTAAACGGCGAGAAGACCAAGCTGATGGTATCAACGCGCAAGACGTCCAGTAGACTCGGACCAACTGTGGAACTTGAGAGCTACAGCTTCGAGGTAGTCAAAGATTTTATATACCTTGGTACCGCCATAAATAAAACGAATGACATCACTTTTGAAATTCGGAGAAGGATAGTGATGGCCAACAGATGCTACGATGGTCTGAGCAAACAACTCAAAAGCAAGGCCACCTCCCGCCAGACCAAACTCACACTCTACAAGACGCTGATACTACCCGTGCTGTTATACGGATCTGAAGCATGGGTACTTACGCAAGCAGATGAGGCAGCTCTTGGAGTGTTTGAGAGAAAAATTCTCCGAAAGATCTATGGGGCGATCTGCGTTGACGGTGAATATCGCCGTCGAATGAACCACGAGCTCTACAATTTATATGCGGACATCGACATAGTCAGCCGTATTGAGCTGCAGCGACTACGGTGGCTAGGCCATGTTGTGCGGATGAGTGAAGATGCCCCAGCTCAAAAGGCATATAAAAATGAGCCTACTGATGGTTCCCCTAGAAGGGGAAGGCCACGAATTAGATGGAAAGACCAAGTAGAAAACAACATCTTGGAACGTGGTCTTCCAAATTGGTGGACTTGCGCACAAGACCGACGCGCTTGGAAATCTTTTTTAAGCTCGGCTTATGGAACAACCGTTCTGTAACAAGCCAGCTAAGTAAGTAAGTATAGTGATGGCCAACCGATGCTACTATGGTCTGAGCAAACCACTCAAAAGCAAGGCCACCTCCCGCCAGACCAAACTCACACTCTACAAGACGCTGATACTACCCGTGCTGTTATACGGATCTGAAGCATGGGTACTTACGCAAGCAGATAGAATTTTTGGACTAAGGTTGATTCTCATCCCAAATTTCAAGAATCTAGCTTCAGCCGTTTCGTCTGTGCGTTGATTAGTCAATCACTTTGCTCTTCATGGATATATTTCATTTGCAAACATTTAATTTACCAACTGTATGCATTCATTTATTGGGGACTTTTTGTTTTTGGTCTCCCTTCCCCTTACCCGGGCAAACGAACACATCAACACCATGTGGCAACATCTCATTGTTGTTTTGGCCTTTTTATCATAATGAAAATAAGAGTCCCACACACAAATAGATCGAGAGAGAGCGACAGTGTGTGTGCAAGAGAACAAGTGTGTGAGAGACCAATTGCTGATGGCTGGTGTGTTGTTGTTGTTGTCGTCGAATGTTTTTGTTTTCATTAGGAGGCTCAGTGCTCAAAGTTGAGAGGGTAATAAAATCAGTTGATAATGAAACTCTCACAACGTTGAATGTGAGGATTGACGAAGGCGCTTCAATTTGTTTTGTTGATAAAAAAAAAGTTTAAAAGAAAAGAAATAACCGAAAATAAATGGAAAACGAAAAGAGATAGATTTTCGGTGGCAATTGTTTAAAAAAAATCACAATAAAATTAAGGAAAATTAAGGCAAAAAGGAATAAATAATTTAAAGAAAAAATAATAATTTTCGCAATCCAAACGAAGAGAAGAAGAATAGATAAATTGACAAGTGCATTCAAACAAAAAAAGAATAATAACAAACAACAAAACATCAGTTGTTGGTGGCGGCATTTTGTTGTTGTTTTTATTATTATTGAATTGTGCGTGCGTCAGTCAATGCGAGTGAATCTTTGTGGCCGGCTGATTATTTTTAAAATAAGTTCCTAAAGAGAAGATAAATAATAAAACAGAAAGTGTTTTGCAAAGATAAATAATTGAAACAAAACAAAGCACACAATTTCTTGTTTGTTATAAGAAAAAATTAATTTTGAAAAAAGAAAAAAAGGGCAAAAGAAAATTCGAAATTTCGTTTTGCGCAAAAAAAAAAGAGAAGAAAGAATCAAAATAAAAAAAGTGCAATATTGTGATGAATTAAAAATTAAGTGCCTTAAAGTGTAACAAAAAATAAAATAAAAGAAAATACAACAATTTTCCACACAAAAATTGTAATTCAAAATTAAATGCCTTCGAAATCTGCCCACAATTACCAAGAAAAATACAAAATTGAAGGGGGTCTTTTTTAATTTGTTTTCAAAATAACAACAACAGGAACAACAACTAAGGTGGCGAAAAAAGTCAACAACGTCAAGAATCGCAAAAATCGCATACAACCACGCAGTTTTTGTATTTGTTTTTTATTTTATTTTAATTTTATCTATGACGATATGACAGCAGGAATAACAACACCATCGGCAGCAGCAAGAAAATCAAATTAAGTGGTGGCAATTGCAATTCGTTTCTTACAAAATTAAAATTAGAAACAACATTTTGGATTTTTTTTTTTCAAATAATCCATCCAAAACTCAGGCTTAAGAAGTTATCTATTTTGAAAACAACAACAACAACGACAACAACAACAATAACAAGTTTTAATTTTCAAATTATTTCGTGAAGTTGTTCTTATTCGAAAAACAGAACAACAACAAAACTCAAAATTGACCCGCAGACCCCTCACTCACCACTAGTGCCCACAAAGAAGAAGTCCATCACAGTCAAGTCAATTTTTGTTCGTTTGGTCAAACCCTGCAGCATTTTTGTGTCGAGCAGCCCAAACAGCAGCAGCCTAGCATGTTTCGTGTCTACTCCGACAACTAAGTCGGCCAAACAGTTTTAAACGCAGGTAGGTAAACAACAACACCAACCCACAAACCTTTATTTTGTTGATGAATTAAACAAAACCATCTAAATAACCAAAAACAAAGACAAACAGACCAAACATTTCACGGATTTGGAGATTTGTATTATCCACAAGACGACACATAAACACTTGCAGGGCTCAAACACACACAGACGAAAGTAGGCTATGCCACAACATTTGTTTGGTGTGTGACCCCTTTTTTTGGCTCCTTGCAAGGGTATGCAGTGAGGGAGAAAGATCTCTCATTATTTTTTATGATTTAATTATAGGGCTTTTAAAACATTATTTTTTATAAATAAATCGACCGACGAAATTTAGGCAATAAGGATGGTCTAGGGACCGGCGCTAGAAGTAATTGTTATAAGTGATATCAAAAAATGTCCGAACTTTTTCGGGACTTTTGGATGACCTCATTAGAACCCATATGTCGTTAAAAATCGATGTCACTATAAACGATTTCAGCGTTTTAAGTAAAATCGACAAAAAATTAATGTCAAACCGAATTTTTAAATACTCTATCTAATTATAGCCACTGCAAAGGTGGGGCTAGTATCTAGAAAATAACAAAAATAATAAAAAAAAAATTAGGAAAACTAAAAATATCGATTCGGCGTCTAGACAATCACGCGATTGCATTCTTAAAACAAAACGGAAAACGACGTAAAGTTCGGAGGGGACTAACATTTTATATCCCTCCACCTGATATGAATATTAACAAGTGAAAAAAGTATACGGACATTTGTTACTAAATACAAAACACCAATTTGTTTGAAAAACGCGCTCGAAAACCCCAAAATACGGAAAATTGGAGGGTAATGTATATGGGGTGGGGTAGTCCCCATATCCGATTAGAAATCATTTTTTTTTTGTACGGAGATTTGTTACCAAATACGAATACAAAATACCAAATTACAGTGAATTTGGTTGAAAGCGGGATCAAAAATCCCAAAATACCGAAAATTGGAGTGCTCTGTTATATGGAGGCTATCAGAAAAAAAGACCTATATTTTTAGTGGAAAACTTTAATATCCAGTAACAACTAAATATGCCAAATTTCAGCGAATTCGGTTGAAAAACGCGCTTGAGAAATGTGGAAAATTCGAGGGGTATCATTATATGGGGTCTACTAGAAAAAGGTGGTACGATATTTATAATTTTTAGTCAAAATATTTGGTACCCAATAAGAACCCATTGTGCCAATTTTCCTCGAATTCGGTTGAAAAACGCGCTCAAAAACCCCAAAATACGGAAAATTGGGGAATTCCGTTATATGGGGGCTACCAAGAAAAGTGGACCGATATAAATAATATATAGGAGACATTTGGTACCCAATAAGAACCCATTGTCCAATATTCAGCGAATTCGGTTGTAAAGCGCCCTCAAGAACCCCAAAATATCGAAAATTGGGCGGTACCCTTGTATGGGGGCTATGTCAAAACGTGGATCGATATAGCCCATCTTCGAATTTGACCTGCCTGCAGACAAAAGACAACTCTATGCCAAATGTTGGCGATCTATCTCAATTCCTTCCGAAGATAGCGTGATTACAACAGATGGACGGACATGGCTAGATCGACTTAGAATTTTATCCTGATCAAGAATATATATACTAGGGTCGGAAATTAATATTTCGATGAGTTACAAACGGAATGACAAAATTAATATACCCTCCATACTATGGTGGAGGGTATAAAAATGTCGATAAGGCAAATACGACATAAATTTCGATCGGCCGAACTTTGAGGTGGACATTCAAAATACCTAGAATTCATCGGGACGGCTTTTATGTGAAGGATATGCCACGGTAAAATAAAATAACTAAAAATAACAAAGTGTCGATCATCTCCAGCAAGCGCAGAACAACATTCGGGCACCGTGTAACGCTTTCATTGGCTGTTTGAGGAAAGGTGACCAATTCGAACAAATATAAACTTATTCTGAAATACCGACATTTTGACTTGATGCTAATACCGACATTTTTTGCTTTCATTCAATAAAATTTAAAAATTATGGCGTTTGACTTTGTTGCAGTTTTTTATCTCACACTGTACAATTTGCCCATTCCAATGTGGCTGCATCTGTTGTGGATCGAAAGATATGGGGCTCAGAACCCTACAAAAACAAGGAAATGCTTTCGCATAGCCGGTATTGGTATTTGTCCATAGGCCCATGGTCGGGCACCCAAAAAAATATTCTATTTAAAAGGGGATTCTGTAGTCGGTGTTGTATCTGTCCATAGGTGAAAGTCTTAAATGAAAAAAAAACTATTCCGACTACGTGAACTGGTGAGGGACTATAATGGACAATTTTAGGGAGTTTTTTGACTGTATCTTCCAAACGGGTTTAGATAACCCATTCACATTAATCGGACACATAGAACAGGGTATAATCGCGTACTCTTATCCGAATTAGGGTAAAAATGCCTACCTCTGGAAGAATTTTCAAAAAAAAAAACCTGATCGATTTGTACCGGAATGTGTCGTATGGCCCTTTGAGGACTATAAAGAAACAATATCAGCCGAATGGAATCTCCAATTTGAAGCAAACATTGCGCAACCTATTATCGTTACCAAGCCTAGATGAAGTTCGAATATGAGACAATATTAAATTTGATACCTCTTTGGAAAAAGACCTCCGCAAATAATAGACTGAGAGAAGGTATATATCTGCGGAAACACCGACTGCCACATTTTACTTTTAGATAGAAAAATTTGCCAGCAACTAAGAGGCCATCTCAAAAACGAAAATTAAAATTAGATCCCACTTGGTTGAAAAACGTGTCCAAAATAACGAAATTTCGGAGTTTCCCTTATATGGGTGCTACTCCGAAACTTGTATCGATATTGGAAGGAGATTTTCCACCTAGTGATAATGCAAAATATAAAATTGCAGATAATTTGGATGAAAACGAGCTCAAGCTCGTAATAATACCGAAATTTGGGAGGTATCGTTATGTGGGTGCTACCCCGAAACAAGGAACGATATTGATAATTTTTAGTAATACGATTTTCTATCCAATGCTGTCTCAAACTACCGCATAACAGCCAATCCTGTCGAAACTCATTAAATAATGGAGGAAACCGTTTTACCCCAATGTGAACCGATATATTCGATTTTAGGACTTTGAACATATGACTTCTAGGACTTTAGACATATGAGAGCGTATTTGTCCTTTTGAGAACCCCTTTAAATTCCTAAAATTCATAAGAAACGCCGATATAATTGAAAATAAGTAATAATAATTTATTATATGGGACCTATGTCATTGTAAATTGTCTGTTTTGTAGGTTGTTTATGCTCTGAGTGTATTAAATATCAGGCACTCAGGTTGAAAAATTGAGCTAGGAACCTCAACATACAAAAAAATTTTCGATGAGGAAATGAGTCTAATACCTTCAAAATAGCGAATATACCGGCCTTTAAAATACCGATAATTAGATCTAAATCGAAAATCTTCTGCACAGATGTTTTTTCACTCTCCATAAAGACTTAATGAAATATTCTACCCATTTCTGCTGAAATGCAACAACAGCCCTAAATAATTCACATTAACAATATTCACAAATATCAAAACTATTTAGATTTCATCGTATCTTCTGAATGAAAATCAGATATTCTTGCCAATAGGTGTTAAATATATACTTAACACAAATCGTATTACGTAAAATGAAAATTTATTTATAGGTTCGAGGATATCTAAATGTGTTCACTGAAATAATGACACTGTGTGTTATAAGATTCCGAATATTTCACATATGTTTGAGTGATGTAAAGTCCAGCTTTGAATTCAAATTAACATATTCCTATGTATTCGGTAGTCAATGAACATTATTTCATTCGTATCCCAAAATACAAAAACCTTCATAACCTTGCCAATTGTAAGTCGGCTTCTTCACATTTTGGACCGGGTTCATCAATGACGAGGATCACGTTTGCAAATAATGCAGAGGTAAATATTATTCTTTCAACATATAAATATAGCAGAATTTCGACGCACACACTCGATGAAAGTCAGGTATTCTTGCCACTATATCATATGGGATATTTAAATTAAAATATTTAAAAATTTTCTTTTAAAAATCATCGGAAATGTTCGTGGGGATAATTTCAATTGTGTTCAGTCGAATTCCGAATAGGAATGATATTCAGAAAATATCGAGATAACGAAAATTCTATTATGAAGATGCCGAATATGACTTCCATTTCATTTGCATTCTAGGGGCTTTTGTTATCTTTTCCGCTTTGGTTCGGATTCATCGTTAGGAATCTAATAGGATGAATGAGTCAAATAATGGATCAATGCCTCATTCATTGTCACCAATATTCGACGACGAATAATTATTATAGTATATTGCAGGCAAAAGCCAAATCAATACTATTTAAATACCGACGGATTTTCGGGATAAACGTCAGATATTCTTGCTACTAAACCATATGGGATATTTAAATATTTGTCATATTGAATATTAAATTACACTACACAAATCATATTACAGAAATCGTCGCATTTTTTTTGCTCCAGCCTTTCCTTATTGCCCTTGTCCACCTAGTTCCTTCTGCTTAGCGAACCTTAAATGATAGAACGATGTTAGGAATGTTATTACCTTACTTTACTGCAAATAAAGAACAGATAATACTTTTCTATGCTACCTGTAAATTTATTTAGATGTTGACGGGCCTTTTGGAAGAAAGTCGGATATTCTTGTCATTAGATCATATGTGATATTTAAATGTTGTTTTTAAGTTGTTCTTATCCTTTTTATAAAAAATCATCGCTAGTATTCTTGACGATATGTAATTGTTTCAAATCGAACTTCTCAATATGAGAGACTTACCCTTTTCATAAAAAATCATCGCTAGTATTCTTGACGATGACGTTTCAAGGCGAACTTCTCAATGTGAGAGACTTCGATTGCGATGATAAGGCAACAATTGTCGAATGTAACATCCACCTATTTTTGAGTGATGGAAAGTCTAGCTCTGAATCTAAAATCTCAATGAATCACTCAAATCATTTCCAACGTGCCTATATTTTTTCTATACATTCCGAAAATCTGTTCATTGTTTCGGTTATGGAGTCCCCTAGTGATTTTTTAGACTATTGTAAGTGATTGGAGAGGTAATGAATAAATATATATTTTGCTCGAAGGACCAAATAATGTTTATCTTAATTTATTTTTAGCCTGTCTCTTACTTACTCACAGTATCCAAATGTATTGTGTACAATCAAATTCTTTATTAGCCCTTGGCATTACATCATGTAAAAATCGTTTCAATGAGCCTAATATAAAATTAACTGAAACTAGTATAAGATGTTATTAAGATAATACAATTAATTATAAGTTAAAATTAGTTAAAAATAAAAATTTATCTTGATCTTGCTAGGAAAGGAGTTTTCGAACATAAAACTCGATCTCAAACTTGTATTAGAAGATGGTCAACAAGATGAGGGAAAAACACGCAAGAAAATAACAAGAAGAAAAGAGGGAAAAGGTTCTGCTGATCATCATTACCATCCTCAAGTGATGCTGCTCTGCTACTGCTGTTAAACAGAAGCTACAGTAACTGTAGCATCAAACCAGCAACAATAATAATACACATTAAATGTTGGCCAGGCCAAGTGGTTGCTAGTTGGTCGGTAGGTAGTTCATCTCAATAGGCTTGTCAAGAGTATGCGATGATGATCGTTTGTTTGTGTTTTTGGCTAGTTCTGATCTAGTGTACTTCATAGCGGAACGGCGTGTGTTTGCCACGCCAATAGTCACCGGTTATGAAAACGAATAAAAAAAGGGTCCATTCAACAAAATGTTTTCTGTAATTAAAATCAAAACTCTCATAATGACTGTAATGATGATAATGACGATCATGGCCAGAGTATCAATGAGACGAACCACAATGGTATACACAGATCTAAAAACGAACACACAAAACAGGATTTCGCTTTTTTATGAATTAAACAGAAATCCACTTCTTCATGTTTCTTCTTGTCGTATTATTTGGGTGTTGTTGCTGTAGATTTTCGTTAAGGTGCTGTAAGCCCAAAGGTAAACATATTTGAATTTTTTTAGGTTTTGGTTTCGGTCATTTGTTGTTGTTATCAAGAGGTGTCAATCTGTCATCAGAAGGAGAAGAAGAAAGAGTAGGGGGAAGCAACATCTACGACATTGTTACAGATGTTTCCTCTGAAGTGTCGTGTAATATTATGTGATGATTGTTATTGTGTTTCTTCTTTGGGGGTAAAGGGAGAATAGAAATTCTTCTTTATTTGTTGTCAAGATGATCACATAACACAAGTTAGATTTTGAAGTTTGCTGGGAGAATTTGTGATTGGGAAAAATAATTTCTTAGGTGTAAAACTCAATTAAAGTCCCGGGCTTAATATAATGAAACAAATTTTTGGGCAAAATTTCCATTCCTCACAAAATACCCTTCAAGTGTGATACATCGATTATAGATACCCTCCAATCTTTCGATATCAGTCTACTTCTACTTAAAGATTTTCTGAAACATAAGCTCCATAAGTCGAATATTAACTTACAGATCCCTGTACTTACCAACAGTCTTTTGCTCGCATTGGAAAAAATAAACAAGAGGTTCAAAGAATTATTCCGTAAAAGGAACGATTGATACCAGCTCCGGTTTATTCGTTCATCTAGTTCCTTTTGCTCCAGAAGTTTTAATTTGTATCCAATTGTTCACCTAGATCTTCTCGTTCATTGATCGTGTTCCAATGAACGATTGAAGTAAATGATCGTACTGCTTGGGAAATGTTTATAAAGAAAGTCCGTTACGAAAAGCCTAGTACTAGGTCCGGTTCATTCGTTCATCTAGTTTCTTTTGCTCCAGAAGTATAAATTTTTATCTAATTGTTCACCTAGTTATTCTCGTTCATTGATTGTGTTCCAATGAACAATTGAAATAAATGACCATACTGCTTAGTTAATATTTATGAAGAAAGTCGATTACGAAAAGCCGATTTAGTTGTTACTTTCAGCATCAGAAGACTATCAATCCATCAGGCGACTTACATATCCTTATAACTTGACAGCTGACTGTTATTTTTTTTAGAAGCCGTTTATGGTTTTAAGTACAAACATATAGTTATCCGGAATTCAGAGTGTAATCCGACGAGCGCACAAAAAAATTAATGGAACTACGCAAATTTGAGCATTTTTACCCGATGAAAATAAGATATTCTTGCCACTAGACCATATGGGAATTTATTCAGTTGACTAAATTACCCGACAAGTACTGCTAATTTTCAAAATATTTATATTTCTCTTGTAGAACATCGCAATATTTTTATATAGAGATATTCTTGTCACTCAGATATTTTTATTATTAATGTCATTGAATCGAACAGATTCAGAACCGGTGTGAATAACATAACAATGTTGTCGAAAATCGACTTACGTAAACCTTTCCCTATCAACAATAACCGAAAATAAATCGCATTACCAATATTCGGCGACCACAATTGCAAATAGCTAAACTATTTAAATGTCGTCGGATCTTCAGAATGAAAGTGGGATATTCTTGCCACTAGGCCATATGGAAAATATATACCTAACAAAAATTGTATTACTATATGTTCGAGGATATCTAAAGATGCCGAATATTTCAATAATGTTTGAGTGATGGAAAGTCCAGCTCTGAATTCAAATTGACATACTCCTATGTATTCGGTAGTTAGTGAAAATTATTTCATAACAATGTTGTCGAAAATCGACTTACGTAAACCTATCCCTATCAGCTGATGGCTTATATTTGTATGCTTTGTAGCCGTTACATAGTATGTAATCGAATCTGATGACTATCGATTGGAATTCGGAAGGTAGCTATGCCTTATTCATTCTCAGATGTTCTTAATATTCGGTGAACACAAATGTAATAACGAATAGAGACTTATTCCTAACAAGATGTATAAAATATAGCGAAGGAAAAAAATTGCATGGGCACCAATGATGAGACCGGATAACATTACAATGTTTGCCCACAGATATTTTCAATAAAAGTCAGATATTCTTGCCACTAGATCATATGGGATGTATTCAATATTAGTGTTATTGAAACGTAAATAATTAAACTAGACTAATTTCGAAACCGGTGAGAAGAACTTAAAATTTTTGTCATAAATTAGATTACGTATCTTTATCTATACCAATAATTGCTTCCTCACTTTGGAGCCCTTTCACAGTTTGTAGCCACTCAGCAAATGGAGTGAAATGATGGAACCCCATTTCAGTTATTGTCAAATGTCCCTAATATACGACGATCACTCTATCTCAAATAACGAAGAGGGACTTCTTTTTGACTTAAATCCAAAAATTTAGCAAAACTAATTTGGATATCTGCGGATATTTCGGATGAAAATCAGATATTCTTACCGCTAGACTATATGTGATATTTGAATACAATTTGTTTATGTATTCAGTATTGAAAATATTTAAATCTCCTCAGTAGTTTTAGCAAAATATTCGCACCAATGTAGTCTAATGCTCAAAAGAAGTATAATGCCATATGTGCTTAGATTTGTCCACGAACCTTTGGCATAAGAGTCAGATATTCTTGCCACTAAATCGAATGGGATATGTTCAATATATATTATTAAATTGGATTATGATCCTTGACGGTTCACAAATCGACGACGAGAATAAGCTGTGGCGAAGAAATTATCGACTACAATCGAAATATTAAAATCTTGGATCTCCCAAAATCCCAAATAAGAAGTAAATTATAATTTACTTCTGGGAGAAAGCAATGAGACAATGCCACAAAATCGAACAATCATTAGCTTAAATAAACTCTAGAATAAAAAGCAAATAGATTTAATCTGAAGATCCTGAATTTGGCTCTTCTACAGTGACGAATAAAGTTGAAACAAATACAAATTCTTATGTAAATGTATTGCTTGAAGGTACCCTCGAAACTTCGATATGAAAGTAAGATATTCATGTCACTAGACCATACATATTTAATATATATTTGATATCGTTGTTAATAAAATGTCAACTCAATTCAAAGTCGAGAACCAAAGTCGACTTTTAAACTATTCGATTTTTGTACATCATGGACCAGTTGCATTTGTCATTAGATCTTTCTCAATATAACAGGAAAATGGGAGTCTAAAATATTTATAAAATAAATATACAAGATTCGACATCATACCGATAAACTACTAAAGTTTTGTGCAAAGAAGTAAAGAGTACCTCGGCATCAAAAATCATATATCCTTGTCACTAGAACATATGGGAAAGTTTATTTGGAAAATAGGACATGATCTAGACAAACGACAGAAGCAAACTTGATAAACGAGAGAACCGGACCGGTAATAGTCCATTTAAACTTTTTTTCAAAACAACAAGAAATTGTGACCAAAGATCAGCATAAATACTGAATTATAGCACAAAGATTGCTACGAGATTTGAAAGTCAGATATGGAAAATATGAACATTTGTTGTTGGAAACCAATCCATAACTTCTTTATGAGTGTTTTATATTCGTATCACTATATCATACAGATATAAAACGTAGACCACATGGAATGGAAAGGTGACACTCAACCAAATGAAAATTATAGAAATATACATGGGGAATCAAATCAAATTTTGGAGCACAATATCGGTTAATGGGATATATATGTAAAATGAGTATTCTTGCCACTAGACCATGTGGGAAATTAGAATATTACGAAATCAAATTTGTATTATTTTTTCAGGGAACTAAATTTGGAGCATTAGAGGTGGAACTTCCTAATTTAAAATCAACTATGTTTTAACTATCATGGTCCTAAACTTTAAGGGATTTTGTTGATGAAAGCGAGATAATCCGGCAACTAGAACATATGGGATATACATAAATTTGTATATGTTGACTCAATTAAATGTATAAGTCACCATACAAAAATCGGTATTTTTAACGTTAATGCTACATTTGATAAGACTTAGCAACATCTTAAAGGTATTTAGACGTACCACCGGCTCTATACAAAATTGAATGTGAATTTAAAATTGACTTCTTTCTTCCTTTGTCCCAAAAGCCGTGTTCATTTCTGTTCACCTTTGTCTCTCGTATGACCTTTACCAGCAGGTTGTTAAAAAGGTCACACGACAAACTGTCACCTTATCTGAATCCTCGTTCGCTATTAAATGGCTCCTTTCCGACTTTAACTGCTGATCTTGTGCCAGTTAATGTTATCCTGCACAGCCGTATTCATTTTTCTGGAATACCGAACGCCGACATGTCTTCCATTATTTCTATAAATTATTTTACATCCATCGTTCGATGTGAAAAATTACGCACTCGTATTCATTCCTTAAAAACCCGTCACTCACTTGATTATGTTTTCCAAGCTATTTATTGGACAATGGAAGGCATTTTTTTAGGGCTACTAATGGCTTGGGTATGCAACGAATGCAGTAGCTATAGCTATGGCCTACAACGAAGGTTACGTGATTAAACAGAAGATGTAACAGATTTTGATTCATTATATTCGAATAACATATTTTTTATTGAAAATAAAGAAATAAGTCTCAAAAAATTCTCCTCGCCTATGACAAGATTAACGTCATCACTCTCGGCTTATAAGGATGTTAATAATTAGGATGACAAATATTCCACAAGTAAAAATTGAAATCATGTAAATGAACCCCGAAACGTGAGACAGGAGAACAATAAAACAAAGGATCATCGCACAATCAACTACGAGGAGGATCGTAAAATGAAGATACATTTAACTAATCTATCACTACATGTGTTTCTCCATGTTCATTTATCAGCTTTCTTTCATTTTATAGTTTTTTTTTTTCGGGGAAAAAAGAAGCAACAAAGTTGCATCCATTCCCTTCTCATGCATATTTTATTTTGTTATATTCCGATAGTTTCTTCTTTTTTTATTATTCATTCATTCATTTATCGATGTCTTTTTTTTTTTGGTTGTGCTGTCTGCATGTCAGTCTCATCTTGGTGATGGACGATGAGATCCCCTCCTCGATGCCATGAAATTTCATGTGAAGGCCATTTATTTTTGCATATGTATTTGTTTGTATTCCTTATCATGATTTTCGGTCAAACACATAAACACTGGATGTGTTAATGTGTGGGAATTATATACATACACATATATTTATCGGAATGAACAATATTTTTTGTTTGTAGTTTTTCTTTTCGAAGTTTGGTGGCTCAGAAGTGATTTTATTTGAAAGAAAGAATGATCGATTCTCAAAGATAAAGACAAAGATCAGGGAGTCAAACCATAGAGTTCAGCAGGGACTTCGAGATATAGGAACACTTAAGAACTAAATTACATTAGATGAATCTTAATTTCAATTTTCAAATTCTAAGCTTCAGCTTGAGCCCAGCAGAAACTTCGAGACATCTATCTTCTTCAGAGTTTGTACTTATATTCCTAAAAATGGTACGATGAGTCGACTTCAAGGACCGACTACAAATTGATGAATCTGAAATCATTGTTTTATGTCTTAATAAAAGTAGTAGAATGTAAAATAAAAAAATAGATCCACAAAAATGTATTGGTCATAAGGACGTTTAATATACTATCGAACATTTTCCATGAAAGCTAGATATTCTTGTCACTAGACCATATGGGATACTAAAAAATCAATCTATGGAGACTTACAATGTTTCTTGACGAATGGCGAATATGTGTCCAATATTAATATTTAAATATTGTTTTTTGCATGATAATAGACAATTTTGAAACAAAAATTTAAATATCGAATGAAATATAATCGAGTGGATTATTTTTGAGAAAATATAAAATTCCATAAATATTCCGCTTATAATCACTAATGTATGATACAAATTCCATCAGATCTTTCAGGAGGTGAAAGCAAGATATTCTTGTCACTAGACCATATGGAAAATTTAGATATTAAAATATTTGAAGGAAGCAATGTTTGAGTTTTTAAACAAAATCAAATATCAAAGAATAGAGAAGAGATCCCCAGAAACTTCGAAATAATTGCCTAGTCAATGTCTACCTTAGCAGTAATCGTGAACAGAGTCTGCGCTTTTAAACCGATTTGTAGGGAAGAGAGTTGGACAAACTCGTTCCTGAACTATTTGAACGAGAGGAAAATGGAAAGATTGGAGGAAAGTAAATAGACGAACAAAAGAATTGGGCCTAGTAACGATTGTTCCTTTAACGGAATATTTCCTTTGAAATAGTTAACAGGGTGCGCAAAAATTCGCTCGCGAATGATTAAAAATACATTCTTTGTCGGGATCGGTATCAGTGTTGAGAGTTTCTCTCTCTCTCAGTGGTAAATTGTGAATTGTGTTGGAAAACATTACCACAGGTAGGAACAAAAAAGTACAAAAAGGTACCTAAAATTCTGCTTCAAATGACAATAAATCATAATTATCCAGACATATTGGCCAATATTTATACCATTTATTTGCATAAATAATATATGTAAGCGTAAATGTATCACGAATAATAAAAAAATCAAATTTTTGTTTTGGTACGTTTATGTCAATTCGTACCTTTTGTGAACAAAAAGTACGCTTGTTACAAAATTAAAAATAGCGCAACTCTAATTCCTCTCTCAAGAGAGAGAAACTCTCAACACCGATCCCGATCCCGACAAATATAAAACCACGCTTACCAAACGAGCATTCGCCAAAGAATGTTCGCACATACATAACAAACGAGTGAGAGCACACAACAACGATCGTTCGTTTTGTTTGGTGGTTGAAATTCTTTCCGACATTCTCTCACAAATGAAAACAAACATGCGAGCATTCGCAAAAGATTGCAAATGCTTGTTCTATCATTCTCCATTAATTGAAAACATTGAAATTCTCGCCCGTGAGCATTCGTGAGAAAGAGCGTATTTTATTCATTCATCGAACCCTGCTAGTTCGTTCCGGAACGACCCAACTCTAGAAGGAAACCGTTGGCCTAAATATGTACCGACAATCTGCAAAATATTTACTTTTAACTCCGTCTTAAGGTAGGGACTTCGCTCAAAATGAAAAAGATCGAATTCGATGTCGGCAATATCTCCTCAAATATAGCAATACAACAAACTCTAAGAACCCAGAAACAATTATAAGGTTTCATGTGGTTTCGAAGGAAATAGTTTATTTGAAAAGAAAAGAAACGGGCCTAGTAACGATTGTTCAATCTGTGGAATATTTACATTGAATTAGTTCATTCCGGAAACACTCAACTCTAGAAGGGAACCTTTGGCCTAAATATGTACCTACAATCGACCCAATATTTACTTCTAACTCCGACTGAAGGTATGGACTCCGCTTAGAATACAATAAATCTAATTCGAAGTAGGTTTTATCTTCTTATAGCGACATAACCAATCCTATAGCGACACAATAAACCCACAATAAAATCCCAGAAACAATTGTAAAATTTCATGTGGATTCGAAGGAACTACTTCATTTGAAAAAAAAAAAAACATCCAAAAGTGCGTTTGGCCTTCTATATTCTTCTTTTGTTCTTTTTTACGATTAAATTATATCGAACGAACGATTAAATTATATCATACATGTTTAGTCGGAAAATGAAATGAATGATTAGTTCAATCTATGAAGAGTTTAAGTTTGAACTAAAATGTAAACCTTGTTTCCTGATCGGTTCTTCTGAAAAAAAGTCAGATATTCTTGCCACTAGACTGTATGGGATTTCGTCGGTACTAATAAAATAATGGCAATGTCTGATATAGATTTGCATTGGTATTGTTTCCTACACGAATAAACACGTTCAATTTTACGATTCACTGAACAGAGCGTATGAACTAGGCCATTTTTGATCACCTTATAAACTGATGGAATAGTACAAATTCAATTGTGCCTTTCTGATTAAGAATTGTACGTGATTGGAACGATCACCAGTATCTTTCAACTAATACAAATGGCTTATAAATTATTGAATAATTAAATTGAACTAAATTAAAAACGAAAATCTGAACGATTTTGTACAGCAAAAAAAAGTGAACTCAATATTAATTGAACTATATTATACTCTGACAAACCTGGACTTTCTGCATTAAGAGCAGCATATCTCGTCACTAGACCATATGGGATATCATCGGAACAGAAGCAAAATTTTAGAAATGTATTTTACTACTAGTGTGGAGATAAACAAATAGAGAAATACAAAGTCTAAACCTTAACTGCGATCTGATCTGTCTGCGAGTTTCGTAGTTGTGAGACAAAGGGTATCTTGCCATCTGTAATCGAAGCTTGAATAAATACATGAAGGAAATGAATGATCTGGAGAAATAAAATCGCACATGAGACTTCTGTCTTGTAAAACAGTAGATGAATTAGAATGAGACTGCACCCTTTAACGTGAGAAGATTCCAATTTCCATAAGATATATTAATGGTGTGACACTGTGAACATTATGAACGGTCTTATGACAAATAATACAATTATGAAATGTCTGAAATTGTTTGACTGTTGCGCACATTAATTTGTGAAGCGAATAACGGATTCAGTCTAAGCTTTGCATATCGGAATATTTTGTGAAGACTATCTATCAAAAGTTATCAATCCTATCCTCTGTTACTTTTAATATATCTAAGTTCAGCCCGAAGTTTTCACCTTGCATATCAAATCCTTCAACTGCAAGACCAAAACCGCTTAGGTAAAAATGCTATACCATGCATCTGGTGGGACTAGAGCGATATTATTATGAACGATCGGATTGGCCCACAGATGGGTCGGCTGATAGAGAGTTCACCAGACGTGGCATCGTCCAACAACCAACTCTTCGAATCAATGAAACATACGGCCACTTCAGAAAATGGCTCGACGAATGATTTACTATAAAAGAAATACATTCATTCGGCTTGAAAGATGTGCAAAAATGGCAACGATTCCCTTAAATGTATTAGTTTATTTTTACCATGAAACCGGTATCGATACCTGATACTTTTTGAATACATGGTGAAAATGGTTAAGGCCATAACAAGTATGGTGTAAAACGCCTTTGAACCTTTCCCTCACCTGACTTTATTTGTTTTGAAATATTTTTTTTTTTTTTTTTGAAAAATGATTGGTGGAGCTTTATCCTAATGTGGATAATGGGGATTATATCTATAGTTGTCTAGTAATAACGCATCATTTAAATTTGTGCAGTAGTTGGGTTCCATGCTTATTTAGTGTTGTCATTTTCCTCTGGGTGGCGCTATCTTCTGTGATTTGTGTGTTATGGAACCCTCTTCTTACACATATTTGAAAGCACATTAAAAAAACATTTCTTCCTCCGCTGGGATATTCAAACTAGGCTCCATCAATTGATAATATCGTTCACTATCCTTTGACCCGTTTTATTGTTACATAGAACTTATAGGGGATATATGTTCCATATGCCTCCTTATGGCGACAATAATTTCTTGAATACATTCCCTTAATTTTCCCATTTCCATTTATAGAACAGAACATCTCTGAAGTGATTCAATTTAGAACCACACATCTTTCCTTATCGATGCAAGAAACAAACAAATATTTATTTATTTGTGTGAGTAGCCTTTATCACTGCAGTCGAAGAAGATAGTTCAGACATGCTGCAACATCTGATAAACAAAATCATTTGAAACGACAATATCTCTATCACAATATAATGACAATTGTTCGACAATTTCGTCATCGATCGAACTTTAATGGACTTTTTTTAAAATTAAAAATTTTAAATTTTAAAATCTGCCCGAGAGTTAGATGTGGGCAGTCGAATGTATAGCTACAAGCACGCAACCACCATGCCAAAATGGAGATAATGAACCAACGGAGAGGAGCAATCTCGACCCAAATATTCCTCAGTAAAAAAGGCAATGGTCTTCGTCTGTGGTTGGGATAGAGAGAGTTTCCGATAGAACGCATGCTCGAAGCCTTTGGTATACAGAAAAAGATACTACTGGTGAAGAAGTGGAAAGAAGTCCAAGGGGGAAGATAACGACGAATAGACTCTCCTTACGGTACTAGGCTTGGACAGGCCTACTACCACAAGGAGATTCAAGTCTGGGTAAGGTGCGTTATGTATCCACTCCCAAGAGTTCATCCATAAATACCTCCATCGGAGTAAGACTTCAACAATGGATCTGATGAAAAAATTGGGTGAGCGGGAAGCAAAAGGTGTAGAGCGTGTGGTGAAGCAACACTCTGGAGCATTTCTTATGCCACTGCCCAGCGACCTTATTGGGTGTGAACGAAAAGACTAATGAACTTCACCAAAAATATAGAATTTCTAGAAACATAGAGAGACAAAACTGAAGTAGTTTTCATATAACTTTTAACCTAACCTAATTATCAGTCTATGACTCGTACAGGCCTGCAAAGGCAAAAAAACACCTAAGACATAGACGAAGTAGTTTCAGCTGCTATTTCGAATTTTGTTTTGCTGGGAGAGGGTGGGATCTACCTTTTGGCGATATCTGGAAGAAATTTTAAAATTTAGAAATATTTTTCAAGGGCCAACTGAGGCGTGGATTTATTAAAGAATATTTTTCAAGGGCCAACTGAGGCGTGGATTTATTAAAGAATATTTTTCAAGGGCCAACTGAGGCGTGGATTTATTAAAGAATATTTTTCAAGGGCCAACTGAGGCGTGGATTTATTAAAGAATATTTTTCAAGGGCCAACTGAGGCGTGGATTTATTAAGAATATTTTTCAAGGGCCAACTGAGGCGTGGATTTATTAAAGAATATTTTTCAAGGGCCAACTGAGGCGTGGATTTATTAAAGAATATTTTTCAAGGGCCAACTGAGGCGTGGATTTATTAAAGAATATTTTTCAAGGGCCAACTGAGGCGTGGATTTATTAAAGAATATTTTTCAAGGGCCAACTGAGGCGTGGATTTATTAAAGAATATTTTTCAAGGGCCAACTGAGGCGTGGATTTATTAAAGAATATTTTTCAAGGGCCAACTGAGGCGTGGATTTATTAAAGAATATTTTTCAAGGGCCAAACTGAGGCGTGGATTTATTAAAGAATATTTTTCAAGGGCCAACTGAGGCGTGGATTTATTAAAGAATATTTTTCAAGGGCCAACTGAGGCGTGGATTTATTAAAGAATATTTTTCAAGGGCCAACTGAGGCGTGGATTTATTAAAGAATATTTTTCAAGGGCCAACTGAGGCGTGGATTTATTAAAGAATATTTTTCAAGGGCCAACTGAGGCGTGGATTTATTAAAGAATATTTTTCAAGGGCCAACTGAGGCGTGGATTTATTAAAGAATATTTTTCAAGGGCCAACTGAGGCGTGGATTTATTAAAGAATATTTTTCAAGGGCCAACTGAGGCGTGGATTTATTAAAGAATATTTTTCAAGGGCCAACTGAGGCGTGGATTTATTAAAGAATATTTTTCAAGGGCCAACTGAGGCGTGGATTTATTAAAGAATATTTTTCAAGGGCCAACTGAGGCGTGGATTTATTAAAGAATATTTTTCAAGGGCCAACTGAGGCGTGGATTTATTAAAGAATATTTTTCAAGGGCCAACTGAGGCGTGGATTTATTAAAGAATATTTTTCAAGGGCCAACTGAGGCGTGGATTTATTAAAGAATATTTTTCAAGGGCCAACTGAGGCGTGGATTTATTAAAGAATATTTTTCAAGGGCCAACTGAGGCGTGGATTTATTAAAGAATATTTTTCAAGGGCCAACTGAGGCGTGGATTTATTAAAGAATATTTTTCAAGGGCCAACTGAGGCGTGGATTTATTAAAGAATATTTTTCAAGGGCCAACTGAGGCGTGGATTTATTAAAGAATATTTTTCAAGGGCCAACTGAGGCGTGGATTTATTAAAGAATATTTTTCAAGGGCCAACTGAGGCGTGGATTTATTAAAGAATATTTTTCAAGGGCCAACTGAGGCGTGGATTTATTAAAGAATATTTTTCAAGGGCCAACTGAGGCGTGGATTTATTAAAGAATATTTTTCAAGGGCCAACTGAGGCGTGGATTTATTAAAGAATATTTTTCAAGGGCCAACTGAGGCGTGGATTTATTAAAGAATATTTTTCAAGGGCCAACTGAGGCGTGGATTTATTAAAGAATATTTTTCAAGGGCCAACTGAGGCGTGGATTTATTAAAGAATATTTTTCAAGGGCCAACTGAGGCGTGGATTTATTAAAGAATATTTTTCAAGGGCCAACTGAGGCGTGGATTTATTAAAGAATATTTTTCAAGGGCCAACTGAGGCGTGGATTTATTAAAGAATATTTTTCAAGGGCCAACTGAGGCGTGGATTTATTAAAGAATATTTTTCAAGGGCCAACTGAGGCGTGGATTTATTAAAGAATATTTTTCAAGGGCCAACTGAGGCGTGGATTTATTAAAGAATATTTTTCAAGGGCCAACTGAGGCGTGGATTTATTAAAGAATATTTTTCAAGGGCCAACTGAGGCGTGGATTTATTAAAGAATATTTTTCAAGGGCCAACTGAGGCGTGGATTTATTAAAGAATATTTTTCAAGGGCCAACTGAGGCGTGGATTTATTAAAGAATATTTTTCAAGGGCCAACTGAGGCGTGGATTTATTAAAGAATATTTTTCAAGGGCCAACTGAGGCGTGGATTTATTAAAGAATATTTTTCAAGGGCCAACTGAGGCGTGGATTTATTAAAGAATATTTTTCAAGGGGAGCCGTGGATTTATTAAAGAATATTTTTCAACTGAGGCGTGGATTTATTAAAGAATATTTTTCAAGGGCCAACTGAGGCGTGGATTTATTAAAGAATATTTTTCAAGGGCCAACTGAGGCGTGGATTTATTAAAGAATATTTTTCAAGGGCCAACTGAGGCGTGGATTTATTAAAGAATATTTTTCAAGGGCCAACTGAGGCGTGGATTTATTAAAGAATATTTTTCAAGGGCCAACTGAGGCGTGGATTTATTAAAGAATATTTTTCAAGGGCCAACTGAGGCGTGGATTTATTAAAGAATATTTTTCAAGGGCCAACTGAGGCGTGGATTTATTAAAGAATATTTTTCAAGGGCCAACTGAGGCGTGGATTTATTAAAGAATATTTTTCAAGGGCCAACTGAGGCGTGGATTTATTAAAGAATATTTTTCAAGGGCCAACTGAGGCGTGGATTTATTAAAGAATATTTTTCAAGGGCCAACTGAGGCGTGGATTTATTAAAGAATATTTTTCAAGGGCCAACTGAGGCGTGGATTTATTAAAGAATATTTTTCAAGGGCCAACTGAGGCGTGGATTTATTAAAGAATATTTTTCAAGGGCCAACTGAGGCGTGGATTTATTAAAGAATATTTTTCAAGGGCCAACTGAGGCGTGGATTTATTAAAGAATATTTTTCAAGGGCCAACTGAGGCGTGGATTTATTAAAGAATATTTTTCAAGGGCCAACTGAGGCGTGGATTTATTAAAGAATATTTTTCAAGGGCCAACTGAGGCGTGGATTTATTAAAGAATATTTTTCAAGGGCCAACTGAGGCGTGGATTTATTAAAGAATATTTTTCAAGGGCCAACTGAGGCGTGGATTTATTAAAGAATATTTTTCAAGGGCCAACTGAGGCGTGGATTTATTAAAGAATATTTTTCAAGGGCCAACTGAGGCGTGGATTTATTAAAGAATATTTTTCAAGGGCCAACTGAGGCGTGGATTTATTAAAGAATATTTTTCAAGGGCCAACTGAGGCGTGGATTTATTAAAGAATATTTTTCAAGGGCCAACTGAGGCGTGGATTTATTAAAGAATATTTTTCAAGGGCCAACTGAGGCGTGGATTTATTAAAGAATATTTTTCAAGGGCCAACTGAGGCGTGGATTTATTAAAGAATATTTTTCAAGGGCCAACTGAGGCGTGGATTTATTAAAGAATATTTTTCAAGGGCCAACTGAGGCGTGGATTTATTAAAGAATATTTTTCAAGGGCCAACTGAGGCGTGGATTTATTAAAGAATATTTTTCAAGGGCCAACTGAGGCGTGGATTTATTAAAGAATATTTTTCAAGGGCCAACTGAGGCGTGGATTTATTAAAGAATATTTTTCAAGGGCCAACTGAGGCGTGGATTTATTAAAGAATATTTTTCAAGGGCCAACTGAGGCGTGGATTTATTAAAGAATATTTTTCAAGGGCCAACTGAGGCGTGGATTTATTAAAGAATATTTTTCAAGGGCCAACTGAGGCGTGGATTTATTAAAGAATATTTTTCAAGGGCCAACTGAGGCGTGGATTTATTAAAGAATATTTTTCAAGGGCCAACTGATTATTAAAAATATTTTTCAAGGGCCAACTGAGGCGTGGATTTATTAAAGAATATTTTTCAAGGGCCAACTGAGGCGTGGATTTATTAAAAATATTTTTCAAGGGCCAACTGAGGCGTGGATTTATTAAAAATATTTTTCAAGGGCCAACTGAGGCGTGGATTTATTAAAAATATTTTTCAAGGGCCAACTGAGGCGTGGATTTATTAAAGAATATTTTTCAAGGGCCAACTGAGGCGTGGATTTATTAAAGAATATTTTTCAAGGGCCAACTGAGGCGTGGATTTATTAAAGAATATTTTTCAAGGGCCAACTGAGGCGTGGATTTATTAAAGAATATTTTTCAAGGGCCAACTGAGGCGTGGATTTATTAAAGAATATTTTTCAAGGGCCAACTGAGGCGTGGATTTATTAAAGAATATTTTTCAAGGGCCAACTGAGGCGTGGATTTATTAAAGAATATTTTTCAAGGGCCAACTGAGGCGTGGATTTATTAAAGAATATTTTCAAGGGCCAACTGAGGCGTGGATTTATTAAAGAATATTTTTCAAGGGCCAACTGAGGCGTGGATTTATTAAAGAATATTTTTCAAGGGCCAACTGAGGCGTGGATTTATTAAAGAATATTTTTCAAGGGCCAACTGAGGCGTGGATTTATTAAAGAATATTTTTCAAGGGCCAACTGAGGCGTGGATTTATTAAAGAATATTTTTCAAGGGCCAACTGAGGCGTGGATTTATTAAAGAATATTTTTCAAGGGCCAACTGAGGCGTGGATTTATTAAAGAATATTTTTCAAGGGCCAACTGAGGCGTGGATTTATTAAAGAATATTTTTCAAGGGCCAACTGAGGCGTGGATTTATTAAAGAATATTTTTCAAGGGCCAACTGAGGCGTGGATTTATTAAAGAATATTTTTCAAGGGCCAACTGAGGCGTGGATTTATTAAAGAATATTTTTCAAGGGCCAACTGAGGCGTGGATTTATTAAAGAATATTTTTCAAGGGCCAACTGAGGCGTGGATTTATTAAAGAATATTTTTCAAGGGCCAACTGAGGCGTGGATTTATTAAAGAATATTTTTCAAGGGCCAACTGAGGCGTGGATTTATTAAAGAATATTTTTCAAGGGCCAACTGAGGCGTGGATTTATTAAAGAATATTTTTCAAGGGCCAACTGAGGCGTGGATTTATTAAAGAATATTTTTCAAGGGCCAACTGAGGCGTGGATTTATTAAAGAATATTTTTCAAGGGCCAACTGAGGCGTGGATTTATTAAAGAATATTTTTCAAGGGCCAACTGAGGCGTGGATTTATTAAAGAATATTTTTCAAGGGCCAACTGAGGCGTGGATTTATTAAAGAATATTTTTCAAGGGCCAACTGAGGCGTGGATTTATTAAAGAATATTTTTCAAGGGCCAACTGAGGCGTGGATTTATTAAAGAATATTTTTCAAGGGCCAACTGAGGCGTGGATTTATTAAAGAATATTTTTCAAGGGCCAACTGAGGCGTGGATTTATTAAAGAATATTTTTCAAGGGCCAACTGAGGCGTGGATTTATTAAAGAATATTTTTCAAGGGCCAACTGAGGCGTGGATTTATTAAAGAATATTTTTCAAGGGCCAACTGAGGCGTGGATTTATTAAAGAATATTTTTCAAGGGCCAACTGAGGCGTGGATTTATTAAAGAATATTTTTCAAGGGCCAACTGAGGCGTGGATTTATTAAAGAATATTTTTCAAGGGCCAACTGAGGCGTGGATTTATTAAAGAATATTTTTCAAGGGCCAACTGAGGCGTGGATTTATTAAAGAATATTTTTCAAGGGCCAACTGAGGCGTGGATTTATTAAAGAATATTTTTCAAGGGCCAACTGAGGCGTGGATTTATTAAAGAATATTTTTCAAGGGCCAACTGAGGCGTGGATTTATTAAAGAATATTTTTCAAGGGCCAACTGAGGCGTGGATTTATTAAAGAATATTTTTCAAGGGCCAACTGAGGCGTGGATTTATTAAAGAATATTTTTCAAGGGCCAACTGAGGCGTGGATTTATTAAAGAATATTTTTCAAGGGCCAACTGAGGCGTGGATTTATTAAAGAATATTTTTCAAGGGCCAACTGTGGCGAATATTTTTCAAGGGCCAACTTGGATTTATTAAAGAATATTTTTCAAGGGCCAACTGAGGCGTGTATTTATTAAAGAATATTTTTCAAGGGCCAAGGGAGTGGATTTATTTCCACGCCTATTGTGGACCTTCAAAAATATTTTTAAACCAGTGAGCGGAGCAGTATAGTCGGACGGGGCCGACCATGCGATACCCTACACAACTACCACGGAACTCAAATTTTCTGCGGATGTTTATTCCGAGCCTGGGCAATATTTCATGATATTTGCATCCTCTTGCCCGATTAGAGGTAAACAGCTCCTCTTCCTCACACTGACATATTTTCCGAATATTAGTATTCAGTACAGCTATTGCCCAGATTCCCTTCACCGTGGGTTGTGTTGTGATGTTCGGCTTTCATTTCTGGTCTATGGATTGACTCGAAAATAACACAAAAAATAAAGTTTTCGGTCCACTTCATTCCAAAATTATTATCTGATCATCACAGAAAATTATAGGCGTTGTTCTTGACCATAAATGGAACCTCATGGAACATTTCAAAGCGATTAGTGCTATAGTTCCGCTCTCTAGAGTCATAATGGGTTACTAAATAATACACTAATACGGAGATACCTGTAAATATTTAGGTGTAACTCCCACATCCGAGCACATACAACAATATAATATAATTAAATATCAATTTAAAGGTCAACCACTCCTCTTGGATATAATATCAACTTCTCGGGTATATGTCCTTCAGGGGTAAATATATACGCTATAGAATACAAATGTTGTCATTTTTCACACAAAAGTCAGGGCCCATTTGACCCGCCAAATATTGACCGATCTTTATCAAAACAGGTTTGCTTATTCTTTGGCCCGATCCCCTTCTCCATGCAAAATTTCACGATGTTCGGGCCATTATTGCGGCCTCTGGAGCGACCAGAAAAACCGACAAAAATTTGGTATTTGGTCCATTTCATCCCCTAAATATTAACCGATCTTTCCCAAAAACAATAGGGGTCTTCATTGGCCTGAAACCATCTTACATGCAAAATTTCGTGAAGATTGGTCCATAACTGTGGCCTGTATCGTGTTTACAAATTATAATGGACAGACGGACGTACGGACACACATGTCTAGATCGACTCAGCTAGTCGAGATATGACGATCGGTATACTTAAAGGTGGGTCTAGGACCAATATTTCGCGGCGTTACAAACTTCTGGGGCTGCACAAAGCTATAATACCCTGACAACATAGTTGTGTAGGGTATAAAAATCCACACCAATAGTTGATCTGCAAAAATATATTTATTATGGAAGGTTAAAAAAATATTTTTAAAAATCCACGCCTCTTATAGAACACTGAAAAAAAATATTTTTAAAAAATCCAAAAATACATGTGGGGAGTATTTTGAAAAATACTTTTAAAAAAATCCACGCCAATTGAGAGACTGGGAATAAATTTTCAATAACAATTTTCCCTACTTTAGAACTCATTAAAATATATTATTTTTTGCATGTTGGCGCTTGATCCATTGGCCCGATCCATCTGTTCGGATTGGTGTTTACAGCAATGTTTATTATTTGCAAATAAGCTATTAAAAAAATTGTTTACTTTTCTGCAAAAACGAAAACACACAAACAACAAATATTGTAAATTATCTACCTATCCCTCTATCTGCACCCCGTCCAAAAATTTGTAGATGGATCTTCAATGAAAATCATTTTCAGCAGATGTGTGTATCGGAATTATTTGTTTATGATGATTTGGATCTTCTTCAGTCCCCCCCCCCCCCCCCAAAAAAAAAAAAAAAAATCACTGAAAATGTCAGTCATCACCAAAAAGAAAAAGAGGAAAACAATTCCCAGTATATACCAGACACTGTGGAGATAATCCCAGCAACAACAAAAATATGCACCATCATTACAAATGATGCACCAAAATAATGGTACGTACTTAAACGACGATTACCACCTTTCGAAAAAAGAGGCACATCTTCCGCTCAATGCAATCATGAACACACACTCACGCACACTTCCTAATAATTGTTTATTTATGTAAATATTGATTTCGAACAAATAGTTTTGTGGGTTTCCCATAAAACAAATATTACTCTTCTTTTAACTCCCTCCCTCCCCCCATCAACCGATTCTCTTAACATCACCTGTAGCGGTAAACATATTAGAACGCTTAACTTCAAAAGGTACACCTCTTGTGCGGAAGGTGTAGAGTAGGCGAGGGGAGGGGTGGATGCACAAGAAATCAAAATGTTACTATTTGTCTATGATCAATTTTAGGTTGTTTTATTACCTA
Source organism: Musca vetustissima (assembly GCF_032173495.1). NCBI lineage: Eukaryota > Metazoa > Arthropoda > Insecta > Diptera > Muscidae > Musca > Musca vetustissima. The sequence goes on from NW_026886870.1 coordinate 390,334, forward strand.
CATACATACATACATACACACATATGTATTACTTTATCATTTAAGATACAATGTGTTTGCAATGAAATATTCAAAAGATGCCGAAGCGCTTGTCTCCCCCAACCAATTTATTGGAGAGCACACTTCCATCCTTTGTGATGTCTATGAATTGGGAAGAAGAATATTTCTTCAGGGGCCACACAAAGCGTGGATTAAAAAAAAAATGGTTTTTTGAAGGTACACAATAGACGTGGATTTTTAAAAAAATATCTTTTGAAGGTCCACAATAGGCGTGGATTTTTTAAAAATATCTTTTGAAGGTCCACAATAGCTGTGGATTTTTAAAAAATTATTTTTAAAAATAGCAGTGGATTTTTAAAAAATATTTTTTGCAGGTCCACAATAGGTCTGGATTTTTTAAAAATTATATATTTTTTAAATGTCACACACAATTTTCTCATTGAAAAAAATATCTAAACATTTGTGCGACCTTAACATGTTTATTTTTACCGAATACCTAATTACTTTGCATAAACATTTGTTATCAGACTAAGCTTCTAAATCTGAAAAAAAAACGCACACCAACAAAAATATATAAAGACAGATTTATTTGACAATAAAACAAAAACAGAACACAAGACTGATAACATAATTTAGATATCGTTCGAAATTTTTTCATAACAATACTACGGCATTACTAACACTCCCACCATTTTTTTTAATTTACATTATAAAAAAATCCGAAAATTCTGCAGAACGAACGAGATATGAATATGTTCGTCATTTTCATTCATAAATCTGTTTTAATAAATTAAGAAGAAGAAGAAAAAAAGCAAAATACCGAACATAAAAGGAATAACAACAGTGAATGAATGAAAAATGAAATTATGCCATGAAGATCCGTGAGATTCCCCCAGAGAGGCGGAATGGTCAAATGCTGTAGTTTTGGCTGGTGTATGGTCGGTCACATGTTGCAGTCATCGTCGTCGCTGTGAGGCTTATGTGACAATTTAAAATGTATTTTTTTTTCGAAAAAATTCTTTTTCTGGCACAAATGGTTTAATAAAACATTTTATGCATAAGCACGCACCAACACACTCTCACAATATGAAACAATTTTTTTTTTGTCATCGTGAATTCGGATGTATTTGTTTGCCGAAGAAGAAAAAAAGGAAAACAAAAAAATATGTTTGAATATGTAGACCAAAACAACTTCCGGTGATAAAAAATACAAAAAAAAAAAAAAAAAAAAAACATTCTACAAACATCATTGCAAAAAAGAAATTTGGAGGCTAACAGTGGTGGACAAAATTGAAGGAAGACCCATCAGAGGTCTTCTATGGCTAACCATTCAAACCCATCAAAAGAAGACCCAACAGAGGTCTTCTGTGTCTAGAAGACTTATCAGAGGTCTTCTGTGTCCAGAAGACCCATCAGAAGTCTTTTGTGGCTAGAAGACCCATCAGAAGTCTTCTGTGGCTAGAAGACCCATCCGAGGTCTTCTGTGGCTAGAGGACCCATCCGAGGTCTTCTGTGGCTAGAAGACCCATCAAAGGTCTTCTGTGTCTAGAAATCCCATCAGAGGTCTTCTGTGGCTAGAAGACCCATCAGAGGTTTTTTTTGTGGTAGGCTAACAGTGGTGGATAAAATTGAAGGAAGACCCATCAGAGGTCTTCTATGGCTAACCATTAAAACCCATCAGAAGAAAACTGAACAGAGGTCTTCTGTGTCTAGAAGACTTATCAGAGGTCTTCTGTGGCCAGAAGACCCATCAGAGGTCTTTTGTGGCTAGAAGACCCATCAGAGGTCTTCTGTGGCTATAAGACCCATCAGAGATCTTCTGTGGCAAGAAGACCCATTAAAGGTCTTCTGTGTCTAGAAGACCCAGCATAGGTCTTCTGTGGCTAGAAGACCCATCAGAGGTCTCTGTGAGTAGAAGACCCATCCGAGGTCTTCTGTGGCTAGAAAAAACCCATCAGAGGTCTTCTGTGGCTAGAAGACCCATCAGAGGTCTTCTGTGGCTAGAAGACCCATCAGAGGTCTTCAATGGCTAAAATACCCAGCAGAGGTCTTCTATGGCTAAAAGACCCATCAGAGGTCTTTTGTGGCTAGAAGACTTATCAGAGGTCTTCTGTGGCTAAAAGACTAATCAGGGATTTTTTATGTCTACGATTTATGACCCATCAGAGGTCTTCTATGGCTAAAAGACCCATCAGAGGTCTGTTGTGGCTAGAAGACTTTTCAAATGTCTTCTGTGGCTAGAAGACTAATCAGGGATTTTTTATGACTACGACTTATGAAAAAATATTAAAAAAATAAAATCCACTCCTTAAGTAGAAGCTTCAACATTTTTTTTTTAAATCCAAAAAAAAAGTTTTAAAAAATTCTCGGCTATTATACATACTTACTTAGCTGGCTTGTGAGAGAACTTTCGTTCCATAAGCCGAGCTTAAAAAAAGGTTTCCAGGCGCGTCGGTCTTTTGCACTTTTTTCTAATTTGAAAGACCATATTCGGCAATGTTGTCTTCCAATTGGTCTTTCCATCTTATTCGTGGCCTTCCCCTTCTGCGTGCACCATCAGCTGGTTCGCTTGTATATGCTTTTTGGGCTGGGCATCTTCATCCATTCTCACAACATGACCTAGCCAACGTAGTCGCTGCAGTTCAATACGTCTAACAATGTCGATGTCCGAGAATAGCTGGTACAACTCATGGTTTATTCGACGGCGACATTCACCGTCAATACAGATCGGCCCATAGATCTTTCGGAGAATTTTTCTCTCAAACACTCCAAGAGCTGACTCATCTGCCTGCGTAAGTACCCATGCTTCAGATCCATATAATAGCACGGGTAGTATCAGCGTCTTGTAGAGTGTGAGTTTGGTCTGGCGGGAGATGGCCTTGCTTTTGAGTTGCTTACTCAGACCATATTAGCATCTGTTGGCCAACACTATCCTTCTCCGAATTTCAAAACTGATGCCATTCGTTTTTTACCAAGGTATATAAAATCTTGGACTACCTCGAAGCTGTAGTTCTCAAGTTCCACAGTTGGTCCGTGTCTACTGGAGGTCTTGCGCGTTGATATCATCAGCTTGTTCTTTTCGCCGTTTACTACCAGACCCATTTTGGCAGACTCCTTCTCAATTTGTTCAAAGGTGGCTGTTACCGCTCTCAATGTTCGACCCATTATGTCGATGTCATCGGCATAGGCGAGTAAAATGTGTTGTTTGGTGTACAGAGTGCCATTTCTGTTCACTTTTGCCTCTCGTATGACTTTTTCCAGCAGGATGTTAAAAAGGTCACACGACAAACTGTCACCTTGTCTGAATCCTCTTTCGACCTTAACTGCTGATCTTGTGCCTGTTAAAGTTATCCTGCATAGCCTAATTAATTTTGCAGGAATGCCAAACACAAACATGGCTTTATACACCTCTGAACAGATAGGGCTGTCGAATGCGGCGTTATAGTCGACGAATATATGGAATGTGTCGATGTGTTTTTCGTGGGTTTTTTTTAGGATTTGGCGCAGAGTGAAAATCTGGTCAATGGTGCATTTGCCAGGTCTGATGCCACATTGGTATGGTCCAATAATGTCATTGAACATTGGCTTCAATCGTTCACACAGCACACTGGATAGCACTTTATATGCGATGGGAAGAAGGCTTATTCCTCTATAGTTGGCACATATTGTCTTGTCTCCTCTTTTGTGCACGGGACACAGGATGCTGAGGTTCCAATCATTGGACATGCATTCCTCTAGCCAAATTGTACTAATCAGCTAGTGCATGCTGCTTACCAGTCTTGAATAGTTCGGCTTGTAACCCATCGGCACCTGCTTCTTTATTATTCTTCAGTCGATTGATTGCTATTCTGACTTCATCTTGGCTAGGTGGTATATATTCTATACCATCTTCTATTGTTTGTTCTGGGGTATCTTCTTCACCGCCACTATTTGATACCAATACCTTTTCAAAATGCTCCTTCCAGATCCTCAACACTCTGTCTGTATCTGTCACCAGGTTTCCTTCTTCATCTCTACGGGAGGATGTGCCTGCACCAAAGCCTTCGGTTTGGTTTTTTACTCGTTGGTAAAATTTTCGGACTTCATTCTGACTCTTGTACATCTCGATTTGCTCACACACAGGTTTTTCTTGTTCTTTCTTTTTTCTGGAAACACGTTTGTCCTCTCTCCTTTTCTCCCGATAATTCTCCATCGCATTACGTGTTGCTACTGTCTGCAGGGTTGCCCTATACGCTGCGTTTTTCGCATCAGTAGCATTACGACACTCCTGATCATACCATGGGTTTCTTGATGGTGGTTTTTGGTACCCAAGTGTTGCTTTTGCTGCAGTTTGTAGGGAGTGGTCAATTCTTTGCCATTCTGCTTCTATACTATTATCGGGACAAGAAGTGCTTTCGTCAAGCAGATGGGTAAGTTGAGCGGAGTAGGCCTCTGCTACCTGTAGTGTTTGTAGCTTTTCGACGTATCGTTTCTGTGTTACAATAGATCGCATGCGTACCTTGGCTGCCACAAGGTAATGGTCCGAACCGATATTCGCTCCTCGTATCGATCGAACGTCTAAAACACTGGGCGAATGCCTTCCGTCTATCACAACATGATCAATTTGATTTCTCGTTGCTTGATCAGGAGAGGTCCAGATGGCCTTGTGTATATCGAGATGCTTGAATCTGGTGCTGCTAACTAGCATGTTTTTTTTCTGCCGCGAAGTCAATCAACCTCATGCCTTTGTCGGATGTTTCTTCACGGAGGCTGAATTTTCCAACGGTGGGACCAAAAATATTTTTCCTTCCGATTTTTGCATTAAAATCTCCTAGCAGAATTTTAATGTCATGGCCAGGGCAACGGTCATATGCTGTTTGTAGGCGCTCGTAAAATATATCTTTGGTCTGTTCATCTTTGTCTTCGGTCGGAGCATGAGCGCACATGAGACTGATTTAGAAGAACTTCGCTTTTATACGAATTATATCAACTCGCTCATCTACTGGAGTGAATCTGCAGACGAGGTCTTTTATTCTCCTATTAACCATAAATCCGCAGCCAAATTTATGTCTCGTTTCATGGCAGCTATAATACAGTGCGTAATCGTCTGATTTACTTACGCCAGTCCCATTCCATCGCATTTCCTGTAAGGTAATAATATGGGCTTTGTACTTCTTACGTACATCCACCAAAGCGAACACTGCGCCTGTTCTGTACAACGTACGTACATTCGAAGTGCAGATTCGCAGATCGTGGTCCTTTATAAGTTTGCGGGGGTCGTCAACATTAGGGGGTTTGGTTTTCTTTTTCTTTGCTTTTTCATAGTAGGTGGGGTTTTCCGAGAGTGGGCAACTAACCCGACGCCTCAACCCATTTTTTATAGTTGTTATGAGTGAACTTGCGGCACATATGAGCTCACCATTTCATCGGGTGATGAAAATAGCTCCCATGTGGCACCGCGGAGAGGTCAGTGTCCACAATTGGGATGAATGAGGGACCAAGATAAGCCTGGACTTCGCCATGTTAAAGACAATCAGAGCCGTTGCTTGGTATCTAAAATCCCCTACCAAGAGGGACCAAGATAAGCCTGGACTTCGCCATGTTAAAGACAATCAGAGCCGTTGCTTGGTATCTATCATCCCATTAAAAAATCCACTCCTATAATAGTCCCTGAAAATTACACCACTTTCCATCCCCACTGTTAGCGTAGAGGCGGCCGGTCAGTCGACATATGTTTTGTTAAATTTATCGGAACAGCAAATTGAATAACAAAATTGTGATTGCGACTATTTGTTGTTGTTGTTTTTATTTTTGTTGTATTCTTTTGCATTTTTGTGCTTTAGTTTTGCATCCGAAATGCTGAAAGTTCACAAAATTCAAATCAGAAAAACTGTATGATTTGCGGTATTTTCCACTTATGGCGTAAATGATGGTATGGGGTACGCCACGATTAGCAGCCGTAGCCACAGTCCGATCAACGTACGAACTGCATATGTTTGGCACATTATAAATATGACGACATTGAACCAACCAGCCAGCCGTAGTCAAGTGACGAATTCACAATATATTCGAGACTGACTGATTCAGAGAGTGACTGACAGGCATTCAGACGACTTGTTAACATGCAGATACATTTTCCAGACAATCCAAGAGATTTTTGTTCTCTCTGTTGAAACGATTTAACTACTCTGGTCCAAAAAATGAAAAAAAAGATAACCACAAATAAGAGCAACAACAACAAAAATTGCAATCAAAATGACCTTCGTATCAATTCTTGGCGTAATTTTGTTGATTTTTTTGTTGCTGGAAAAAAAATGTAATAACATAGAGAGGGAGAGAGAGAGAGGGGGGGGGGAGAGAAAGATAAAACCGCATTTAATGCGGTGCTAATGATGGGGCTGGAAATTCTGATGATTATGAGGATGATTATAATTGGACTACTCTATATAAAAATCCAATAATTTAGGTTTATTAAGATTTATATCTGTTTATATATTTATATCTAAAAGCCACAAAAGCAACGTATACAAATAACAAAAACAACAATTACGAATAATTTTGTTGTTGTTGCTGCTATATGAGTTATCTTATCAGTCAAAGAGCACTGCAGAGGGAGTTAAGCACCGCAAAAATAAAAGAAACAACAACAGAAACAAATTCTGATTCAATGTTTTCAAACAAAATGAAATATTAAATTACAGTGGTCGGCACAATAATTTAGGTATATTTATTTAGGTTATATTTTTAGCGAAGATATTGAAGATTTTTTTAAATAGGGTTATTGAAGTCAAATAAATAATATGAAAAACCTTAAAATCATTTATTAGGATTCTGTGGGTAGAAGGCCCTGCAGAGGGTTTTTATGGTAATATGATAATTTTTAATGTCTGGAAGACACTTCAGATGTATTTTATGTCAATAAGACCATTCGTGCCTATTGTGGAAGATTAAAAATATTTTTAAAAAGATCCACACCTGTTACGGAAGGTTAAAAAATATTTAAAAAAAATACACGCCTATTATGGGACCCTGAAAAATATTTTTAAAATCCAATAGGTCTTTAAAAAATATTTTAAAAAGATCCACGGCAACTATGGCACATTGAGAAATGTTTTTAAAAAAATTCACGCCTTTTAGGAAGTTAAAAAAAATATTTTTTAAAAATTAACGCCTACAATAGGCCTTGCATTTTTTTAATCCACGCCTACAAAAGGCCTTGCATTTTTTTAATCCATCCAATATTTTTAAAAGATCAACGCCTAAACAGGACCTTTAATAAATATTTAAAAAACACTCCTATAATAGGCTTTGAAAAATTATTTTTTATAAATCCACGCCTGTCATAGGGCTTGAAAAAATGTTTTTAAAAAATCCACGCCTAGAATGCTTCTATGGCAAGAAGAGCCTCCATAAATCATATATGTCTACAATACCCTTCTGACACTTCTTCTAGGGCTAAAAGACCCTTCAGAGGTCTTCTATGGTTGGAAGACAATTCATAGAAACTAAATCACCCAATAGAGATTATCGATGCTTAAAGCCATCGATAATCTCTATTGGGTGATTTACCCCTCCGTAAGACGTCTTAAATGTCTAAAAGACATCATAAGTCTTCTATGTCTGGAGGAATCATCAGATGGGTTATATGACACCAAAACCTATCAGCGTAAACTTGTCGGAGGTTTTCAATGGCTAGATGGTCCTTCGGAGGTCTTCTATTGCATACATAAATCTTTATGCTTTGAAGACCCTGTAAAAATCATCTGTGACTAGTAGACCCTACCGAGGTCTTTTATGTCTAGAAGACACTTAAGATGTCATCTATGGTAATAAAATCATTCATAGTTCTTCAATGCCTAAAATACCCATCAAAAGCTTTCTATTTCGGGAAGACCCTATGACAACATAGAATACCATCTAAAATAGCATCCACAAGTCGACTCTGACTTGAAGACCTTTCAGAAGTATTTTGTGGGTAGGAGATCCTTCAATGGTATTTCATCGCAATTGAATCATTTATAGGTCTTCTGTGGTTTGAAGATCCTTCAGAGGTCATCTATAACTTCTATAAGAGGCAACAATATCATTCATATGTCCTCAATGTCAAGAAATATTATAACAGGTATTTTATGAGAAGAGGGCCATTTAGAGATCTTCTATGGCTAGAAGACTCTTCAGAGACCTTCTATGGCTGGAATACCCGATAAAAGTCTTCTACGATAGGAATACCTTTTATAGTTTCCGGGGCTAGGAGATACGATAAAGGTTCTCTATTTCTCTACATAAATCGGATATGACTACAAGATAAGTCATCTATGTCTGACGTCTGCTGGGTTCAGAAGGCACTTCTGAAGTCTTCTATATATAGAAGTGTTATAAGGAGTCATTTATGAAAAGAATACTCTTCATAGCTAACTTCTATGGCTAGAAGACCCTTCAGAGGTATTTTATGGCAGAAGAAGAACTATTGCAAGCTTTATTTGGTAGAATACAATCTATAAATCGTCTATAAATATAAACTAAGAGGTAATAAGATCATCCATAGGTCAATTAAAAGTTTTCTATGTATGATAGATCTTCAATAACTCGAATATGACTAGAAAATCCTTCAGAAGTCTTCTGTGGCCAGCAGACTCTCGAAATGTCATATATACAATACTATCTTCTATGCATGGAAACCTCTTTAGAAGTCGTCTATGACTAGAACATCCGTTAAAATGTCCTTCAGAGGTCTTCTTTGGCTAGAAGACTCTCCATAAGTCGTCTATGACTAGAAGACCCTTCATAGGACTACAATTTCCATCTGAAAAGACCTATCTGAATTCGTCTAGTCCTGGAAGACTTATGAAGGACCTTCGATGACTAGAAACATCGTATGACTAGCAAGTCCTCCAGAAGCCTGCACGTTCATATGAATGGTACAACATTCGAAAAATTTTGAAGAGTACTTTCAGATCCTTGATCTCGATTTAGAACACATACAGTTCTGATTCTGGCCGATTGTTCGATCATCAGACTGCCTTATAGCCTGTTAGGGAGGTTACAATGGCAATCTCTGACAAATTCCCCTGTCTGAAATTATCAATATCGGTACACATCTTATGGTGTCCTATATACCACTGTTCCTCCAAAATGTGGGTATTTTGTGGAGCTTGGGTTCATTTTTCAACCAAATCGGTTTTAGTTTTATACTTGGGATCCTGATTCGGTAGAAATTCATCTGAACAAAGAATAGCAATATTGAACCACGTTTCGGGGTAGTCCCCATAAAATGATACTCTCCATTATTCGGGATTTAAGCTTGGGAAAATTTTTCAATCAAATTTGCTGTAATTTGGTATTTTGGGTACTCATTGGGTAGAAAATCTGCCTACCAAAAATTATCAATATTGTCCCAATGTTCAAGGTAGGATCCCAATGGCACGTTTTCACCCCAATTAGATCAAATATTATTATTTTTATGGGTTCTCTGCGTAATTAGTATTCCTAGCAAAAGTCTCAACATAGGTCCACCTTTTAGGGTAATCCACATATATCGGAAGCCCGCTTTATTCGTAATTTTGACAGGTTTTTATCAAAATTAGGTGCAAATTGGTATTTTGGTTACTCATTGGGTATAAAATCGTCATACAAAAAATTATCAATATTGGACTATGTTTCAGGTTATGCTCCATATATCGGAACCCACCATTATTCGCTATTTTAGGAATTTTGGGCACGATTTTCAACTAAATTAGATCAGATCTAGTGCTATGGGTTTTCCTTGCTTAAAAAGTCTTCCTAACAGAAGTTATAAATATAGGTCCACATATATATCGGTGCTTGTTTATCGACCAAATTGACTATAATTTAATATCTTTTATTTCTCATTGGCTAGTAACACTGCCTACCAACAATTATCAAAAACGGTCCACTTTTTAGGGTAGGTCCATATAACGGGTTTCTCCCAAATTTGAGGATTTGCTAATTTTTTTTTTTTAATTGTAATTTTGTATTTTGGATTCACGTTGAGTACAAAATGTCCCTACCAAAAATGATCAATATTGATTCAAGTTTCGGGTTAGGCCCCATATAGCGCTACCTTCCGAATTTCGGTATTTTGGGGGAGCTTGGGCTCGTTTTTCAACATAATTTATTGTAGTTTGGTATTTTGGGGTACTCATTTGGTGGCAAATCTTTCCACCAAAAATGATAAACATCGGTTCACGTTTTGATATAGCTCCCATATAACGATACCCCTAAGTGGCGCTATTTTGGGGATTTCAGACATTTTCTTTAAGTGTCATTTTTTGTAAAATCATGGTGCTAGTTCAATTTTTCAACCTGAGTGTTTATAGTTGAAAATCCCTTATGTTTAAAATCCACCTCATAGTGGAGGATATAAAAAGTGCGTTCGGTCCTACCAAATTAAAGACGTTTTCCGATTAATTTATTAATGTTTTTTTAAAATTTAAATTTTAATGGTTTTTCTTTTCCTTATTAATTTCAGATGTCTCCCCAGAAATATGGAATTGGGCATATGTAAAACGGAATTACCGCCGACGACAAAATTTATGTTGCCCACAACATCACCGGCTGCGTTCTTTGAGAAATCGCATCATTCGTCTCACCACCACCATCTCAGCCATCATCATACCTTGGACAGTGCAAATTTTAGTGATATTTTAAGTTTTCCCAATAATTATTTATTTAATAAGGCAAACAGCAACAACAATAATAATAACAATAACATTACAACAAATTGTGATAATAACAATTCCACGTCACAATCGCCGCAAGGGTCGTCTTCCAATTCCAGCAATAACAATAACAACAACACCAGCACCACCATTAGTACAATGCGTCTAAAAAAGAATCGCAAAGTGACATTTCTTCCCAATCTAATTGAGGTGAGTTTCGATAGATAAATAAATGGTGAATAATAATTTATTTATTTTTATTAATAGTTTTTTATTTAATTTATTTATTTTTTTTATAAAATTTATTTTTATGGTTTTCTAGATTTTTATCTAGAAATGTTTTACGATTGTGTTATTGCCAGTTTGATGGTCATGTTTTTTGTTGTTGTTGTATACATGTGTGTGTATTTGTGTAAGTTCGTTGTTGTTGTGTTGTGACATTGTTAATTGTCATCACGTTTTCCAGTTAAGGTGCAATTTCCATATTCCGCTGACAGTAGTGTTAATCGGCGATTGAATTGATTGACATTGTCAATAAATGTCGGTTTTAGTTGTTGGTTTTATTTATTTTTTTTTTAATTTAAAATTTAAAGATAGGTTTAAATTGTCAGGATAATCCTTGTGTGAATTTTTAAAAAATATTTTTTTCAACATTCACCAATGCGTGGATTTTTAAAAAATAATTTTTACAACATTCAGCAAGGCGTGTGGATTTAAAAAAAAAATATTTTTTTTATAATTCACCAAGGCGTGGATTTTTAGAAAATGATTTTTTATATGGGTAGACAAATTTGAATAGCAGTTGGCTATATCAAATTACTTACTTACTTAGCTGGCTTGTGACAGAACCTTCGTTCCATAAGCCGAGCTTAGAAAATGTTTCCAGGCGCGTCGGTCTTTTGCGCAGTTTTTCCAATTTGAAAGACCATTTCCGGCGATGTTGTCTTCGACTTGATCTTTCCAAAGTATTCTTGGGCTTTCCCTTCTGCGTGAACCATCAGCTGGTTCGCTTTTATATGCCTTCTGGGCTGGGGCATCTTCATCCATTCTCACAACATGACCTAGCCAACGTAGTCGCTGCAGCTCAATACGTCTAACAATGTCGAGAATAGCTGGTACAACTCATGGTTCATTCGACGACGATATTCACCGTCAACGCAGATCGGCCCATAGATCTTTCGGAGAATTTTTCTCTCAAACACTCCAAGAGCTGCCTCATCTACTTGCGTAAGTATCCATGCTTCAGATCCGTATAACAGCACGGGTAGTATAAGCGTCTTGTAGAGTGTGAGTTTGGTCTCGCGGCAGTTGGCCTTGCTTTTGAATTGTTTGCTCAGACCATAGTAGCATCGGTTTACCATCACTATCCTTCTCCGAATTTCAAAACTGATGTCATTCGTTTTATTTATGGCGGTACCAAGGTATATAAAATCGTTGACTACCTCGAAGCTGTAGTTCTCAAGTTCCACCGTTGGCCCGAGTCTACTGGACGTCTTGCGCGTTGATACCATCAGCTTGGTCGTCTCGCCGTTTACTGCCAGACCCATTTTGGCAGACACCTTCTCAATTTTTTCAAAGGTGGCTGTTACCGCTCTCAATGTTCGACCCATTATGTCGATGTCATTGGCGTAGGCGAGTAACATGTGTTGTTTGGTGTACAGAGTGCCATTTCTGTTCACTTTTGCCTCTCGTATGACCTTTTCCAGCAGGATGCTGAAAAGGTCACACGAAAACGATCACCTTGTCTGAATCCTCGATCGGTATTAAAGGGCTCCGAGAATCCCTTTCCGATTTTAACTGCTGATCTTGTGCCTGTTAAAGTGATCCAGCATAGCCGAATTACTTTTGCAGTAATGCCAAACGCAGACATGGTTTTAAACGCCTCTGAACGGATAGGGCTGTCGAATGCGGCTTTACAGTCGACGAATAGGTGGAATGTGTCTTTCGTGTGTTTTTCGTGGGTTTTTTCCAGGATTTGTGCAATGTGTCTTTCGTGTGTTTTTCGTGGGGTTTTTTCCAGGATTTGGCGCATAGTGAAAATCTGGTCAATGGTGGATTTGCCAGGTCTGAAGCCACATTGGTATGGTCCAATAATGTCATTGACCATTGGCTTCAGTCGTTCACACAGTACGCTGGATAGTACTTTATATGTGATGGGAAGGATACTTATTCCTCTATAGTTGGCACATATCGTCTAGTCTCCGCTTTTGTGCACGGGACACAGGATGCTGAGGTTCCAATCATTTGGCATACATTCTTCTAGCCAAATTGTACTAATCAGCTGGTGCATGCTCCTTACCAGCATCTGACCACCAGTCTTGAATAGTTCGGCTTGTTGATACAACGTCGAATAGTTGTTACAACATCCGCACCTGCTGCTCAGTCTATTGATTGTTATTCTGACTTCATCTTGGCTAGGTCAATACCGTCGTCTATTATTGGTTCTGGGGTATCCACTTCATTGCTACTATTTGATACCAGACGTTTTTCAAAATACTCCTTCCAGATCCACAACACGCTGTCTGTATCTGTCACCAGGTTTCCTTCCTTATCTCTACAGGAGGATGTGCCTGCACCAAAGCCTTCGGTTTGGTGTTTTACTCGTTGGTAGAATTTTCGGACTTCATTCTGACTCCTGTATATCTCGATTTGCTCACGTTTTCAATATTCACCAATGCGTGTGGATTTTTAAAAAAATGTATATATTTTTTTATAATTCACCGGCGTGGATTTTTAGAGAATGATTTTGTATATGGGTAGACAAATTTGAACAGCAGTTGGCTACATCAAATTATTGTGCAAAAAAAAACTCTGCCAAAGAAACACATTTCCATTGAAAGGAAGTAATTTAACCGCAACAGACTCTTGGGTATTTTTTCTTCTTCTTCTTAACATTACTTAAAGTATAAAATTAAAGTTTGTTAACCTAGATTAAATTACCAATTTAGATGTTACCAATAATATCACTGAACTCTGAGTGCGACATGAGGCTGATCACCTTCAAAAAAAGAGAAAGGTTCACTAAACTCCAATGGGGTTTGATCCAAAAGCAACTATTGGAGAATTTCTAAAATTGACCATCCAGACGCAATATGTTATCCTTTCCAAACACACACGAAAAAAATGAACAAAAAACCAAATGAAATCACAAAAATGAGTAGCCAAGCCAACCAATTTTATCCTTGGATATCAATTTACCGGATGGTTATGGTCTAAGGTGGTATTCGTATTCGATTACAATGCCCAAAAAAAAAACAAAGAGGCAGCCAAAAAGTAAACGCAAGGCATAGGAGGGTAAACAAAAAAAAACGAGATTACGTTTGAACCAGCTTGGATAGAGTTGCGTTTAAAAAAATGGGCATCCTTATATGACGAAGTTTTTTTTTCATCAAGTGATTTTTGTGTGTGTGTCATTGTGGCCTTCTCTACTTGAACGTTCGAACTTTTCTACTCTTTTTCATCATTCTAAAGCCATATAAGGATCTTGCCACTATATTTATGCGTTCCATATGTTAATTATAATTTTTATAGGATTTTTTTCTACTCATTCTCTGTGGTAGTAGTAAACGTCCATTCCTCCTCCTTCTTCTTTGTAGTAACCTGAAACATTTTTTCTCTCATAAAAAAAAATCAGCATGTGTTGCATTGTCTCCATCATTGCAGGCGGTTATTCACTGGTCCTGTGCGTGCATGAGTGTTGCTGAAGTATGAAATTTTTTTATGCACAAAAAGTGACAATAAAATTGTGGTAAAAAAAAATAAAATTATCTATTCTTTTATGCGCGGTGTGTAATGAATATTAATGTGAGAAAAATGCTACCCATCGAAAAAAGGCACACGAATGAAGCAATGCACTTTTGGGTGTATTGAAGGGGTCCCTCATCATCTATTGATAGTCATTAAATAGACAAATTATAATAAGTGGACCTTCAAAATACCTGAAACCGATCTGGTATTTAATATGAGGCCTATGTCGCTGTAATAAGGCACTTGAGCTTTGTTCTCACATTGCAGATTGTAGTTATTATCCTCAGCCTTGCACAACCCTTGGTATTTACCATGGCTTCGTTTTTTTCTGCAGCACTTGTAGCCGTCCAAAAGTTATATTAGATTGGCCCTAATGGTTTGGCCAGATATGTGCGGGAATTTTTTCCATCTACTGAGCTTTAAGCTCGATAGGAATTAGAGCGATCCTCTCTGTCCATTTCGTGGTGGACTGAAGAAATTTAGAGCGTCCGATGTATTGTGCCGTCCGATGAACTTGCGACTCTATTCACTCAGTGGTGCATCAACAATTGTAATTTTGCCCCTTCTTGATGGCACTTGAAACTGGTCTAGATTCTTTGTTCAGATTCCCTTGTTCTTCTCCATTTTAGAGCATCAATATGAAATTGAAATTTGAATGGGAAGGAATAGCTACTATAACAAAACCCTGAGATATACCGTACATATATACATATATAACATCATAAATTAGATACCCAATCGGCAACTAACGAAAAAAACGCACACCAATGAAATTAGAATGAAAAAGGAGTAGCTACCATAACAGAACCGAAAAGGGGAATTCTACATAAAGGTATCAGAGTTCAATTATTTCCAGTTTCTGAAAAAAAAAATTTCACGAAAAAACGCAAAGTTGAAATTTTAATGGAAAGGAGTAACTACCATAACAGAATCCAGAAGGAGAATTCTGCATAAAGGCATCAATCATAAACTCGAAGTTTGAATGAAAAGTAGTAGCTACTATACCAGAACCATGAGATTTTCATGACGCCACACATTAACGACATAAATGAGGTTTCTGTGAAAAAAAACATACCCAATAGGTAGCTAACGGTAAAAACACACAAAAGTGAAAATTGAATGGAAAATAGTAGCTACCATAATAGAACCCAAAAGAGGAATTCTACAAGAAGGTTTCGGAGTTTCTTTTTATACTCTACACAACTATGTTGTCAGGGTATTATAGCTTTGTGCAGCCCCAATAGTTTGTAACGCCGCGAAATATTGGTCCTAGACCCACCTTTAAGTACTCCGATCGTCATATCTCGACTAGCTGAGTCGATCTAGACATGTGTGTCCGTCCGTCCGTCTGTGCATTATAATTTGTAAACACGATACAGGCCACAGTAATGGATCAATCTTCACGAAATTTTGCATGTTGGATGGGTTCTGGCAAATGAAGACCCCTATTGTTTTTGGTTAATATCGGTTAGTATTTAGAGGATGAAATGGACCAAAAACTTTATTTTTGTTTGATTTTCTGGTCGCTCCATAGGCCTCAATAATGGCCCAAACATTGCGAATTTTTACATGGAGAAGGAGATCAAGCCAAAGAATCAGCATACCTGTTTTGATAAAGATCGGTCATTATTTAGCGGGTCAAATGAACCTGACTTTTGTGTGAAAAATTACAAAATTTGTATTCTACAGCGTATATATTTTCTCCTGAAGGACATAGACCCGAGAAGTTGATAGTCTATCCAAGAGGAAGTGTTGACCTTTAAATTGATACCAATTATATGGTCGTATGTACTCGGATGTGGGAGTTACACTTAAATATATACAGGTTCTTAAGTATTCAGATATTATTTTGTAATTATACAAAATTTTTCAGCAGGTTCCAGTTATGATCAAGGACAACGCCTAAAATTTTCGGTGATTATTTCATAAACAATTTCGGGTGAAATGGACCGAAAAACAATAACTCCCAAAATTTGGCACGGTGGGTCAATAGTAAAAAATACCCTTTGTATTTTAAAATGGCCAAATTTTGGGAGTTATAGTTGACTTGGGAATAGAAGTGAAACAAGTTCTAAGGCGTCTCTATGGCTGATGCCTTTCAAATGGCTTCAGCCATAGAGACGCCTGCCTCCCAAATTTGGCACAGTGGGCCAATATTAAAAAATACCCTTTGTATTTTAAAATGACAGAATTTTGGGAGTTATGGTTGATTTGGGACTAAAAGTGAAACATGTTCTAAGAGCTCTTTCTATGGCCTTTCAAATGGCATCAGCCATAGAGACGCCTTCCTCCAAAATTTGGCACAGTGGGCCAATAGTAAAAAATACCCTTTGTATTTTAAAATGGCCAAATTTTGGGAGTTATGTTTGAGTTGGGAATAAAAGTGACATTTGAAAGGCCATCAAAAGAGCTCTTAGAACACTCTTTCGATGGACTTTCAAATGGCATCAGCCATAGAGACGCCTGCCTCCCAAATTTGGCACAGTGGGCCAATATTAAAAAATACCCTTTGTATTTTAAAATGACCAAATTTTGGGAGTTATGGTTGATTTGGGACTAAAAGTGAAACATGTTCTAAGAGCTCTTTCTATGGCCTTTCAAATGGCATCAGCCATAGATACGCCTTCCTCCAAAATTTGGCACAGTGGGCCAATACCAATTATCTTGCCTTTGAAGCAAATAGTTTAATTTATTAATATTAATATTTGTGTGCAAAAAGTATTCATTAGTATACATTTTAGTTTTATAATATTATATTTATATATGTTAATAGTAGTATATATGTGTTCTAAAATCGAATTTGCATTCACAGCAATCTGTTATACTGTATAACAAAACTGTTATATCGCAGACAACCACCCAAACTGGTGTGTGCCTTCCCTACTCAAATTCGAATTGATCTTCACGCACATATGATTCAGCTCAAGTATAAAATTTTCTTTAGCTAATACATATGAAGTATCGAGCATAAATATTGCAATGAAAGACATATACCGTATATGTAACAGTAGCTGTAAAAAATCATAACTCACAAGTAGCCAAGCGAAATTTACACATCAGTAAATACTGAGATTTAAATGAAAAGAAGGAGTATGGTAGGAGAAGGAGTATGGTAGCTACGGAACCCAAAGCTATATATGGTTAAACACGACACCTCTCCTGTTGGCTAACCATGTACTGAAGTTAATATAAATTGAAATCGGTTCAGATTTAGATAAAGCTCACATATATATCTTCGTCCGATTTTAGGTAAATGGTGAAGGGTATCATATAGTCGGCCCAGTCCGTCTTTACTACTTTCCTTACTGGTTTTTAATTGTGGAAATTATGAAATTTTCAGCATCCCTTACAAATATTTTTAGCTCGTCTATATAAATTCAAAATTTTAGCTCGTTTATATAAGATAGTCTCTAGGACTCTCTTGTCTACCTGACTTCAGCCCGCCCATAAATACACATTGAGTTCTTAGCTAACCAATAAAATAGCCTTCAGTCTATCTATTAATACTCTCTATGGCTTCAATGTATCAATAAAGACAACATGCGCTTTAGGTATTATATTGAACATCTCCTTGCTTCAGCCAATCTATATCGACTCTCTATATATAAAGACTCTATATAAATATTCATTGGGTTTCAGCTTATATATAGGGATTATTTGGCCTCCACAGCTTTTCAGATCGCATGTAATGATAATATGTATCAATCAGTATCAGTATGATCGAAATTTGAAGGTCGAATAATGCGGATTTTTTCAAACGATATTTCAATACAAAAATTTAACAAAACCAAATTTGACTTAGTCGGTGAAATGGAATCAAAATTTTCCATATGTTCATTTCACCAAAAATGATTTTGAAAAATTTTATATCACTGAGTAAGACACATTTTTAACTACAGTATGATCACCATCATCATCCACTTTCAAATATAAGTCAACAACTCATAAAAATGTCATAAATTATTATTTATAACTGTCACAGATTATCTCATCATCATCCACATCATTATCACCAATTATTATCATCTCGCTAACTGTCCACAATCTCTCCAAACACTTTTTTATTTCACTGTCCCAGTCCGAGTGTTTGGAAATATTGAATTTGTTCTAAACTTTTCAATTTCGAATATGAACTCAGTTCCATTACAATTCAAATTGCTGAATTGAAACGATGAGTACCTCATATTCATACATGCAAATGAGTTTCTATATTATTTGTTGTCATTTTGACAACAACAACATCGTGAAAAAATGAATAAGTAATAGGGGTATAATTTTGTATTTAAAAAAATTACAACAAAATTTGTTTATGATACACTTTTTTTTGCCAATTAAGAAAAGAATTTATTTGTAACAATCATTTGTGGTTGTATGTATGTCACAACAACATGAACATAAAATACACATCATCATCATGACTAAGTCTAGAGCTATGAGGCTTCAGGTCTAGCGGGAATCTATGCAATGGGACAGTGGGTTGGGGAAAGTTAGGTAATGAGAATATTTTTAGAGATTTTATCAGCTGTTCCATACAGACTCCCTTCAGTTCGGAAATAAAAATTCTCCGACCTCCAACTTTTCTGGGGGGTACAGGGACATCAGTAGCTTGCCTGCTTACCAACCCGTCTGAGAGATTCCTAATCTATAGGGATTCCATCGGCTTCACAAGATTTAATCTGTTCGCCTATAGAAACTCCCTTCTGGTGGTCTATAAATATTGACCGGACCGATGTACAAGGAATGCAACTCGTCTACAAAAAAGTTTGTCTGTCTTAAAGTTTCGTACCCTATAGGGTACGTTAGAAAATTTAGACATTTAGAAAATTTTTATTATATTTTCTAAGCTCCAGTTCATTTATAAAACCATCAACACATAAACCAATGCTGAACTTTAATGTGGTTCTAAATTCTGCCCTGGCGTGCAATGTATCGGACACGTGATACTGCTGGCCTGTAAAGTCAACCTGCCATTTAGTCCTTCCTTCAATTCTTCTAGTCCTTCAGTTGAAGGACCCCGACTTCTACATACCCTTAAAGACAGTCTCAACCTAGTCCAAAGACTCCCTTCAGGTCGTCTACAGAGATTTCTTCGTCTGTGAGCCTGCCTTGTTCACACTATTCCTCGCTCGAATACAGAAACTTCATTCTGTTCCTCTATGGAGATTCTTTACATCGTTTATGTTTGTCTTCCTGACCTATGAGACACGTGATCTTGCTCGCCTCCAAGGCACTCTGCCTTTCAGTCCCCCTTTAAATTCCTCGAGTCGTTCAGTTCGCATTTAAAACCTGTCTTCGACATACTTTTAAATACTACCTACACCTAGTCCATAAACCTTATGCTCTAAATACCAGCTTATGTTCTGATCTTCAGAGATTATGTAGGGAATGCATTAGGTTCGCCTATAGACACTTTTTTATATCGTCACTGGGTCATACGACGTCTATTGATACTCCCTGGCTCCTTAGGTCGTCCATATAAATTCCTTTCAGTCCTTTTGTGGAGATTTCTGTGAGTCATTGTGGGCTCCTTGCTGATCTGCTCGTATGTAGAGCCTACCTTCAACTTTTATATAGAGACTGCCTTCAGTTCCTTTATAGAAAACTCCCTGGCCTTTTAAAAACATCCTGGTCTTCAGATCATATATAAAGGCTTCCTGGCTTTTTGTTGATCTATTTGTGAGTCTCTGTTCTTTACCTCATCTATTGCGACTCTCTGGGCTTCAGATCATTACAAATACTGCCTGTCATACAGTTCTTCCATTAACCCGTCCATAGAGATTCTCTGGCCTTGAGCTCGTCTTTAAGGACCACATGCCCTTCAATTTTTCTTTAGATGGACATGCCCTTCAAATCGCCTCTAAAGGTAGATTCCCAGCCCATTTTCTCTTCTATCGAGAGGGAATCTCCTTAGATAGTCTATAGAGATTCCCTGCCGCTTTTGGTCGTCGTAAAAGAAGCCCTCACCCTCAGATATTCAATTGGGACCGCCTCTCCTTCAGCTGGTCTATGTAGATTCCCTGGTGTTCAGTGAATTTATGGATACTCCCTGGCATCCAGCATGACTGTAGAGGCTTCCAGACCTTCAGATCTTCAATTGAGACTGGTGAATGGTGTTTCAGTCAGTCTAGGCGGACTCTCTAGCCTTCAGATCACCTGTAGAGACTCCCTTATCTGCAGCGCTTTTGTTGAGACCCCCTAGCTTTTTTCTCTTCTATTCATTTTGTCCGTAGAGACTCTCTGGCTTTCAGCTCATCTGTTGATTCATCCAAGGTCTTTGAAGGCGATCTGAATATCAGAATATCAGCTGGACTAAGGAGACTC
Source organism: Musca vetustissima (assembly GCF_032173495.1). Classification (NCBI taxonomy): domain Eukaryota; kingdom Metazoa; phylum Arthropoda; class Insecta; order Diptera; family Muscidae; genus Musca; species Musca vetustissima. Next base: position 411,060 of record NW_026886870.1, read on the forward strand.
CATTTATGAAGAAGTTCAATTGAGACTGCATATCATTAAGCCGGTGAATTAATATTCCCTGGGATTCAGTCCCCCTTTGCGGACTAACTGGCCTTCAGTTTGCCTATAGAGACTCGGTGCTCGCCAGCTCACCTGTTGAGACTCCTTGGCTTTCTTTCCGTCTATAGTCCTTGTCTGTAGAGACCTTCTGGTGTTCAGTTCGGCGATGGAGTCTTCCTGACCTACAGCTAGCTCTTCTGAACAGACACTTTGGCTTTTAGCTGGTTTTGGAAACTTACTGACCTTAAGATCAACTTTAGAGAGTCTCTGGACTTTATTTACCTGAACTCCCTGTCTTCAGTTCATCTGTTGATACTTTCAGGACTTCAACTCATCTGCCAATTGAGGCTTCCTGACCACAAGCTGGTCTATTTAAACTCTTTGGACATCCTGGTATACAGTTCGTGTATAATGCTAGACCTAATATATAAAGACCTCCTGGTCATCAACGCGTCTATTGGGACTTCCTGGCCTGCAGCTCGTCAGAATGGACTCCCTGGCCTTCGGCTCTTCTGAAGAGAGTCCCGCCTATAGAGGATTCCTGGTATACAGTACAGCTCACATATGCATATAAAGCCTAGTCTTTATCAGCTCGTCTGTAAATTGGGACTCCGTGACCAACCTGACCTGTTTAGAGTTCTGGCCTTCAGCCCGTCAATAGAGGCTTCCTGGTATACAGTTCAGTTTGGCTATGAAGACGGGCCTCAGCTCGTCTCTAAAGACGGACTTCGGCTCGCCTATAAAGCCGGGCTCCCCCTCGCATATGTAGAAGTACTTCAGCTCGGCTATGTAGACGTGCTCCAGCTCGCCTATGTAGACGTACTTCAGCTCCCCTATAAAGCCGGGCTCCCGCTCGCATATGTAGGCGCCTATAAATCCAGGCTTCAGCTCGCTTATAAAGACAGGCTTCGACTATAAATACTATGCTTCAGCTCGCCTATAAATATTAGATGGACTTCAGCTCGCCTATGAAGACTACGCTTCAGCTCGCCTATAAAGACGGGCTTTACAGCAAGCCTTTCGTTCGACTAGTGTATACAGACTCGATGACCTTCAGTTAGTCTATGGAAACTCTTAAGGCTTCAATCCTGTTCTATAAATGTTCCTGCCTTTTCTTATTGAATCTTCCTGGCCAACTGCTCTCTCTTGAACCACTGTTTTTCAATATTTTACTATTTCTTCCCCACGTTGATCAAACTTCCACACACGTACAGAGTTCAAACCTATGTTGTGAGCTGATAGAATTGTTCCGATTCTCAGTCTGATTAAGATCACAGCGACAGGCAGCAGCATCCAACAAAATGAACTATCAACACATTGGCAATTGTGGGCATAACATTGTAGTGTTCGGGAGAACAGAAGGGTACCCAAATGGAAATGGATGGATGTTGGGATGCTCAGAGGCATTCTATAGAGGGCGGACAGTCACCGACTATGACGACGACGATTTTAACGACTGAATGACATTCATGACTTTTTATTATTTGGGGGGACTTTAAATTCAATTGTATCTTTGACTTGTTTAATATTTTTGTGGATGAATGGTTGAATGGATGGCAGAATGAATGAGCGGCTGAATAAATGACTATGTGACAGTGTGAGTGTGTGTGTGAATATTTGGAGGGATAGCTTGTATGTTTTTCTCATAAAAAATGTTTGTTTGTATATTTGACGGCTTGTTTGGTTTTCTTTAAAAAAAAATTGCCATAAGCCTGTGTGTGCTTAGATCCAAATTTTTTTGTAGAACATGTCTCCTCTCTCGCACACAACAAGGGGTTGATGTGTGACACACACTGAATGGCATGATTGTCAGGAATATTTACTCTTCTCTAGCTAGATCGTGATGTCTTTTTTGTGTGCTTTTGTTGATTTGTTTGTCTTTCTGTCTGTCTGTATGTTTGGCTGTGGGGTAATACTCGGCTAACGATCTCTTGTCATTTATTATGATAATAGAGGTCAAAATAGTCAAATAAATGTTTCACAAATATCACAATTATCAATTCAATAAACAAATTCAGAAAAATGGGCATTCCTATTTATTTTGTGTTGTCCCTTCCCCCTAATTCCCCCTTTGCTTTCCATCTACTCTGTTTATTTTGCTTTCCCCGAATGATTTCAAGGTCTGGACACAATTTGAATGAAATATTATCTCAATAAAATAGTTTTATGTTTTGGGGAGATTTTGCGCGCCATGATTTATATTTTAATTTGAAGCGCAAAAAAATGCGGATCATCGGTTTACAATTAAAAAAACAGATATTGTTTGGACCACAATGTTTCTTTTTTTGCGAGAAATATTTTGACAATTAGAATTTTGATTTTTGAGGGGACTCACGTTATAAGTATTTAAGTGAATGGGATAGTGAAGATATGCTCTCTCTCTTTAAATACAATTGGGAATTCAGCAAAGCTTTCAGCCCTTCAGATATTCTATTAAATCTCTTTGGGCCTCCAGCTCATCTGTATGTAGTCCCAGAACTTCAGCTTATAAAGACTCCCTGACTTTCAGATTTGATATTAGGATTCCATAACTATTCAACTCATATTTAAAGACTCACTGACCTTAAGCTCGTCTAAGAAGATTCCCTGAACTTCGGCCGTTTCAATTAGGCTCTAACTCTTCCATAAAGAATCTTGGCCTGCATCTCGTCTATATATTCTGCCTGATATTCAGTTCATTCATGAAGATTCAATGATCTTCAGTACATCTAAGAAGATTTCCTAGTCTTCCTCGGTTTTTTGATTTAGGCATCCTGGTCTTTAGGCGTCCATAAGGACCCCCTGGCCTTCAGTTCTAGAAATACTTATTGATTCTAAGTCTTCAGCTGATGATGATATTCCCTGAACTTCATGTCATCTATTAAAACTTCTTTATACAGACTTTATAGTCCATAATATGCCCTCGCCTTAGCTCGTCTATGAAGACTCCCTGGCCCTCCAACTTGTCTGTAAAATCTTACTGATCCTTCAGCTTGTCTGTGAAGGCTCTTTGGTCCTTCAGCTCGTCTACAAAGACTTCTTGACTCTCAGCTAGTCTTCAGTTGTTTTATATAGTTTGTAACTTACTGGTCCTTCAGATCGCTTATAAAGGTCTTGAGCATGGTTATAAAGACGGAGTTCAGGTCTTCTTTAAAAATCGGTTTAAAAAGAAGAGGTTCAGCTCGAATATGAAGACGGTCTTCAGCTTGCCTATAAAGACTAGGCTTCAGCTCGGCTATAAAGACTAGGCTTCTGCACGTCTATAAAGATTAGGCTTCTGCTTGTCTATAAAGACTAGGCTTAAGCTCCCTTATAAAGACTAGGCTTAAGCTCCCCTATAAAGACTAGGCTTCAGCTCTATAAAGACTATAAAGAGACGGGCTTCAGGTCGCCTATAGAGACGGGCTTCACAGCTCGTGTATAAAGACGGGCTTCACAGCTCGTCTATAAAGACGGGCTTCACAGCTCGTCTATAAAGACGGGCTTCACAGCTCGTCTATAAAGACGGGCTTCACAGCTCGTCTATAAAGACGGGCTTCACAGCTCGTCTAAAAAGACCGTCTTCACAGCTCGTCTATAAAGACGGGCTTCACAGCTCGTCTATAAAGACGGGCTTCACAGCTCGTCTATAAAGACGGGCTTCACAGCACGTCTATAAAGACCGGCTTCACAGCACGTCTATAAAGACGGGCTTCACAGCACGTCTATAAAGACGGGCTTCACAGCTCGTCTATAAAGACGGGCTTCACAGCTCGTCTATAAAGACGGGCTTCACAGCACGTCTATAAAGACGGACTTCACAGCTCGTCTATAAAGAAGGGCTTCACAGCTCGTCTATAAAGACGGGCTTCACAGCACGTCTATAAAGACGGGCTTCACAGCTCGTCTATAAAGACGGGCTTCACAGCTCGTCTATAAAGACGGGCTTCACAGCACGTCTATAAAGACGGGCTTCACAGCTCGTCTATAAAGAAGGGCTTCACAGCTCGTCTATAAAGACGGGCTTCACAGCACGTCTATAAAGACGGACTTCACAGCTCGTCTATAAAGAAGGGCTTCACAGCTCGTCTATAAAGACGGGCTTCACAGCACGTCTATAAAGACGGGCTTCACAGCACGTCTATAAAGACGGGCTTCACAGCACGTCTATAAAGACGGACTTCACAGCTCGTCTATAAAGACGGACTTCACAGCTCGTCTACAAAGACGGACTTCACAGCTCGTCTATAAAGACACGTTTCAGCTCGTCTATGTAATCACTTCAGCTCGTTCATAGCCCCTGACATTCGGATGGCTATTAACGAGCTGAAGGCCACGAAGACCCCTGTCATTCAGATGGTGTTCATGGCCTTCAGTTGGCATTCAGCTCGCCTGTAAGGTTTATCTGAGTTTAATAAACCTTACATAAAGACTCCCTGGGCTGTATGTGGTCTATACAACTTCCTTGCCCTTCAGTTGGTCTATAAAAACAGTCGCGGTTTCAGATCGTCTATAAATACTCCCTGACCTTGTGCTCATTTATAGAGACATCATTATTAATCTCTCTCTTCTTTCTTTCCTTTCAGAGCAAAAACATCTTCATCAAAGAGGAGCCAATTGATGGTCTCAAGGATTTGCCACCGCCAATATGCAGTATATCGGATATATCAGATCACGAAGCGTCATTAGGTAAGTCAAAAACATATTCCAATAATTTTTCAATCACTAAGGAGATCTAAATTTCAAAATTTGTTTTGAATATATTTTGTTATTATCACTTAAAATTTCTTTTGAATGCAGTTTCTTCCATAGTTGTTGAACAAATATTTTTAGCATTTTTTGTTATGTTATTTTTTACCTTGCGATAAAATTTGAAACGAAGAAAAAATATCTGTTCTTTTCAAAACAATTAAAAATACATTGAAATCAGAAATAATGAACGATATCATCAGCCTGAACATTTGCAATCAGTGGGGGAGGTAAATTGGAGTGTTGGAATTGATTAACACAAAAGGTTATTTGATAAAATTCAATAAAATATAGGTGAGGGTGTGTTAGAGAGAGAGTACACCAAATGTTCTTGGAATTCCTGACTGTTATATTTTTGCACGCGCAATTTCTAATTATGGATAGATATCGGCAAATAAAAACAAAAAATGAAGTTGAAGGGGAGGAGCATGGGAGGGCGATCTATGAGGGATAGGGTAACAATGTTAGGAAATATATTTTAGTAAAAATAAATAGTCAGAGACGAGCTTATGGAAACTTTGAAGACGGCCTGAAGAGTGAGTCTCTGAGATAAAGTATAGACAATGGTGGCTCAATACCGCTGAAGGCCAGGTACTCTTTACGGACGAACAAAGGGCAACCGAGTTTTTATAGAGGAGCTAACAGCTAGAATCATTATATACGAGTTGAAATCCAAGAAGTCTTTATAAATGAGCCGAAGAATAATGAGTCTCTATGGACGATTTGGAGATCGAAGAGTCTGAATATCATGACCTAAAGGTTTCGGAACACTGTATATGCAAGCTGAAGGCCAGGGATTCTTGATATACAATTTGAATAGCTATTAAATTTTCTGGGCTTCAGATCGTTGCCAGATCCTGCCCAAAACTGTTATAATTTTTCTTGTGCAAGTATTCCTTCCTCCTTCTACAAAGTCTACCCTAACCCTCAATCGCCTATAAAGCCCCCTTGGCTCTACATGGTTGTAACCAAAATTTTGAATCCTCCCCCCTATGCATCCAAATAAATAATGCAGCAGTTCCAATATTAACATCGAAACTTATTTTCGTTTCAAATATTCTATAGCTATATAGGAAAGGAAAAACACATTTTCAATCGAATATTTCATTACAGTTGTCTTTTTCTGTGTTGTTTTTGTTATTTGACATTCCAAAAACAACACCACAAGCCACAAAACGCAATAAAGACATAACTCTGCGACACCAAATACCGCCAAATGAGAGGTTGTTGATAAGATAAGAAGTCGGACCGACAGATAGACAAACATATATATTTTTGTTATTAACATTTGGTTGTTGTAGTTGTTTGCTAGTGAAAATATGTGTATTTCTTTTCTTGCTTTGTTATGACAAATTGTGGGAGAGAAATTTAAAAAAAAAAATATTGGGAATGGCCTTGTACCTCTGCAAAAATGGCGAAGAAAATCCATGTGGAGCTTCAAATTTTCCAAAAAATATGTCAATTTAAAATTACCAGGTCCGGATCTCCATATTGATTAGCAGGATGTCGGGGGAATCTTTGTACACCACCTGCAGACAGGACGACTTATAATCCAGGTTATAATCCAGGTATAGTAGTTATAAAGGTTGGTGAGTCTTAACAGACGAGCTGGTGTTCTATTGATTTACTAGAGGTCGTGGGTCTTTATAAAAGAGTTTGATGTCGAGACAAAGCTTAAGGTTTGGGAATCATTATAAACGAGCCGGCGGACTAAGCTGGAAAAGTCGTTACACGTCAGGTGGAAATTAGGGAGTCTTTATACACCAAATGGAAATAATCTTATTGTCCAGCTGGAGGTCGGAGAGACTTTATAAAGAGCTGAAGGTCAGGGAGTCTTTATATGCCAGGTGGAAATCAGGGAGTCTTTACAGTCCAGCTAGAGGTCGGGGAGACATTATAAAGGAGCTGCAGAATTGAAGGCTAGGGAATCTTAATACATGAGTTGGAAATCTAGGAAATCTTTATTATTCACATAGAGGCCGGAAAGTTTTTACAGAGTCTTTAACGTATATACCAGCTGGAAGACGGGGAGTCTTTGTAGAAGAACTGAAGGCCAGAGAGTCTTTATACACGAGGTGGTCTTTATAATTCAGCTAGAGGTCGGAGAGTCTTTACAGACCACTTAGAATTCAGGAAGTCTTTTTTTAGGAAAGCTGCAGGTGAGGGAGATTTAATAGTCGAACTAAAGGTCGGTGCGCGGAGTTCAGCCTAGACAGAATTACATCATGGAATTTCTGAAGATCATGGATACTTTATAGACGAGTTAAAGGTCTTTATAGACGAACTGAAGGCTGGTCTATACAGACCAGCAGGACGTCAATCAGACTTTTTAGACCAGCTGAAAGCCAGGGAGTCTTTGAAGTAATCCTAGACGTTGGAGAGTGTTTGAAGGCCAGATGGTGATCAGTGAGTCATTATTGACCAGCTGAACGGAAGGGAATATTAGTAGAACAGCTAGAGGTCAAGGAGCTGGTATAGGGAGTCTTTACAGATCAGCTAGAGTTCAGGAAGTCTTGTTAGAAGAGCTATATGTATGAGAAAATCTTAGGAGGACAAGGAGTTTTTATAGCTTAGCAAAAGGTCAGAGAGGCTTGTTATACGAGCTGGAGTCAGGGTGTCTTTAGAGACTTATTAGAGTTCAGGAAGTGTTTATAGAAGAAGTAAATGTAAGGGAGACGAGCTGACCGCCCGGGACTCTTTATAGAACAGCTGCAGGCCAATGAATCTTTGCATACCAGCTGAAAGCCAGGAAGTTTTTATACAACACCTGGAGGACAGGTAGTCCTTTTAGGCCAGCTGAACGCCAATGAGTGTTTATAGAGCATCTGGAAGCAAATGGAGTGCTTATACATCCGATGGCGTTCAGATGAGCTGAAGGTCAGGGATTTTTTACATACCAGCGCGAGGTAAAGGCTGAAGCTGAATGTCAGGCCAGGAATCTTTATGCAAAAGTTTGATGCCATGGAGTCTTTTTAAGCCAGCTATATAGCCGAGCTGGCGGATCAAAAAATATTATTAGACGGGCTCAGGTCTGGATGTCTTTATAGCCGAGGGAGTCTTTATAGCCGATCTCAATGTCTGGCTGTCTTTATAGACCAGATCCAGTGTTTATATACCAGCAGCACAACTGGGTTTCTTTATAGACTAGCTGCAGGTCAGGTAGTCTTTATAGCTGAACATGTGGACTAGAAAATGTTTATGGCGAGCTGAATGTATGTGTGGCTTTATAGACCAGCTCCAGTCTTTATAGGCAAGTAGCAGATACGGGTGTCTTTATAGACTAACAGGGTCTTTGTAGCCGAGCTGAATGTCTGTGTGTCTTTATAGACCAGCTCAAGTCTTTATAGGCCATCGACACATCTTGATGCCTTTGTAGACTATCTGCAAGTCAGGGAGTCTTTATAACCGAGCAGAATATTTGTATATCCGATCTGAATGCCTGGGTGGCTTTATAGACCTTCTCTTGTCTTTATAAGCCAGCTGCAGGTCTGGGAATCTTTATAGCCGATACGATGGACCAAAAATTATAATAGACGAGCTGAAAGTCTTTATAGCCGATGTGGCGAACAAGGAAATTTTAATAACCGAGCTGGTGGACTACATGAGCTGAATGTCTCTAAAGACCATCTCTAGTCTTTATAAGCTATCAGCAGCTCTGGGCGTCTTTATAGAGTAGCTGCGGGTCAGGGAGTATTTTTAACCGAGCTGGTGGACAAAAACCTTTTTGTAGCCGATCTGAATGCCTGGGTGGCTTTATAGACCAGCTTCAGTCATTATAGACCAACAGCAGACATGGGTGTATTTATAGACCTGCTGCAGGTCTGGTAGTCTTTATAGCCGAGCTGACGTACCAGGAAATTTTAATAACCGAGTTGGAGGTCAGGAAGTATGTATACGAACTGAAGGCCAGGGAGACTTTTTAGATGAGCTAAAAGCCAGGGTGTTTTTATAGGGGGTCGAGGTCCATCCAGAATTCAGAAAGTCTTTTAGGCATCAAAAGACCGAGAAATCTTTATGCAGAAGCTGGAGATCAGGGAATCTTTATAGGCGGGTTGACGAACCAGAAAGTCTTAATATATGAGCTGGAAGTCGGGCAGTCTTAATAAAAGCGCTGGACGTATGGTAGTGCTGAAGTGGAGGTGCTGGCGACTTTAAAGACCACCCGGAGCATAGAGAGTCTTTATCGAAGAACTGAATGTCTAGAGCCTTTATAGATCAGCTGGAGGACAGGGAATCTTTATAGTCTTGAAATTATTTTAAACATTTGCTAATTAAAATTTTTAGGCCCTACTAATTCCATGACAATATTTTCCTTTGTGAAGATTTTCAAAAAAAAAAAAAAAATTAGATCCATTTTGGTTTTATAAATCACTCATCTCCAGTTTTTTTTTCTTAAAGAATGGACAACTGTCCCTTAACTAATAATACATCGTTTTTGCTATGCTTTTGTTGTTGTTCCCTCCACTGCTAACCTGTCAACAGATTCGACCATCAAATCCCCAATTAAAAGTTCAACAAAAATAAAATTTGTTATGCAGAATGCACATCGACATTTGTGCACGAATGGCTGCTAAGTTAGCCGCGGCCGGGTGGTCATCGAATTATGGGGAACGTGGCGGTCATCAATATTATTCTTCTTCTTAGGCTTTTTTATTGGTCTTTGCCATTCACATGATGAGAGAAGGAGGTGGCAGCCAAATGGCCACAAATGATAAGCCATGTTTTCGATTTAATCAAAAAAATACAAAATTCACAGATTTATTTTCATGGATACTTGACTGAGCTCGTATAATTTTCATCAAATAAAAGTCACGTCGTTTATTTCCGGTCAAATAAGCAAGCGAACAGAAAAAAACCAACAACAACAAAAGCATTTCAATAACAAACTACCATATCAAACAAATAATAAATAAGAAAAAAAGAAAAAAATTATGAAAAAATCACACACACAAAAAATTATGCCCGCGCCTAGCAGAACCTTATTTGCATGCTGCCGAGGCCCATAAGGAGCTCTAAGTGGCTGTCAGCAAAAAAAAAAAAATCTAGAAAAACAAAACACCATCAATGATTTGTTTTTGTTGGAGGATTCTTCCATGCGTAATCGAGTGTGTGTGACTTCTGGTCTTAAGTGTTGCAGTTTGTTCGTAGGTTCGTTCGCTGCGCCTTATCCAAACACTAGTGGCGGGATAGACAGCCGGCAACTATTGCAGCTACTCCTTCAAATGTGTACATTGGCATTCATAGTTTATTTTTTTTTTCATTATTGCTGCTTGTTTGTTGTTTTGTCTTCTTCTTCTTCATCTTTTTATTATTTTGCAGTTTTGTGGGATTTTGAACACCCCCTCAGTTGTTCGCCTAGGTTCGTTGCCATACTTCTTTCTTTCGCTCTACCCTATCATAACCATACCGAACGATCGTCCGTCCGTCCATCCATCCGACCATTTGTAACCATATTGTAATTTATTTGGTATCTTTAAGTTGTTTGTTGTGTTTTGATGTTATTGTTGTTGTTGTTTTTGGTGGTGTCACTTCTTTGCTCCTCGAAGAGGCCCAGGGAAAATACCGACGCACTCAATCCCATTTGCTTGCCAACTTACACACACCCAACAGAAATAGAAATTATGAATGGCATAAAAAATGATTGAATTGCAGTTCCCCATTGACTAAGTCACAATACACAGAGTTGGGCAATAAAATAGCAGAGGTGGGGAGAAATGTCTTCAGATACAAAAATTATCTCTTTGGAGGGCCTTCTTAGACGAGCGGAAAGTCAAAAAGTCTCAAGGAAACTTTCTAGAAGAGCTAGAGGTCAGGGTGTCTTTATAGGCCAGGTGAATGTCAGGATGTCTTTATAGGCCAGGTGAAGGTCGGAATGTCTTTGAGACGAGATGGAGACCACATAGTTTTTATAGACAGGATAGAGGTCAGGGAGATTTATAGCCAAATATAGGGAGTGTTTCTATCAGCTGGAGTCCGTATAGATCAACTGGAGGCCAGATAATCTCTGGATCAGCTGGAGAACACCAGCTAGTGTAGGAGAGTCTTGTAGGAGAGCTGACGGCCAAGAGATTTTTATAGACAAGATGTAGCTTAGGAAGTCTTTTTATATGACTAGAACAACAGGAAATCTATATACACCAGCTGGAAGTCAGGGGGTATTTATACGACAGTTGGAGGCCAGGGAGTCTTGAACGACGAGCTTTAGACCAGATAATGTTTATTGGTCACCTGAAGGTCAGAAAGTATTTATTTCTATAGTTGGAGGTCTCTTAATTGAGCTGCTGATCAATGAGTTCTTATGGGCCAAGTAGAAGTCGAAGGATCTTTATAGACAAGCTGGAGGTCAGATAGAATTTATATACGTGGGGGTCTTGGTCTCTGGAGTATAGGAAGTCTTTATAGATGACTTGGAGGGCAGGGAGTCTTCATAGCCGAACTGAATTGTAAGGGGTATTTATAAAAAAGACAAGATATTTTTTATAGGCCAGCTGGAGGACAAGGAGTATTTATAGATAAGTTGAAGGGTCAATTGGTTTTTATAAACGAGCTGAAGGGATAAGTGGTCCTTATAAACAAGTTAGAGATCAGGGTATCTTTATTGGCCACGTTTTTATAGGACAGAGGAAGAGAAGAGCTGGAGTGTAGAGAATCTTTATAGATAAGCTGGTGGACAGGGAGTCTTTGTAGTCAAGCAGAATCATTATAGAAGAGCTGGAGTGTAGAGAATCTTTATAGATAAGCTGGTGGATAAGCTGGTTTGTAGTCAAGCTGGAGGACAGGAAATCTTTAAAGACAGGCTGAAGTTCAGGGAATCTTAGGCGGGGGCAAGAAAAACCTTACCTCCTATAGACCAGCTAGAGGTCAGGAATTATGTATAGAGCTGCTGGAGTTCTAGAAGTCTTTATAGATTAGTTTGAGTTCAGGGAGTCTGTATATATATGCAATATGTCAGGGAGTCTTTATAGACGAGATAGAGACCAGATATTTTTTATATGCGAGCTAAAGGTTAATTATAGACCAGCTAGAGATCAGTCTTAAAAGTCGAATATAGGGAGTGTTTATACCAGCTGGAGTCCTTATAGACCTTATAGGGGTTATATACCAGGTAGAGGTCTGAGATTCTGTACATACCTTCAGTATAGACCGAGTCAGGTGTCTGGTTCTCTCAATAGGCCAGTTAGTGATCAATGAGAGTTCATAGACGAACTTTATATAAGTCGAGGTATCTTTAAAGATGACTTGGAGGACAGAGTCTTCTTTATAGAAGTACAGGGAGTTTTTAGATACGATAAGGAGGTCAGAGAGTCTTTATAAAGATGTGATGAATCTTTACAGGCCAAGTAGAGGTCAGGGATTCTGTATAGACCTGCTGGAGTCAGTTCATAAACGTGCTCAAGGGAGAATTTGTAGATGAACAGAGGGCAGTATTTCTAGACTACCTGAAGGTCAGGGAGACGTTTTTAGAAACGAGCTTGATGAAATCTTTATACTCGTAGACAGCATAACTGTCTTTAATGAAGCGGCATTTTTGGACGTGATCAAAAGAAATTTTAACATCGAGCTGAGGGGAGGATTTATAGACGAGAGCTAGAGGTTGTATTTATGGAGTGGTATGGAGGATGTAGTCATAGACAAACTCGAGGTGCGTCCTTATAGGCAACCAATGGATGCGTTGCTTTAGATGTAATGGAGTTTGATTTTAGAGGCCGTCTAATAGGGAGCTTGTAGATACGGGATGAAGGGGGTCTTTATAGAGGGCGGAATTTATCGACGAAAGCTGGAGAGAGTATTTATAGACAATAGCTGGAGAGAGTCCTTATATAGAAGGAATATTAAAGACGACATGTAGGTGGTATTTGTGGAGGTGATGGCAGGAGTCTTTATAAATGCGATCCAGGCCATCTTTACATACTTCTCCTATACAGAAGAGGTGGGCCGTCTTTATAGACGAAAACTGGATGAATCAACATGAAGGGTGATGGGCTTGGTGGATTCTTAGACGAACCTGATTATTATTTTTGTTTTATGTGTGCTGGATTGAATATTTATGGGAACTGGGTGGAGTGATTTAGAGACAAGCTCGGCGGAATCGTTATAGATTAGCTGGAGGGAGTCATTATGTAAAAGCTGGTACAGAGATCTGGACGAGCTGAAGGTGCCCGTATAAACGAGCTAAGGGTGGGCATTGTGGGTTCTTAGACGAACCTGATTATTATTTTTTATGTGAGATGGATCGAATTTTTTTGAGGACTGAGCGGAGTGATTTAGAGGCAAGTTCGGCAGAATCGTTATAGATTAGCTGGAGGGCCAATCTTTAAAAACGAGGTTTGGACGAGCTGAACTTGTTTTTTTTTTTCTTTTTTTTCGTCTTGCTAAATATTAGTTGTGCTCTTTAATTTAACACAACTGCCATTGGGTTTTTCTTTCATTGATTTTTTCTTTTGCGGTCTTAGGAGGCCTCCTCTTTGTCTGACGACACCACGCACCAAGAAAATTGCACTTTAATAAAGTTTATTTTAATTTTTCTTCTTCTATCGCTTTTTTATTTGTTTGCATTGATACCTTACCCCGTCACAACCCCCCAACACTTATTACGCTTGCCAATTTTCTTTACATAATTTCTAAATATTGTGGCCGATGTTGTTGTTGTTGTTTGATAATTTTTTTAAATGGTACTGTGGGTAGTCCATGTGACATTACAAACAACCAAACCAGGCAACCAAGCAATCCAACTATTGGATTAATGAATGGTTGGCGGGATGGATGACTAGTCAGTTGGTTGGCGGGATGACTGATTTCGATAGATAGGTGAATGGATGACTGTTGCTGTTGTGGACGACGATGAGTGGTTCGGTGTGCTGGTGCGATGGTTGTGTGCCCCCTTTCGAACTATAAAAAGTAGGTGTGTTTTTGATTGAAATTAACCAAGTGTCAGAAAAATTTTCTTATTGTAAAAAAAGAAAAAAAATCATTTGCGTTTTTTTACAGTTTGCTGCTGCAGGCATTTTCCAATATTCTGTCACAAACAAATATATACATTTATATGTGTATTGTATGCATATTTATTAATAGTAAAGTTAATGAACTATGCAAATACAAAAATATATATAAAAACCTGAATGGCGTAAATAAATTTTTTATAGATTTTTAATAAATTTATTGAGGCATATTTACAATACGAACAATTTCATCGCATTCGAATAGAACAGAAAGCAATTTGTAATATTCGATTGGCGAGGCCGTGAAATTTAATTATTATTATTAGAATATTAAAATTTATTATGAATTTGACGAGTCTTTAAAAATGAGCTGAAGGGAGTCTTTATAGACGTGCTGGGGGAGGCTTTATAGACGAGATGGAGGGAGTCCTTCATAGTTGAAGGAAGTATTTCAATGATGAGAGAAAGGGAATCTTTATAGACGAGCTGAAGGTAGTTTTTCTAGGCGACCTGAAGGGAGTCTTTCGTAGACGAGCTAAAGAAAGTACCTATAGGGACTGCCTTCAGTTCTTCTGTAAAGATTCCCTTTAGCGGGCCTGTAAACAATTCCCTCCATTTCGCTTAGAAACACCCCATTATGCTCCCCTGTAAGAATCCCCGCAGACTGAAGACTCTTTTAAGTCATATGTGCTAAGGACAGTATTTAGAGAAATGTATGTGAGTCCCTGCCATTTGGCCTACCACACAGTGACTGAGCCACAGGCGGAATTACGCCCACCAGCGCACAAACACCGAAGTGCTGTTCCAATTGGAGATCATGCAGAAGGCACACTCTCCTCCTTTGTGAGGGGTGAAACCACAAACCCCGCGATGCTCCCCAGGGGGCCACACAAATTGTCAGGCTGAATCGACAGATTCAGGGGCACCTGACACCCGCGGTACGGATAACCTCCGATCAGGCTCGAGAACGAAACCTCTCCCAGTTTGACACAAGTCAGGGCTGGTATCCTAATACAAAAACGGACGACGCAATACATTTACTACGTTTCCGCAGCAGCAACACTGCTAGTGGCAAGCAGAACACCGCCACCGGTAGCAACGACGATGTACAAGAAGACAGAACACAAACAATTAACATGATGTCCACACGGACTGCACCAAGGGTCCATAGGACCGCGGCAACGGATACCACGACTCAAACATTTCACGCAACCGCCCTCAAGGACAGCCTTCACGACATCCACATGAGGCGTGAACCTCGTGTAAAAGACAAAAACCGCGAACAACCCAGGATGCAACCGCCATCACGAGCCATCACTACCACAGTAGATGAAGACTTTCTGACTTTCAGATCATTTATAGACCTTACATGACTATAAATTTGTCTGTAGATACCCTGTCAGTAGATTTGCCTTCCTGGCCTTCAGCTCGCATATTAGGCCTTCCTGAATTTCAGCTCATGTATAAAGTCTACTAGACTTTCTGCTCAACTTCCTGTCCTTCAGATCTTTAAAAAACACCTAGCCTTCAGGTCACCTATTAATACAAGGACTGCTAATATTCGTCTGGACTAATAAGGAATATTTATCATCAATGTGTAAGATCGTCGTTAAGTTCGGCCTGACCGATCGTTTTATACCAGCATGCACATTGACAATACCTAAAATCGATCGGATCAGTTATATGGAGCACATGGCACAGCTCTTCTGTTTGTACAAAAGTAGATATCAATTTAGAAATAATAATGTCGGAAAATTGGGCTAGGACCTTGAATATACCGAAAACATGTTTGTAATACTCAAAAGTAAAGACAATTTGGAGGCTTGATTATTTTTGTAGGAGGATTCCACATCCAATGAGAATTCAAAATATCAAATTATAACCAAATTGGGTTGAAAATGGTGATTAGAGTGCCCAAAAAATACCGAACAATGGTAAGTACCCTCATATGGAGAACCGTCTAATTAGAATCGAAAACTACGAAATATAAGTCATTTGGGCGCCAATCCAGGGTGGTATGACTGATGATCCATCTATTTCACATTTTAGCCGGTAAATAAATCACTTCTTGGAGTCGATGTGTGAGACCAAACGAATGATTCGTATTACTATATACCTAAAAAATTATTATATATTATTATAGACCTAAAAAATTGACACTTTGTGGGGGAGTTATTAGAAGGAGAAGGCCGATGTGTCGCCTCTTCGAACATGATGTGTTATAAAACTAATCGGACACTCCATTCGCTTCATATCAAACTTAAAAATATTCAACGTTTTCAAAAATTCCCTGGGACCACAAGGAGTGGGCCGCTGAAACCTACCTTCGAAGTTCATCTAGGTTTGGTAAAAATATTACGATATGTAAAGTTTGGTTTAAATCGAATACTAGGTTCGCATGATATTTACAAAAAATTGTTTTCTAGTTAAATTACGATAATTTTGAGGGGTGGAAAGGGGTACCAGAAGATGTGAGACCAATATTCCCCATCTTCCGATATGATTCAAGTTTGAAAGAAATATAATACGTAATGTTTAAATTAAAACTGTTATTCGCTTCGAGAGTTATCGTGCGCTTCAGCCAGACTGATAGTCTACCTATAGGCGGACGGACATTTGTAAATCGACTCCAAATTCTCTGAAACGGATTTTATTCAAAGAAACTTAAATTCTAAAACCAAAATTTCGATAAGGCATATTTTAACCACAGAAAAGTGTATAATATACCCTCATTCACCCTAAGGATAAGGGTATAAATGTTGACAATATATTTTCATTTTTTATTGCAATTTAATTTCTTTTGAGCCACTATAAACTACACAATACATTGTCGTATGTAAATTCGTACTAGATACGTTTATGCAAAGATATATCAAATTTGCCAATGGAAATGTAAGATGGCGTCTGACACATTTAATATTGTCGAATCTTTACATAGATATAAGCTGGTATAAATAGGCTCTGTGGCCTTCAGTTCTTCTAAACATACCGTCCTCTTGACATAGATATAAGCTGGTATAAATAGGCTCTCTGGTCTTCAGTACTCCTAAAAATATCCTCTGCTTCGGTATGACCATGAAGTCTTGCTGCATTGTTTTAAGACTCCCTGACCTAAAACTGGCCTATAGAGACTTTCCATAGCTTAAAGTAGCTTTCAAGAGGAATAAATTCACATTTAAAAACTCCCTGGGGTTTATTGTGTAAATTTCTGATTTCTTTAAAATTCCGTATCTACCCATAGGTATGTTCATATGTAGAGCATATGTTCGAAATATCTGCATACATTGTGTTTGCAACTATTTCACTTTTCCATTTCTAGTAAAAAATGTATATGTTTGTGTATTTTTTTTTATAAACATACAGAATTTCTTATCAGTTCATGAAAATCTTCAATTCAATGTCACACTTTACTTGTTTTGCTTTATACACCACCCTCCCACAAACAATTGTTTTTTTTTTTTTTTTTGTTATTTCATTTAATGAAATTTTAATGTTTTTGGTCGCCATGGCCTGACATGTCTATCAAAATATTATGACTGATAAATGAGGTACGCCTATGAAATGGTTTCAATCGTAGAAGAGGGTAGTTGTCTTGTGACGGAATTTTTAAGGTAAATACGAACTGTACGGGGACGTATTTCACAAATATTAATGAACACGGGTAGAAATTCTTCTCTATAACGAATGCCCTTTATTACAAACTTATTCGCCATTCCATTATTCCCTAATGATAAGTTCGACTGGGTACATTGTAGGATTTTCAGATCGCATACTGCAAGCAATATTCCTTTTTTCTACTTTTCTGAATTCGATTGTAGTTTTAACAATTAACAATAACTCTCCTACATTTCCCTGCAAATTCTCTTAACCATTTAAATATCAATTTGTGTGAGAGAAATTCGTGAGTGTACTGAGAAATTTCTCATCATTCTCCCCAATACCATTTTTTCTGCTAGTTTTCCTCACAGATGCTGCAAGCATCAAAACGACTACACCATCCATTCATTCATTCTTTCGTTTTCAAAACGTCCATTGATCGTTTTGCGCTTTTTATTTCATAGAAGAACAAAAACAAGAAACAACATTACAAAACTACCGAGCGACCGACCAACCAACGACCACACAATGAATGACGATGCAGAAGAAAAGCGAAAATATCAAAATCATGAAGAAAAAAAAACGCGAAAGAAAAGGAATCGTTATTTTTGCACACAACTATAAAATCCCGATCCAATGGAGCAGCCGCCAACAACAATGTTTTCAATTCGTTTTTTTTTTTCAATTTTAGAGTTGTCGTTTTTCGAAGTAAAAATTCTACCAATTTGTATACCCTGGTAATTTTAGGTAATGATAATTATTTAGGATCTGAAATAGACCAAAAAGTGTATTTTGCATGTATTTTTTATGATCGCTCCACAAGCTATTCATCATGAAGATCGGTCAATGATTAGCGGAACCTAGACTTGAGTATGAAAAATTACAAAATTTCTATTTACTTTGCCAATATATTGTTCGGAAAATGATCGGAGTAAAACCTTATATTAATATCAATGGACCAATGAAAAACATGAAATTACACATATACATTCCAGTCTGATAATGACCGGTTAACATTTAACAGGTACAGGGATTTCAAAAGCATTGTTAGAGACGTAAACAATGGCGAAACTGGGTTAATAATCAGGATTTAACACCTTAGAAAGATTTATGTTCAGTGATGCGTGTGAAGTATTATATGGTCCATCTATTAGTCAGACGGAGGACCAGGGCCAGATTTATTTCAGGGCTTTCAGTCTCAGCATTCTACAACCTATTGCAACCCTTCCTCAAAATTTTTTCCAAGCTCGTCGGTCTTCGGAATTTATTATGTCAAATCAAATTACTTATTTACATCGATCGGTAAAAGTTTATGTTGTAATTGCTACTAGAGGATAGATTTGCAACATGTATATATAAACACAGCCATGAAATTAAATAGATTCCTGAATTTAAGCGGAAACATTAAAAAGAAAAACAATTTTAATAAATATTTTCATGATGTCATTCATAGTCAATTTTTTCAATATTAATTAGAATACAAGTAAAAATTCATATAATTAGGAGAAAGCCACCATTTTTACCAAAAAATGTAAACAGTTCATTAATATCACAACTAATTTCCTACTTCGCTCTACTTTGCCACTATTTGTGCTCATTTTTCCTCTTTCCCTCCCTCTTCTTTTTTTGGCAAAAACTAATGTATTCCTCCCAAAAACAGAAAAAAACACAATCACCATCATTCATTGTTCGGCTGTGTTTTGGTATAGTCCTCTCCCGCCTCACCCCTCACTTTGTGATTCTTAATTTGCAACAGTTTGTTTGACTACTGTTGCTGTTAATAACAACCGCCGACCCTTTACTCGCTCTATTATGCGTAGTTTTGCATTCCATTGTTTCGTTATTACAGACACTCTTACGAACCTCTGCATTGGTGTTATAAAATTCGCATATGTATTTTCCAAATTATTTCGATATAAATGCTAAATAAAATATATCAAAAATGTGTAAATACGAGCCACCAGCCCAATGGTTAACATTATATATGATTTTTCTAATAATGCAGAACATGAACATGGAAGTAAATAAGAAACAAAACAGAAAAATAACAAGTGAAAAAAGCGTTAAGTTCGGTCGGGCCGAACTTTAGATACCCTCCACCTCCACAGATACTAGGATCGAAAATATAGGGTACATACCCAAAAGTGCACCTATACCGAAAATTCAACGAAGTTTACCTGCCTGCAGACAAAAGTCAAACCTATGCAAAAAAAAAATCAGCACCCTATCTCAATTCCTTCAGATGATAGCGTGGTTACAACAGACGGACGGACTTTAAAGGGGCTTATATATACCCTAAAAGGGGGTGAATATTAATAACTTTTGGTAGGGATGGCTAGATCGTCTTAGAATTTTACGCTGATCAAGAATATATATTCTTTATAGGGTCGGAATGAATATTTCGATGAGTTACAAACAGAATGACAAAATTAATATACCCGTCGTACTATGGTGGAGGGTATAAAAACGACCAACGACCCAATGTCAAGATTCCAGCTCCATCGGTTCAATATAAATCCAAATTGTACCAAATTTAGTGTCATTTAGTACACAATAATTGGTACCCTTTAGTACACATTAGTACGAATTTCCAAAACGTTCTGCATAGGCTAATCCTACTCCTCAGCAGTGATCTTAACTTCAAATTTCAAGAGTCCATCTCAATCAGTTCACCCAAAATTCAAATTGTTACCTTTGGTACACAAAAAAAAAAAAAAAAACAGTGAGCGGAGCAGTATAGTCGGACGGGGCCGACCATACGATACCCTACACAACTACCGCGGAACTCAAATTTTCTGTGGATATTTATTCCGAGCCTGGACAATATTTCATGATATTTGTACCCTCTTGTCCGATTAGCGGTAAACAGCACCTCTTCCTCACACTGACATATTTTCCGAATATTACGAGTATTCAGTACAGCTATTGTCCAGATTCCCTTCACCGTGGGTTGTGTTGTGATGTCGGCTTTCATTTGTGGTCTATAGATCGACTCGAAAACAACACAAAAAATTAAGTTTACGGTCCACTTCATTCCAAAATTATTATCTGATCATCACAGAAAATTATAGGCGTTGTTCTTGACCATAAATGGAACCTCATGGAACATTTCAAAGCGATCAGCGGAACCTCTAGAGTGATAATGGGTTATTATTAAATAATATACGAATCGGAGATACCTGTAAATATTTAGGTGTAACTCCCAAATCCGAGCACATACAACAATATAATTGGTATTAATTTAAAGGTGAACCACTCCTCTGGGATATAATATAAACTTCTCGGGTCTATGTCCTTCAGGGGTAAATATATACGCTATAGAATATAAATTTTGCAATTTTTCACACAAAAGTCAGGGTCCATTTGACCCGCTAAATATTGACCGATCTTTATTAAAACAGGCATGCTTATTCTTTGGTCCGATCCTCTTCTCCATGGAAAATTTCACGATGTTCGTGCCATTATTGCGGCCTCTGGAGCGACCAGAAAAACCGACAAAAATATAGTATTTGGTCCATTTCATCACCTAAATATTAACCCATATTTCCCAAAAACAATAGGGGTCTTCATTGGCCTGAAACCATCTTACATGCAAAATTTCGTGAAGATTGGTCCATAACTGTGGCCTGTATCGTGTTTACAAATTATAATGGACAGACGGACAGACGGACGGACGGACACACATGTCTAGATCGACTCAGCTAGTCGAGATATGACGATCGGTATGCTTAAAGGTGGGTGTAGGACCAATATTTCGCGGCGTTACAAACTTTTGGGGCTGCACAAAGCAATAATACCCTGACAACATAGTTGTG
This sequence comes from Musca vetustissima, assembly GCF_032173495.1. Classification (NCBI taxonomy): domain Eukaryota; kingdom Metazoa; phylum Arthropoda; class Insecta; order Diptera; family Muscidae; genus Musca; species Musca vetustissima. The sequence continues at coordinate 432,157 of NW_026886870.1, forward strand.
TAGGGTATAATTAATTTCCAGAACTACCTAAATATCCCAATCCTACACTCCGACGGTAATGTTAATTTCAAATTTCAGGATTCATGCGTCATTTGTACCTCCAAATTAAATTTGTTCCAAATATAGTACCACATAGTATTTTTCGTACACATGAGTACACGTTTTCAAAACCATCTCCTTATATCGGCCCAACTTCTCAATAAGTTTTTAGTTCTATCTATTCACATGCTACAAAATTGTACCATTTGCTATATCTATTCTTCACTCCATTGATGACCTTCATTTCAAATTTAAGAGTCCTACCTCTACCGGTTTGTCAAATACAAATGGTACCACATTTAGTACTTTTTCGTACCGTTCTAGATCGAATTTCCAAAAACACAGCCTTTTCTATCAAGAGTGACCCTCACTCACAGTTTCAAAATTCTGGCTTCAGCCGTTTCGTCTGGGCGTTGATTATCAGAAATTGCCTGGGTTTAATAATAAAAGTCAAATCTATAACGGCAACACGGTTTATTTTAAAATCCGCGTTCGGTTCTTGTCGTTTATTTATTTTATTTTTTTCTTTTTAAAGAAGAACGGCGATGAATGGCTGCTACGATGTTGCGATCAGCATCGCGTTCATTTTCATTCATACATTTGTTTGTATGTAAAAAAAAAAACAACATGGGGCATATGTAGCTATGTGTGTGTATATTTGCAAAATTTGAATCTTGATATATCCCCAACAAATGTATAACACATTTGTATGTATGCCTCCATTTGTGTGAATAGAACCTAAACAAAATCGTATCACTGAGGTGTGTCGGTATCAGTGATGCCAAAACTTGATTGAGAAAAAATGCTAGATTTTGTTTAAAAATATGCTAAAAAGTGCTATAAATTTTAGAAAAGTGCCAGAAAAAAGTGCTAAGAATGAATTTAAGAAAATGTAATTATAGTTGTTAATGAGACCTATATTTCTTAAAATTTAAATTAATAGATATGTTGTGAAGGTATTGCAAGTGTTTGTGTTTCAATAGTTTGTAACGAAATATTAGTCCTGGACATACATTTTGGTATACGGATCGTTATATTCCGATTAGCTGAGTAGATATAGATGTATGTGACTATCCGTATGTCCATTAACATTTGTAAACAATGTTACGGTCATAGCTGTGAAACAATTGTCACGATATTCTGCATATCCGGTTCTCGCCAGTGAAGACATTATTGTGTTTGGTAAAAACGGTCAATATTTGGCAGTTGAAGTCAACCAAAGCATTTTATATTTGTTTCTGGTCTCTCTCATTGGTCACAAAATTGTAAATGGGGAAACTGCTAATGAATAAGCATGTTGAGCAAGTCAAATTGACCCAGACTTTTGTTTGAAAAAATACAAAATTTTCACTATATGCTCTTCACACTTATTCTAGAAGGGCAGAGACCGGGTGTGGGAGCTATACGTAAATATTTACAGGGGTATATCTATTCTAATAGTATTTAGTATTACTATTACCGCACTAGATTATAGCTATAAAATTTGGCATAAAGTTCCGGTTTTGTTGAAGTTCGAAATCTATCGTTTTGAACGGATGGTACTTAAAGGATGAAATAATACAAAAAACAATTTTTTTAAAAATGCACTTTTATAACCCGAACTCCAATAAATGCGGGAAATCTGGTCAACGAAAAAACATGGCTGCTTTGATGTGCTTGGATGTTTGGTATTGCAAATGCCATATATCGATCTATGTATTGGTCTAGCCCCCATATAAGGGCAATATTCGGTATTTTGGGAATTTTGGACACATTTTCCAATCGAGCTGGCTGTAATTTATTATAAAGTTAAAAAAGTTATAAAAAGTTCGGTCGTTAACATAGTTTTTTACTTGTTATATTCTGATAATGTAGTATTATTACAACACCAGGAGGTGGATATTTCGCAGAATTTTTCACCGACACGGAATTTAGTTTCGCAGAAAATTTAAGGCTTGTGTTAGTTACGTAATGTATCATATGGATAGCCCCGTGCGACTATACTGCTTCGCTCACTAGAAAAAACATTGGAAAATCAAATCCACCATACGAAAACTTCAATGTGTCGATGTGAAATCGAGAAAGTAGAATTTTTTTGGAGTGATACTAAAAATTTTTAAAAAATCTTGGAACAAATTAAAAATGCTAAAAAAAGTGCTAGGTGCTAGATCAATTTTTTTTGGTGCTAAACGAGTTTAAAAAGTGCTAAATCTAGCACTAAAAGTGCTAAATTGGCAACACTGGTCGGTATGTTATTTCGCGTATTTCTTCGGATGCTTTTTTCTCCGTTTCGTAGTCATTCGTTATAGTTTCATTAAATTTGTTGCCTTTCGTTGGGGATGCTTCTCTCTCACATTCTCTCTCTCCCACATTCTCACCGTGATTTGGGATTTGGCTACCTTTATGATTTGTTGTTATTTTGAGTTTTTGTTGGAATATTCCTCCTTGTTCTTGTTGTAGTAGTTGTTGGGTAATTTGTGTGTGTTTGTATTTGGTTGGACCCTGTTTGGGGATCAACTCATTATTGTGTTGATGATTGTCATTTGATTCATTCATTCATCCATATATTCGTGTATTCGTTTAGTTGGCTATTTTTCATTCATTCTGGCGATTCTTTCTTTTATTCATTCATGATTTTTTGTATTTGGTGTTTTTTCTTGTTGTTGTTGTTAGTTTTTTTTTTGGTATCTTTCTTAAGAAGTGGTTTTCGCAAAAGATTTTTCTTGATTCCTTTTTGTGCTATATATTTTGTTTTTTTGTATCATTAATTCGTTTCATATGGCTGTGAGTTTTTTTTATTGTTTTTTGATTTCAAGGAAGAACGGAGATGAATATGCGAAAGAGGATGACTTTTTGCTCTTTTGATTGGTGTTTGTGTTGTTGTTTTTTTGGTTTTATTATTTCTTCGTAAGTTCTTTTAGGGCAAGATAATCGATCAAGAGGGTTTTTTGTTGTGTGTGTGTGATTTTATAGGGGACAAGAAGAATATGGTTTACATGGTGGACAGTGGTAGAAGATATTGGGGTAATATTTTTTGGGAGATAGTCTATAGGTCAAATAAGACCTTTAAGATAGAATTTTGTATAAGGTTTTCTATAAATGGAAACACTTTGAAACATCTTATATTGCTGAAAGACCCTCAAAATGTCTTCTATGGATTAGACCTCTAAGAAGCCTAAGAAGTCTTTGAAAGCCTCTTAAGAATTATACTGCTAAAGGACGCTCAAGTGGTATTTGTGAATACAAGGCCATTAAAAATTATCCGATTGTTGGAAGAACCTGTATATAAGCCCCACAAGCTCTTCTATGCACAGAAGACGCTCAGTACGTTTCTATAGATCGAATATTCTGAAGGCAAGATCCTCAAGTAGTCTTCTACAAGTGGTAGACGCTTTAGGGGTCTGTTCTATAATTCTAGTCATAGAACAGACCCCTAGGTCCTTAATTGGTCTTCTATTTGCTAGAAGTTTCCCAATAACTCATACAGTTATTGTTAAAATAACCCTAAGAGTTATTGTTCGTATGGAATACCCTCAAGATGTTTTATATAGATAAAAGACTTTCCAGAGGGTATCAGTAAGTTATCCAGGGATACAACAAACTCAGGAGGTCTTTAATAGATAAGCGAGCTTCAAGAAGGTCTCAAGGCGACTTCTGTAGACAGAAGACCTTCCAGTTAGAATAACATTTAGAGGTATTCGATTGCTATAAGATAAGGAACTCAGCAGGAGGTCATACATTTATAGAAGAACTAGAATTTCTGTAGCTATATCTTCCTCAAGAGTTCTTCTTAGGATTCTCTACCTCCAAATGGTTAGATGTTAGGTAGAAGACGACTAGAAGATCTTAAGAGGTCTTCTAATTATAGAATAGCCTCAGGATGCGTCTTAAGAAAAAACTTTCAATATTTCTTCTAGAGAAATAATGTTTTGCAAAGGGTGGAAGACCCTCAAGAGATATTGTGTGAATAGAAGATCCTCAGGAGTTATTTTACTTATATATGATTTCAAAAGGTCTTCGATGGAAGGAGAAACATTGTGAAGTTCTAATTATATGAAAGTCCTGCAATGAGTCGTATGTGGATGGAAGACCCGTAAGATGTCTTCCACGAATGTCATACCATGTTCTATGGATAAAAGTTCTTCTGTGAATAGAAATCGAAATATTTTCTATGGATGGAAGTCCCTTAAGAGGTCTTCTGTGGATCCTCAAGAGGTTTTCTTTGTATGTATGTATGTATTCTATTTTTAGAAGTCTTTTCCGAGGAATTGTATGGAAGAAAAATCTTTAGGGGTCTTCTGGGGAAAAATGCCCTTCATAGATTTTCTATGGTCATTTAAAGGAACCCTCCCCCATTCTCGATTTTAAATTTTCAAGATGGGCTGGTAAATCAATACCAAAGCTTGTTAAGGTTTGTAACTTTGTAGATATATATTTGAAGATTTACAGGAAAAGAAAAATAATTTACAAAATTTTTTTGTTATTATACCCTACACAACTATGTTGTCAGGGTATTATAGCTTTGTGCAGCCCCAAGAGTTTGTAACGCCGCGAAATATTGGTCCTAGACCCACCTTTAAGTATACAGATCGTCATATCTCGACTAGCTGAGTCGATCTAGACATGTGTGTCCGTCTGTCCATTATAATTTGTAAACACGATACAGGCCACAGTTATGGACCAATCTTCACGAAATTTTGCATGTAGGATGGGTTATGGCCAATGAAGACCCCTATTGTTTTTGGTAAAGATCGGTTAATATTTAGGGGATGAAATGGACCAAATACTAAATTTTTTCGGTTTTTCTGGTCGCTCCAGAGGCCGCAACTTTTGTGTGAAAAATGACAACATTTGTATTCTATAGCGTATATATTTACCACTGAAGGACGTAGACCCGAGAAGTTGATAGTATATCCAAGAGGAGTGGTTGATTTTTTTTTTTAATTGATACCAATTATATTGTCGTAGGTACTCGGATGCGGCAGTTACACTTAAATATTTACAGGTGCTTACGTATTCAGATATTATTTAATAACCTATTACTACACTGGAGGGCGGAAATATAGCGCAGATCGCTTTGAAATGTTCCATGAGGTTCCAGTTATGGTCAAGGACAACGCCTAAAATTTTAGGTGATGATCAGATAATAATTTTTCGGATGAAGTGGACCGAAAACTTAATTATTTGTACTTTTCGAGTCGAAAGTCGAACATCACAACACAACCCACGGTGAAGGGAATCTGGACAAGTATGAAGAGGGGCTGTACTGATTATTAGTAACATTTGCTGACCACTAGCCAGTCAAAAGTGTGCAAAAGTTTATCGTATGGTCGGCCCCGTCCGACTATACTGCTCCGCACACTGGTTGTTGTTTTTTTTTATGGGATTAAAGAAAAGTCCTTATTTTTTATGGCGGGCATGATAACTCCTCACTAGAACATCGGAATCCGAAAATGGCAACAGTGTTAGAAAGGGCACATGACTGACTCTCGTATGAACTAGGATTATTGATCTCCCTCAAAAAACAACAAAATGGCGGACCTTTTGGAAAATCGCCTATTTTTTACAACAAAACAAGTTCAAAAATCTTGACCGATTGCATCCTTCAGAAAATCTATATTGCTAGAAGCTTCTTCAAATGTCTTTTATGGCTAAAATCTTCATCAGAGGACTTCTATGAACAAAAATCCATCAAAAGTCTTTTATAGTCGTTTCGAGGACTTCTATGGTTATTATACGTTAGAGGCTACTCCCATGGCTAAAATATCCTTACGGTGCTTTCTATGGCTAGAATACCCTAGATAGAGATAACCTTCAGAAAGAGTTCTATGACATTTTAGTGGTAATTTTGCTATAAGACTCTTCAGAGGTTTTTACTCCTAGAAGATCCTTTAGAAGTCCTCTATGACTAAACTATCCTACAGAAGTTTTGTCTTCAGAGAGGGAGTAAAAAGTTCTTCTGTGGATGGTAATCGAACCTCAAGAGATTTTTTGTGGATAGAAGATGCTTATACTAAAATACCTTTCTATATATAAAAGATCATCAATGAACTGTTGGCAGTTCCGTTGCGTATCTGGCTATGTTAGAGAACGTCGAGATTTCAAAAAAATGGGAGGAATATTTTTATGAGGGACTATACCAATCCATGGCCCTTTCAAAATCCATAATACCACATAGTTTGGAAATAAAGGGATGATATTCAACAATAAGTCGGGAACATTATATTTTACATTTTATTCTCCAGGAACATCCACTTTCCGGAACTTTTGTTAGAAAATGCACCTATTATACCCAAAATTACTTGGACCTTTACATGGGGAATGTGTCTAAATAAGGACCTATATTAATCACTTTTCTGCCAAGGAGTATTTTGCCCTTCCAATAATCCGAAACAACCATTTAGTTAGGAAATTGCTGATGCAGCCTTTAAAATAGATAAACGGCTCGGATTTTATAGAAGGGGAGTATGTGAAACTATGGATTTATCTTGACAATTTTTAGGTAGGAGGTCTAAGAACCCGATATAGCAAATTACCACTACTTCGGTTGAAAAAATAGCATAGATCTTATAAATTACCTAAGAGGTAATATATAAAGGGACTTTGTCAAAAGGCAGACCTATATTGAAAATAATCTGGACGAGATATTTTAACTTCCAAGAATCTGAAAATTACTTTTTACTATTAAAAAATATAAAACGGTGCGTAACCCTGAAATGCCAAACTGCGATCAAAAAGGATAGAAAATAAGACAGGATGATCTGAAATCGGTCAGGCCCACGATTTAGATTTACTGAGGGTATAAGAACCATAGAATTGGTTTTAACATTATTAATTAAGTGTACAGAGCATGTACAGGTATCAAATGACTGATTTGGGTTTTAAGGTTGCTGAAAATCAGATTGACTCACATTCGTCCTTCCTGGAGACCGTGGAATTAGGTGCATACGCTCTTTTACTACTAAAAATATAACAAAACTTGTTCGAAGAAGAGAATACATTTTAAATGACTAGAATATATCCTACCGAGAAATTCAATGGAGTCTTCTACATTTTTTTTTAAGTTTTAGGGACCTATCTTATTGCTAGAGTCCCTAACACTCTATGAAAAAATCATACAACGACAAAACTGACCCTTACCAATGTTGGGCCAATCATCCCAACCCTCACTGATGGTTAACTTGCCAATTTGTTGTTTTTTCGCTGTTGTTTTAATTTGTTATAAAAATAACTCATGAGTTTGTCGATTGTCCTGTGTTACTCCACAAGAAACAGAAATAGCCATGGTAGACCCCTTGCTTCCATTACGCGGTGAAGTTTGATTCCGTATGCAATGCGTAACCTCATGCCTTGGCTGACAAGTGCCTCCTATGCCCCATTGGATTTTTTCTTTAATTTCATTTTCAACGGCCGTGTTTTTGTTGCTATTGTTTTTTCTTTTCATTCAAAAGTTAAGAAACCGGCTTTTGTTGCTGCCACCACGACTCCGGTTCTGATTGTGGCCGCGGCTGCTGTTGTTAATGTCTTTAGCAACTTCTTAACCTAGGGCTAAACATTTCAAACAAAAAACATTTAAACTCAACTTGTCTGGCTGACTGCCAACCTGCCAACCAGCCAGGCTAGATGAGCTGTGGCTGTAATGAATGAACCAGCAACAGGCCTACGACTAAAGAAAAACAACAACAACAACAACACCGAACATATGAATGACTTGGGGATTTTTTGTGGAGCTACAGATTTCCTATAGTAAGAATTTGTGTTGGCTGGTGTAGCAGCGGCAGCAGCATACCACGTACCACCACGTTAAAATCGTGGTGGTTGGTGTAGAAATTCAACGGCCTATGGTTGATAATTGCTGCTGCCACAAATTCTCTTGCCTGCTGACCCCCTTACCCGCCCAAAAAGCTTAGGGGGCAACATTTAACTTGTGCATCTGGTTGCTATTGACCGTGGGCGCGTTGTTTTTTCTCTTACGAATCTAAATAACTGAAATCTCTGAATAAGACCGATCGATCGACAGAGCCGCCCGACCGACTGGCACACCACCAACTTGTTTCTTATCTTGCCTATTCTCGATTTATGAATGTGCCCAGCCAGCCGCTGTACGACATGTATATCAAAAATATATCCCATTTTTTATAATTTACACTAAAGGGAAAAAGTTTAGGCCAAACAAGTTTTTTGTATTCCACGCCTTAAGGTAGGCTAAATAAATGTTTTTTTTTAACTTCACGCCTTAAGGTAGAATAAAGAAATATTTTTTTAAATAATCCACGCCTTAAGGTAGACTATAAATATGCGTTGATTTTTTAAAAAATATATTTTATAGCCTACCAGCAAGGCGTGGATTTTTTAATAGCCTACCAGCAAGGCGTGGATTTTTTTAATAGCCTAAGCAAGCTTGGATTTTTTTAATAGCCTACCAGCAAGGCGTGGATTTTTTTTAATAGCCTACCAGCAAAGCGTGGATTTTTTTAATAGCCTACCAGCAAGGCGTGGATTTTTTTAATAGTCTACCAGCAAGGCGTGGATTTTTTTTATACCTCATAAAATTACGTTTATTATAAAATATTCACCAAATTTAAAAAAAAGTGTCATTAAATGCACAGTTGCTTTTGTACTTGAAATTGGAAAGCGGTCAAAATGACCGCCTTCGGCGTTCTAGTGTTAATAGCCTACCAGCAAGGCGTGGATTTTTTTAATAGCCTACCAGCAAGACGTGGAGTTTTTTAATAGCCTACCAGCAAGGCGTGGATTTTTTCATAGCCTACCAGCAAGGCGTGGATTTTTTTAATAGCCTACCAGCAAGGCGTGGATTTTTTTAATAGCCTACCAGCAAGGCGTGGATTTTTTAATAGCCTACCAGCAAGGCGTGGATTTTTTTAATAGCCTACCAGCAAGGCGTGGATTTTTTAATAGCCTACCGGCAAGGCGTGGATTTTTTTAATAGCCTACCAGCAAGGCGTGGATTTTTTAATAGCCTACCAGCCAGGCGTGGATTTTTTTAATACCCTACCAGCAAGCCGTAGATTTTTTAATAGCCTATCAGCAAGGCGTGGATTTTTTTAATAGCCTACCAGCAAGGCGTGGATTTTTTAATAGCCTACCAGCCAGGCGTGGCTTTTTTTAATACCCTACCAGCAAGCCGTAGATTTTTTAATAGCCTATCAGCAAGGCGTGGATTTTTTTAATAGCCTACCAGCAAGGAGTGGATTTTTTAATAGCCTACCAACAAGGCGTGGATTTTTTAATAGCCTACCAGCAAGGCGTGGATTTTTTTAATAGCCTACCAGCAAGGCGTGGATTTTTTTAATAGCCTACCAGCAAGGCGTGGATTTTTTTAATAGCCTACCAGCAAGGCGTGGATTTTTTTAATAGCCTACCAGCAAGGCGTGAATTTTTTTAATAGCCTACCAGCAAGGCGTGGATTTTTTTAATAGCCTACCAGCAAGACGTGGATTTTTTAAAAAATATTTGTATAGCATAACAACAAGGCGTGGATATAAAAAAATATTTTTATAGCATATTTTATAGCGTGGATTTAAAAAATATTTTTATAGTCCAACAACTGGGCGTGGATTAAAAAAAATATTTTTATAGTCCAACAACTGGGCGTGTATTAAAAAAATTAAAGTCTAACAACAGGGTGTGGATTTATTATATAAATATATTTTTGTAGCATCTGTCGTCGAACACTTTTTCCCATCACTGTAATAAATTTATTCCCCCCACTGAGGTAGTAGATCATTCCACAATTTACCTCTACTGCTCTCTTGTGTTCTCTCTCTCCCAGTACCTCCACAAACAACCCCATATTAATTTATGTGATTGTGTTGCGACTGCGTTATCGTTCGATCACATCGTTCAGTCAAGCCCTACCATTTCATTCATTCATCCATTCATGTTCGATAGGCCTCCCATTCAATCGAAAAGAACGGACTCACAAATACACACCCATACATACACATTCGTGCGGTAACTCCAATATAGACCAAAAACTGGTTATGTTTGTGTTGCTGTTGTTGTTGTTGTTACCCCATTATAATCGCCCAAACAAACCGGCAGACTGCTGGCAAGCAAAATCGTGGTAGGCGAGCCCCACTTATGCATGCAGCATCCAAGCTTATGCATCAATGGGTGTATGACGGTATGTTGCATGAAAGTGTTTAGGTGGTTCTGTTTACAGAAAGTGATGTGCAACAAATGAAGGTATCTGCATGGGTCCCTTTCCTCCTCGCATTTGCGAATGAAACTCTCTTTTATTATTCCCTAAAATAAAAGCGGGTATTGTCGTACCTCCGCTCGTCCGTCCCACTGTCCCTCCTCAATAACAGTGAAACAATGTATTTTGCAAAAATAAATATAGTTTGTTGCATTGTTTTCTTATTCCCACCGTACCCATATGCTTTCGAGAGTTTTGGTGATGGGAGCAAATGTGAATTTTTCAGATATGGAAAATAGGGAAACTAAAAAAATTCTCTCAGAATATTAATTCGATAATCGAATTCGTTGGTTCCACGTGTTTTCGAGATTTCTTGGGATGAGTAAAGGTGGAACTTTTCAAAAAAATGTCTTAAGGGGACCCCACCCATTCTCGATTTTAATTTTTCAAGATTTTCAATGGGCTGGTAAATCAATACCAATGCTTGTTAAGATTTGTAACTTTGCACATATATAATTGAAGATTTAAAAGAGAAGAAAAATAATTTACAAAAAAATTTTGTTATTGTTTTGTTGTTGTTTTTTGTAATTAAAGAAAAGTCTTTATTTTTGATGGCGGGCATGATAACTCCTCACTGGAACATCGGAATCCGAAAATTCCAACGGTGTTAGAAAGAGTACATGTCTGGCTCTCGTATGAACTAGGATCATTGACTTCGCTCTAATATTAACAAAATGGTGGACCTTTGAAAAAAAAAATTTTGGAAAATCGCCACTTTTTTACGAAAAACCAAGTTAAAAAATAAGGAAGATCTTCACCGATTGGCTTTATCCTAGTTCATACGAGAGCTATACACTCCCAGAGAAACGTTGCAAAATTTGGAACCGATTGGATTATTAGTTTTTGAGTTATCGTGCCCGCCATTCGCAAAAAAATGTTTAGAGGAAAACGCGTTTAAAGTTTGAGAAGCCCTTCAGCCGTCACTTGATGCTGACACAATAAATCGGCTATATCTTCAAGAGTTCACGAGATTTTCACTTGAAATCTTGTAAAGACATTCTTTAATCAGTGTAGATTCGAATTATATCAACAAAAATTTTGACCCCGAGAATGGGGGGGGTCCCCTTAAGGAACATCAAAAAAGTTGGTTTTCAATAACCGTGTTGGTTGGTTACCTCTCGATTCCCTACTGAGCTGCTACCTAGGGTTCAGGATTTTACAAATTTTGAAAATTCGATTATGACGTCGAAGAAGCTGATTTCATTCTATTCACTTCAGAACCACTACTTGTAGGGTTCAACCGCAATATCCATGTCTTCAAATTTTACAATAAAAAAATGCTTACATGTAGGACATTTCCTATATGGGACCATGTTCTAAGTTTTTTTTAAGTTCCATTTCCAGCCAGCTGACGGCCTTGGCATTATGATTTATAAGAGTTATATAAGTCTCAACTAATTTTCAATATTTTTAGGACCTAACTTCATTTTATAAAGGAGTCATATAAGGGTCACAGCCGATTTAAGGTATTTTGAATGCCTTAATATATAATATCCTCAAATGTTCGGTATGTCGGAAAACCTAGCCGTGTTACCCGATTGAAGTTTCTGTTCTAATTTGGAACTTTGGTTTCGGTAGAATACCCTTACCATCTGAGAAATCCAAGTAGACAAATTTCTATATAGGACCATTACAGGTCGATGCAGAAAATATAAGTCCATCTTTACACATGTCCCGAACGATTTAAGGTATTTTCAATAAGTTAGCCTCATTTTCCAACATAATATTTGGCATTTCGGTTTCTCGGAGTGCAAAATGCCAACTGGTGGAGCATTTTATGTGCATGTTCATGTTTTGATATAGCCCCCAAATGAGGGTCTCGACAGATTAGCTGTATTCAGAAAGTCCTTTTCCAACCAAAAGTTGTTGTTATTTGGCATTTAGGGCTCTCGAGAGTTAAAATATTTCCTTGAGTCAGCACCTTATAGGTTCCTACCAAATTGTCGGCATTTTGCGGAATAGCGGAAATTTGGAATTTCTGATTCTCAGGTGATAGCATACCTCCTGGCAGAAAGTAATAAAATTTGCCACAGCATTTTTAATAGAAGCAGCTGTAATTTGGACTCATAACTTTTAGCAAAACATCTTATATTTAGTTCACAATTGAAGATGTACAGCATATAAGGGTCCGAAACGATTTCAGATGTTATGATTTTCAAACGAAGCGGCTGTAATCTTGTATGTTGGTGTCTCGGAGAATATTGTACAACCTCACAGCAATGTGTCATAATAGGCCGATGTTTAGATGTAACTTCCTCATATACACCGCCCATATGATGGTTCCGATCAATTTCTTAAGATTCTAGTCTAATTATTTCAATCAATTTTGAGGATAAAAAACCTCCTGACAGAAAATTTGTCAAAGTAGACCGGTGTTTGAACGGAATTCTCTTATAAGCTTTCAGCAAATGTTCGCTGATTCTAGCCATATTTTTCAACCGAAGTAGATTTAATTCGCATTCTCGACAAAATGAGCTCCACATCTTCGATACGAAAATCTTCAAGTCTTCGACAGAAGTCTTCCAGTTCTTCTATAATAAGACATCCAGGCCTTCAATAAGAAGACATCCAGGTTTTCTATGAGAATATCTCCATATATTCAATGAGAATACCTCCAGGTCTTCGATAAGAATATCTCTATGTCTTCGATAAGAAGAGCATCAGGTCTTCCATAAGACGATTTCCAGGTCTTCGATAAGAATACATTCGATATGAAAGGTACCAGGTCTTCGACAAGAATACCTTCAGATTTTCGGCTAGAAGAGATCCAGGTATTCGATAAGAAGACCTCTAGGTCTTCCATAAGTTCTTTTTCTTCTTCTTGAGGATAAAAAACCTCCTGACAGACAATTTTTCAAAGTAGTCCGGTATTTTAACGCAATCCTCTTATACGCTTTCAGCAAATATTCGCTGATTCTAGCCGTATTTTTCAACCGAAGTTGCTTTAATTCGCATTCTCGACAAAATGAGCTCCAGATCTTCCATAAGAAGACCTCTAGTTCTTTTTCGATAAGAAGAGGTCCAGAAGAGACCCTTGTTCCGACTTAGGCTCTATATGAAGGTCCTACCCATTTTAGGTATTTTGCCCATCTTTGTAGACGGAGGGATTGTTTATAGAGACAGAGGTTGTTTATAGGGTTGTTGAAGGGAGAATTGCTTAGATGAGCTGAAAGGAGCCTTGATAGACGAGCTGGAGGGAGTCGTTTTAGATGAGATGAAGAGAGTATTTATAGTGGAACAAAAAGTGTTCGTAGTATACAGTTGTCTTTATCTTTTTTATCCGAAGTAGCTGCAATTTGTTAATATTAGCATAATGAAATTATTTTAATATTGACCCCTGTTTTAGAATAGCCTCCAGGCAAGGGTCCCGGACGATTTAACGTATTTCAAAGGTTCTATTCTGTGTCGCCAACCAAAACGACTGTTGTTTGGCTTTCGAATTCCCGGAGGCGAAACATTTAGGTATTATATGTTTTAGCATATTTGGGACCCGGTCAGTCCCCGGTATTTTGATGATCCTAGTCGAATGTGCCAACCAAAGCAGCTGCTGTCAGCCTCTTGGCGAAAAATTTGCTAAACTGCTTCATATTTATATATATCTAAGTGTTCCGAGAGCTTTCAGATATTTTAAAGTTTCTACTTTGATTTTCCAACGGAAATATCTGTAATTTAGCATTTCTGATGTTTAGGAGGCAATATTTTTTCTATAAAAGTGCATATTAAAAGGTTCATAGGTTAAAATGGGACCCACCTATTATGTATTTTAAGAGTACTGACCTCACATTCCACCTGCAATGGCTGCAGTTTGGCAATTTTCAGCCAAACAAATTACATTAATGTCTTGCCTGTTTCAGGTATCCTGAAGCCAAATTTTAGTCTTTAATTTAGTGTGTTGGGCTATCAGAAAACAAAATATCGTCGTAACAGTTAAAAAAAAAAAAAACATTTGGATCCGCATATAACAGATGTCAAGGGACCATCGAAATTTTTTGGTTATAAACAATATCAAATAGAGGACAGAACATTGTTCGAAATTTATTTCTCCGTCGTTTAACTGAAATGTCGTTTAAAACGGTTTCGGTATAAACGATTCAGTCAATCAGCAGGTGGGTCCATACTTTTAGAAATATTGTTTGCTTGGCACTTCATGGCAGAGGGTTCGACCCAGTCGAACTTAACAACGTTGCCATTGTTATTGGCGTGGGGTTATATGCTGTGTGTAATAATTGTAATAAGTTCGATGCGATGGACTGTTGTTGTAGTTAACACAACAACAACAACAAAAATAACTTAAGTGTTAGCACTCTTGTGTATTTTTTATTTCTGTTGTGGTTTTCAAATTCTCTCCGTCTGTTGATTGTTTTTTTTATTTCTTTCAGTTTTTGCTCAAACTGGCTGAATGTCTGACTGATTGACTGACTTGACTTTTGCCTTAAATTGCTGTGTTAACAATTTTTTCATATAGTTTTTTGTTTTGCTTTTGTTTTTGTATTCATTCATTCAGTCAGTTTATTCATAAAATAAAAACAACAACTACAACAACAAAACTATTGACTTGTATAGGTTTTATTTTATAATCGTGTGTATTTATTGTTGTTGTTTCTTTTTTCTTTCTTCATTTCCATTCATTCATTCATTCATACATTCTGGGCACACACATCAAACTTGAGTATAGTAGTTTTTGTTGTTGCTGTTATTTGTCGTTTACTATACTTGTTGTTGTTGTTGCTGAATGGCTGCTGCTGCCCATTCATAAATTCAATTCATTCATATTTTCAACAGTTGTTTTTGTTGTTTTTTTGTAACTTGATTTTTACGTTACCTGTATTTTGCGGCTGTTGCAGTTGCCCCACTGCTCGTTCTGCGTTTTGTTCGATGTTGGTTGTGGGTTCGTTCATTCATTCATTTTTATTACAGTTTGCTTAGTAGTAACAATTTTTTTTTTGGTTTTTGGCAAATTTGTTTAATAGGCAATTACACATGGGGGCTTTTGAAAAAAAAAATTGAAAAATTGGAGCATTTTTTGATTGTGACTTTTTTTACGTCGCAGCATAGTAACAACAAAAACCGAGCACTATATTAATAATGAAATGCAATTTTATTAAATAATGGGGTGCTAAATTTTGTTGAAAAATTGGAAAAATTGGAAGCAAATATTTTTCTACAATATTTGAAGTGAGTTTTTAGAGATCAGAAGCAAGATTAATTTTTTTAAAGACGATCTGAAGACCGTCTTTATAGACGAGCTAAAGGGAACTTTTACAGGTTAATATACGTCTTTATAGACGAGCTTAATCCCGTCTTTATAGACGAACTAAAGTTCGTATTTATAGACGAGTTGAATGAAGCCTTATAGACGAGCTGAACACATCTTTACAGACGAGTATTTATTTACGAACCGTTTTATAGACAAGCTGAAGATTCACGCGAAAATCTAGATCCATTGGATCGAGCGGATTAATTAAACAACCGTGCTTTATATACTGATCCATTTCGCATTGTCCAATTTCGTTGTGTTTTGGTCTTAATTGTGGCCTATAACTGATTTGAAATCAGACGGAGCGGCCTGTATGTGGATTTTATATTGTAAAGGCATATGGACGGACAGGCGCAAATACCTAGACCAATTCAACAGGTCGACACATAAAGATAGGTATATCAAAATTTTGCTTCCGTTTCTTAAAACATTTACACCACATGATCTACTTTATTCAGACTTTCAATTCGGACTGAATAATCCCAAATTACATCCAATTTAGATGGGCAAATTGAGCCGGTTAATTGAGCCATTATAAATAACAGTTACCTTGGCTGGAATAATCGCCAAAGGCCTTCAAAATACCTGAAATAAGTCGTGGACCTTGATATGGGACAAAAAACTGTACCTCCAAAATATTGTAAATTTTCTGTAAGGAGCATTTTTCACGCTCTGATAATCCGAAATCTAAAAATATTGCTATTTATATTGGAAAATCAGCCAGAGACCCCTATATGGGACTACATAAAAATATGGACCTATGTAGAAACATTTCTTAAGGCGTCTTTTTATTATGTCGGAACGCAAAATGCCAAATTACAGTTATTGCGATTGTCTGTAACCTAGAAACTTCAAAATACGAAAATTGGGGCAGGCTATTTACATTCAGGCTTTAGATAAACTTGAATCTTTATGGGAAATTTTCTGAAAAGAAGTTTTTACTGTTTTGAGAATCCGAGAATCAAAGCCTGGACTGATATTAACAATTTTCCAATAGTAGGGATTTTATTGTTCAATCGTAGAAATCGGTTGGGACCCTTGTAAGGGGATATTTTATTCTCTCCATATATGTGGCCTGTGCCAAAATTTGGTCCCATATCGCTAATTTTCTGCAATGAGGTACTTTCCAATTTAGGAAACCCGAATTCCAAATAACAACAACGCCAGTTGGAAAATGCACCTGTGACCTGCATTTGGTTGCAATTTCTAAGCATAGACCATTAGTGAATACCTTCTGCCAGGACGTATTTTATCATTTCAGAAAACGAAATAGTAAACTGCAGCCGATTCAGCTGCGACAAAATACGCTTATTGTATTCAAAACACGTCAAATGAACTTGGACATTTATTTGGGGTCTGTGTCAAATCATGGGCCGAGAATTTTATGTTAGATGGTTTTGTATTCTCTAAAACATTAAATTCCAAACTTGGGTTAAAGAATGAGGACCTTAAAAATTATTGAATATAAAACATGTTCTATAGGGAAGTATTTTATCCTATGACCTTTACAACTATTAAGTTGGTGTTCTGGGCGGAATTTACTGATCATTTTGTGTCAGGAGGTAGAAACCTTCAAATTGCCTTAAATAGGGCGAAACTTTGGAGTCTATTGCAAAACCTGGATTTATATTTAACTTTTTTGTCAGGAGATGTTAAACATTCGAAAATCGACAAATTACTGCAAATGTTAATGATAAAATCTTCTAAGAATGTTAAAAAGAAATAAGAAATTAAAAAGTGTCAATCGGTTTTGCCGATATATATATATATACCTTCAGCCAATGGTTTGCGGAGGTCTTCGGAATTACATACAGGTTTTATTTTTCGCTTTAGAAGATGATAAAATATCGCCCCGTTGTGTGGGAGGTACCAGAAGGAAAGACCGACGGGTCTCACCTTCGGAGTTCAACTAGGCTTGGTAAAGATAATAGGTTCTGCAAAGTTGGGTTCAAATCGGACATTCCTTTCGCTTCAAATTGAATTTATATACATTGAAAAATTTTACACTTTAAGAGGGAGATACCAGGAGTGGACCAATGGGTTCCATCTCCGGACTTGATCTAGACTTGGCAAATATAATAAGTAGAGCAAAGTTTGGCTCAAATCGGACGGATAGATATTTGTAAAACGACTCCAAAATTAATTTGGTCCCAAGAAACATGGGGTCTAAAACCAATATTTCTATAATATATTACATATATTTTTCCGTAGCAAAAATGATTAGTCATAAGGTTGAAGATATAAAAATAGCTGCAACAGATTCCAAAAAAAAACGTCGGCCAATAATCCCCTTCTAAATATCGAGCAATCCAGCTTTAGTGGCCATGTTTGCGCAACATTACTTATTATGACCTCTTTCATAATTTATGGCAGAATCTGCTAAATCGACATATAATTTTACTCTAATTATGGTCAGGGGACCGGCCGCTATAATTGGTCTCTAAATACGATATCAAATAAAGGACAGGACATTTTCGGGACTTTATATGATACCGTTGATATAACTCATAGGTCTTTAAAAACTGTGTCATTAAGAGGGTTTCCTCAAATGTTTGAAGGAGTTTATCCATTCAAATCCTCCCCTTCCATTTTATGGTAAATGGGGAAAATTGCTCGGTTGTTTGTCTTAATCTTAATCTTAGTGTTTATACCAAACGCACCTGGTCACAATATAACTCAAAAACGAATCTCGATCATCCTAAAAAGGTAGAACCAAGTCTGTCGGAACTCACGAAAATCGTATTACCTTCCATACCATGACCACTAATGCTTTTAAATTATCCTGCTCTAATGTAGCGTAGACTTGACTGCCTAATACTGCACAACCAGGTCAAAGCAAGAGAAATAGGTTTGCGAGTTTATACAAAGGTTCTGGAATTCTACTCTACATATTATTGGTTTATATCCTGATTACATACAAAGAGAAACGTTTATAATAATGTCATCATCTAAAAATACGTTCCCATTCCTGGCCCAGACACATACTTTTTTTACATAATTATTCTCGTATATACGAAGAGAACTTCATGTATTTCAAAGCTAGAATTCGACGGATTAAAAAGCTCTACTTGATTTTTATCTTCTGTTTAAAATTACACACAATGGCAGCCCAGGGTTTGGTAGGTCAGGTTGGCATTTGAAGAGTTTTTGTTGATTACACTGTCACACAAAATCCAATTCCTTATGGGTATAAAAGCCCTGGGCGGGTATATTAAGAACTTAGAAAGACAAATTCACCATAAGTCAAGTGTTTGAGTTAGGGTCTGATGAATTTTTTTGCTGTTTACTCTAAAGCTCGTGATGAAAACACTTTATATCTTTGTTAGTGGCTATTTACAGGTTATTTTTGAGATAATATATCTTTAGTCAAATCGAAAGAGGACTATTTTTTATAAAACAATCTCGAGTCCTTGTACGTCTTTTTCATTCTTATTTTCATGAACCGTAATATAAAAAAAAACAATTCGAATTTGTTTTCACATTCTTCAAAAAATTTCGCTTATAAGTTTTTTGTTAGGGTCCCCCAAAGGCGAGAAATCGATATACGCATGTTTTCATGGTCCTCTTCGACTTTTAACCGAACCTAGCTCAGAAGACCTTTTGTCTACGGACATTAATAAATTTCAAATAAATTGTAGATTATGAAGAAATGTCGGATTCGTCTGAAATATTTGCCATAAATAGATCTCGATACGCTAAACACGTTAATAAAATTTATTCGGGGAAGACCGCTCCGGATCCCTTAAATTTATGAAACGAATATTCAGTTAATAAACCATATTTTTTACATCTTTTGACACGTTATGGCATATTAAATGTGTTACGCCAATTTTCCGCTCATAGCTAGGAATGCCATTTCTACTTGTTGCATCATATTCAAATTGATTTTTTCGTTAATTTTTTAATTATGCATTTTGCATGCTCAATGTTACACACATACAAATATACCGAAGAATATCTCACATTAGCTAAACAGTGTTTAATTCGTTTATCTAAAAACTGAAATAGAAACGGATATCTCTAAATTAACTGCATCCGTACCCAATACTAAAAAAACAACGAAACGAAACGTTTAGTTGACAGGCCGGCCCGGCCTGTCGGTCATTGGCTTACTCGTTCGCTGGCTGGCCTGCTAGCTCGACATACATATTTAAATGATATCAAATGTATAGTTGCACAAAAAACAGAAAAATGATTATTGTTTTTGCGGCATTCAAATAAGCTTGTGAAAATTATTATTTGCCAACAAGAGGTTTGGGAAAATTAATAAACAATTAAATAAACATACACATTGGGGATACAAAAGCTAAATAACACAGCCACAATAATTAATTTAAATGTACAATTATGATAACAGAATACAGAATGAATTTAAAATAACATTGTAGATTATGTTATTAACAGCTATGTAAGCAGCAAGAGATATGGTGTGTGACTTTGCTATCACGAAATTTGTAATAGATTTCTGCTAGAATGATTCGAGTTTGTACTACAGCTCTGTGTTACCAAAGACATAAAAGTATAAAGCAAAGACATAAAAGTATAAAGATAGGACAATTGATACGTAAACAATTTTCAACAGATGGCTTTTCCTCTGTTGTTACGATATCATAACAACAGAGCAAACAATATTAAACGTTTATTTTTTGAGTACAGATCTCTAATTTTATTTACATTTTATACACACATTATCGCGTATTTGCGTTTTTATTGTTAACATGCTTTTATGCCTGCTGGATATTTTTTCATAAACTATTTTGTCAAAATGCAAGTCTTTATGGTTTCTATGTCTTTGGTGTTAGCTTTTAGGCGTTGTTGAATTTATGCTAGCAGTGACTTTTACATCAAATGTTGAACAACAACAGTAACAAATTTTAACAGCATCTATACATGGTTAAACACTCAAATTTGTAAATGTAAAAGCGGTAGGTAAAATAGTAAAAAAAAATATAATAAAAATTATAAAAAATCAGATTTGTTGACAACAATATTATTAAGAGTTATAAAAGACTAATAATTAAAAAAAAAATATATATGCTTGAAATTAAATAAATGCTTCAAATAAATACATTTTAATAAAAAAATATATATTTTAATATTTAAAAAAGTCAAAAGTCTTAAAAAAATCAAATTCAACAATATTAAAATTAAGTAAAGTAAAATTTTAATTTATTTTCGTATACGAGAATTTTCGTATAGTAGAATCTATCACAAAGGGGAGTCTAAGTGCAATAAAAAAATTTTAAAATTTTAATTTATTTTCGTATACGAGAATTTTCGTATAGTAGAATCTATCACAAAGGGGAGTCTAAGTGCAATAAAAAAATTTTGTGATGTTTTTGAATAAAACACTTTAAATATTCAAAAATCTTTAAAAAATAATATAATATTTATAAAACACAACTATAAAAAAATAAAAATAGAAAAAATATTTTTGAGAAATTTTAAATTTTTAAAAAAAATACGTTAGTATTTTTTTAAAAAAATTAAATTATATTGAATGAAAAATAAAAAAAAAAACAAAACGCATAACAATCTTTTAAAATTGGAAAACATAGAAAAATTTCCATAAAAATGTATAAATTGACTAATTATTTTATAACCTCAGCCTTATGGCTAATGTGGGTATATACACGTTGATACGCCAGAAAATGTGTCTCATCGAATTAATGGTTTTAGACCCCAGGTTTTTTTTTTTGGACCAAATCCGTTTCATACAATTTGGAGTCGATTTACAAATGTCCCTCCCTCTGTCAGGCCGGCTAGTGCGCAGAATAACACTCGAAGGGAGTAACCGATATTATCCAAACTTAATATTTCTTCCAAAATTGGTTCAAGATCGGACGTGATGAATATCGGTCCATCTTTCTGGTTCATCCCCCACAAAATGGTTAAAATTGTGCTAAACATCAATTTCATAATATCATGCGAACGGACTATTATCTTTACCAAGCCCAAATCAAGTCCAAAAAAGTACCCATTGGGCCACTACTTTTGGTACCTCTCACACTTACTTAATTACTTACCTGGCTTATTATAGAACGGTTGTTCCATAAAAGCCGAGCTTAAAAAAGATTTCCAAGTGCGTCGGTTTTGGGTGCATCTCCTCCAATTTGAAAGACCACGTTCCAAGATTTTGTTTTCTACTTGGTCTTTCCATCTGATTCGTGGCCTTCCTTTTCTACGGGAACCATCAATAGGCTCGCTTTTATATGCCTTTTGAGCTGGGGCATTCTCATTCATTCGCACAATATGGCCATCGCAGTCGCTGCATCTAAATACGGCTGACTATGTCGATGTCCACGTATAAATTGTAGAGCTCGTGGTTCATTCGACGACGATATTCACCGTTGACGCAGATCGGCCCGTAGATCTTTCGGAGAATTTTTCTTTCAAACACCCCAAGAGCTGCCTCATCTGCTTGCGCAAGTACCCATGCTTCAGATCCATATAACAGTACGGGTAGTATCAGCGTCTTGTAAAGTGTGAGTTTGGTCTGGCTTATTTAGACCATAGTAGCATCTGTTGGCCATAACAATCCTTCTCCGAATTTCAAAACTGATGTCATTCGTTTTATTTATGGCGGTACCAACGTATACAAATCTTTAACTACCTCAATCCTGTAGTTCTCAAGTTCTACAATTGGTCCGAGTCTACTGGACGTCATGCGCGTTAATACCATCAGCTTGGTCTTTTCGCCGTTTACTGCCAGACCCACATTGGCACACTCCTTCTCAATATGTTCAATGGTGGCTATTACCGCTCGCAATGTTCAACCCATTATATCGATGTCATCGGCGTAGGAGAGTAACATGTGTTGTCTGTCACCTTGTCTGAATCCACGGTTCGGAAGGCCTCTGACAGGTCCTTTCCGACTTTAACTACTGCCCTTGTGCCACTTAAAGTAAAGTAATTAATTTTGCAGGAATGCCGAACGTAGACATGGCTTTAAACACCTCTGAACGGATAGGGCTGTCGAATGGGGCTCTATAGTCGACGGTGGTATGTGTGGATGTGTTTTTCGTGGGGTTTTTCAGGATTTGGCGCAGAGTGAAAATCTGGTCAATGGTGGATTTGCCAGGTCTGAAGCCGCATTGGTATGGTCCAATAATGTCATTGGCCATTGGCTTCAATCGTTCACACAGCACATTCGATAGCACTTTATATGCGATCGGAAGAAGGCTAATTCTCCTATAGTTGGCACATATTGTCTTGTCTCCTTTTTTGTGCACGGGACACAGGATGCTGGTGTTCCAAACATTGGGCATGCATTCCTCTAGCGAAATTGTACTAATCAGTTGGTGCAAGCTCCTGACCAGCATCTGACCACCAGTCTTGAATAGTTCGGCTGGTAACCCGTCGGCTCCTGCTGCTTTATTGTTTTCGAGCCGATTAATTGCTTTTATGACCTCATCTTGGTTAGGTGGTATACACTCTATACCATCATCTCTTATTGGTTCTGGGGTATCTTCTTCACCGCCACTATTTGATACCAGAAGCTTTTCAAAATACTCCTTCCAGATCCTCAACACGCTGTCTGTATCTCTCATCAGGTTTCCTTCTTCATTTCTATAGGAGGATGTGGCTGCACCAAAACGGTTTGGTGTTTTACTCGTTGGTAAAATTTCCGGACTTCATTCTGACTCCTGTACATCTCGATTTGCTCACGCTCACGTTTTTCTTGTTCTTTCTTCTTTTTTCTGAAAACACGTTTCTCCTCTCTCATTTTCTCCCGATAATTCTCTATCACATTACGTGTTGCTACTGTCTGCAGGTTTGCCCTATACGCTGCGTTTTTCACAATCAACCTCATGCCGTTGTTGGATGTTTCTTCATGAAGGCTGAATTTTCCGACGGTGGAGCCAAAGATATTTTCCCTTCCGATTTTTGCATTAACATGTCCTAGCAGAATTTTAATGTCATGGCCAGGGGAGTGATCATATGCTGTTTCTAGGCGCTCATAAAATATGTCTTTAGTCTGCTCATCTTTGTCTTCGGTCGGAGCATGGGCGCAAATAAGACTGATATAGAAGAACTACGCTTTTATACGGATTATAGCAATTCGCTCATCTACTGGAGTGAATCTGGAGACAAGGTCTTTTATTCGCCTGTTGACCATAAATCAGCAGCCAAATTCATGTCTCGTTTCATGGCAGCTATAATACAGGGCGTAATCGTCTGATTTACTTACTGTTTACTGCCTGTTCCTTTCCATCGCATTTCCTGTAAGGCAATAATATCGGCTTTGTACTTCTTGAGTACATCCGCCAAAGCGAGAACTGCGCCTGTTCTGTACAAAGTGCGCACATTCCAAGTGCAGATTCGCAGATCGTGGTCATTTATACGTTTGAGGGGGTCGTCAACATTAGGGGGGTTTGGTTTTCTTTTTCTTTGTTTTTTCATAGTAAGAGGGGTTTTCAGAGTGTGGGCAACTAAACCGATGCCTCAACCCATTTTTTATAGTTCTTATGGGAGAACTCGGGTGATGACACCGCCGGTAGGCCATGTTAAAGCCAATCAGAGCCGTTGCTTGGTATCTATCATCCCCTACGCCACCCGAATAAAAATGTTAAAAGAATTAAAAACACAAATATAATAAAAATAGATAACTCTGTGTCAGAAAATCGTTTAAATTTCTTAGCGATCACATACATAGGATTAGCAAAGACTTCAACCATTTTATGGGTATGTTGTCTGCACATTGATATAGATGGCTCTGGTGTATTTTTGATTTGATCTGGAATATTTACGATTTGATTGTTTCCTTAGAGATAATTTCTTTTGCACTAAGAGATCGTAATTTTAGCCAAGACACTCATCGGAGATTTATATATATGGCTCTGTTGTGTTTTTTGGTTTGACCTCGAATATTTACGATTAGATCGTTTCGTTAGAGATGATTTCTTTTGCAGTAGGAGATCGTAATTTTAGCCAAGACACACAACGACCATTGTTGTTTCAAAACACCAATAGATGTCACTGTTTAAGGATAGCTACCTGTTATGTCGATCTCCTTGTAATGAAGGACTCGAAATCACTCAATATAATTCTCCTCTACACATCGAAGTTTTTTGAAACCAATTTAAGATTTTTTTTTGTAAATTGTATTATTTTTTTTCGGTGGCACTTGTCATCGGCCTCAACTGCCCGCCCCATAAATTACATAAACGAAGCTTTGGTTATTTTATTTTATCTGAAAACCGATCTTAATTTGTTTTCCCATTAAGTTAATTAATATTTGTTGTCACCGCCTTCATTTGACAGCCAGCTACTACTGCACAGCAGTTGCCGAACAAACAGCTGGAAAGCGAACAGCCAACAAATCTCGAGGGAGAACTAGATTTGAAAATTAATTTTCAAAACTTTGTAGATTAATTTAAATACTATTGTTTTGTTATTGTTGTTGTCGTGATGATATCGATACATGTATTAGAAGATATTCATTAAATATTCACCTGGTTGACAAGTATCAATTTGTCTTCTGCTGCTTCTTTTGTATGTAGCCGGTAAGCGGTAGCCAACCAATGAGCTGACTTGGACAACAAGTGTTAAATGTAATCCAGTAAAAAAAATAGAAACAAAACATAAAAAGATGATGGCGTTAAAGTTCCCCTCGATCATTATTTTTTTATATGATGGAGAACCTCCGTGCAACGGATGCTGGTGGGTTGTGGAGCTGATCTCTTATCGCTCGGCATGTGGTCGGTTTTTTGAATTGATTTCACATTACAAATGTTTTCATTAGTTATCGGTGGAGTAAGACGGACGGGTTGACTGGTAGGCAACCTGCCAAGTTTAGGGCGCCTAAATAGTTCTGCCCTGATTTACTTACCACTGGAAAATAATCTATTCATCCATCCAACGGATGCATGACACATAAAATTTGTATCAATCAAAATAAAATTTTGTAATCTGAGATATTATCGGAGCGGGACAAACGAATCCGACCGTCATCGTCATTTATTGTAATGGTGTTATTTGTTATTTTCCTTAACAATTTAATAGGCAATTTGTTAACAACTTTCTTTTGACAGATAAAATAAACCAACAAAATGAAACCGTTTTTACGGTAGGGAGCTTTTACCGATAATGGATTGATTGTAATTAACAGCAACAGCTTGAAATGAAAAAAAAATCTTTAAAAAATCCACGCCTTGTGTGATTCTAGAAAAAATATTCTTTAAAAAATCCACGCCTTGTGTGATGCTAGAAAAAATATTCTTTAAAAAATCCACGCCTTGTGTGATGCTAGAAAAAATATTCTTTAAAAAATCCACGCCTTGTGTGATGCTAGAAAAAATATTCTTTAAAAAATCCACGCCTTGTGTGATGCTAGAAAAAATATTCTTTAAAAAATCCACGCCTTGTGTGATGCTAGAAAAAATATTCTTTAAAAAATCCACGCCTTATGTGATGTTAGAAAAAATATTCTTTAAAAAATCCACGCCTTGCGTGATGTTAGAAAAAATATTCTTTAAAAAATCCACGCCTTGTGTGATGCTAGAAAAAATATTCTTTAAAAAATCCACGCCTTGTGTGATGCTAGAAAAAATATTCTTTAAAAAATCCCATAAAAATCCACGCATTGTTGGATGTTTGAAAAAATATTTTTTAAAAAATCCACGCATTGTTGGATGTTTGAAAAAATATTTTTTATAAAAAATCCACGCATTGTTGGATGTTTGAAAAAATATTTTTTAAAAAATCCACGCATTGTTGGATGTTTGAAAAAATATTTTTTAAAAAAATCCACGCCTTGTGTGATGCTAGAAAAAATATTTTTTAAAAAATCCACGCCTTGTTGGATGTTTGAAAAAATATTTTTTAAAAAATCCACGCCTTGTTGGATGTTTGAAAAAATATTTTTTAAAAAATCCATGCCTTGTTGGATGTTTGAAAAAATATTTTTTAAAAAATCCACGCCTTGTTGGATGTTTGAAAAAATATTTTTTAAAAAATCCACGCCTTGTTGGATGTTTGAAAAAATATTTTTTAAAAAATCCATGCCTTGTTGGATGTTTGAAAAAATATTTTTTAAAAAATCCACGCCTTGTTGGATGTTTGAAAAAATATTTTTTAAAAAATCCACGCCTTGTGTGAAAAATCAACATCTTCTAAAGCCTCTGGATTTTTTTTTTTTTAAAAAGTACAGATAATTATCTTTCAATTTTTTATCTTTGAAATTTTATAAATCCTTCTCCTCCTCCATATTTTCAAACCATTTTTTTATCTATATCACCATTTTGATAATATTAAACACTCCATTAAACTACCCATTTTATATTTGAAACCATCAATCACTTAAGATTTATACCTGAACAAAAAATTAATCTCTCTTCTATTGGCAATTTGAAATCGGAATATTTTTTTTCTAAATCCTGAAAATAATCACCACAACTCGTTTGCTGGCGGATTGCTTTTTTTCAAATGTTAGAAAATCTTTCGCTCTAAATCAAAGTTCGTGTAGATGACTATTAAAATCTTGGAAGTTGGTATTATTGTAGCTCTTGTTGTTGTTGTTTTATTTGGTTTACTATTATAATTATTATTAGTTTATATCTGCACAAATACACACATACATATACAGATATTTAAAATCCACCAAAGAGAAAAATCTGCTACAATTTTAATGACTATTGCTCTATATGATGTCGCTTTATGCATAAATTGGCGATAGAGAGAAGTGGAAGAGAGAGGCAGGCCCAGGGTGTTATCAGAGGCAACAGCATCTTTCGCCACCACTGTGACTACACAACCATTTCATTAAGTAATAAAAAAAATGCCATGTCTAAACCAAAAAACAGGAGCAAAAATAAAAATTCATTGTAAAACAGCGGCAATAATGGTAGGTGCTCCGATGCCGGCTGGATGGCTGGTTGGCTACTTCGAGGCTGTAAAATACTACTTACCATTTTATAAATTGCTAATACTTTTCATGCTCTATGCAGAGAGCGAGAGATATCTATGCAGAAGCTATGATACACATTATCCAAATGTGTGAAATACACTCGAGAAAAAAATAAAAAAAGTAGATCTGGGCACTAATTTTGAAAAAAAAATTTCAGGGATCATTTAAGGCCCGAATTTTTAAAAGCATATTTTTTCAGGGACCATAGAAGGCGGTCATTTTTAAATAATATTTTTTCAAGTATAAAACAAGGCGTGGATTTTTTAAAGAATATTTTTTCAAGCTTCACACAAGGCGTGGATTATTTAAAGAATATTTTTTCAAGCTTCACACAAGGCGTGGATTATTTAAAGAATATTTTTTCAAGCTTCACACAAGGCGTGGATTATTTAAAGAATATTTTTTCAAGCTTCACACAAGGCGTGGATTATTTAAAGAATATTTTTTCAAGCTTCACACAAGGCGTGGATTATTTAAAGAATATTTTTTCAAGCTTCACACAAGGCGTGGATTTTTTAAAGAATATTTTTTCAAGCTTCACATAAGGCGTGGATTATTTAAAGAATATTTTTTCAAGCTTCACACAAGGCGTGGATTATTTAAAGAATATTTTTTCAAGCTTCACACAAGGCGTGGATTATTTAAAGAATATTTTTTCAAGCTTCACACAAGGCGTGGATTATTTAAAGAATATTTTTTCAAGCTTCACACAAGGCGTGGATTATTTAAAGAATATTTTTTCAAGCTTCACACAAGGCGTGGATTATTTAAAGAATATTTTTTCAAGCTTCACACAAGGCGTGGATTATTTAAAGAATATTTTTTCAAGCTTCACACAAGGCGTGGATTATTTAAAGAATATTTTTTCAAGCTTCACACAAGGCGTGGATTATTTAAAGAATATTTTTTCAAGCTTCACACAAGGCGTGGATTATTTAAAGAATATTTTTTCAAGCTTCACACAAGGCGTGGATTATTTAAAGAATATTTTTTCAAGCTTCACACAAGGCGTGGATTATTTAAAGAATATTTTTTTCTTGGTCCTACGGACTATATAGAAAAATCTTGGTCCTACGGACCTGCGAAATATTTTTCTATATAGAAAAATCTTGGTCCTACGGACCTGCGAAATATTTTTCTATATAGAAAAATCTTGGTCCTACGGACCTGCCAAATATTTTTCTATATAGAAAAATCTTGGTCCTACGGACCTGACAAATATTTTTCTATATAGAAAAATCTTGGTCCTACGGACCTGCGAAATATTTTTCTATATAGAAAAATCTTGGTCCTACGGACCTGCCAAATATTTTTCTATATAGAAAAATCTTGGTCCTACGGACCTGCCAAATATTTTTCTATATAGAAAAATCTTGGTCCTACGGACCTGACAAATATTTTTCTATATAGAAAAATCTTGGTCCTACGGACCTGCCAAATATTTTTCTATAGAAAAATCTTGGTCCTACGGACCTGCCAAATATTTTTCTATAGAAAAATCTTGGTCCTACGGACCTGCCAAATATTTTTCTATAGAAAAATCTTGGTCCTACGGACCTGCCAAATATTTTTCTATAGAAAAATCTTGGTCCTACGGACCTGCCAAATATTTTTCTATATAGAAAAATCTTGGTCCTACGGACCTGCCAAATATGTTTTCTGTAGAAAAATTTTTGTCGTCGGTATGCCAAATTTTTTTCTATAGAAAAATAGATTTTTCTATATAGAAAAATCTTGGTCATACGGACCTGACAAATATTTTTCTATTGAAAAATCTTGGTCCTACGAACCTGCCAAATATTTTTCTATAGAAAAATCTTGGTCCTACGGACCTGCCAAATATTTTTCTATAGAAAAATCTTGGTCCTACGGACCTGTCATTTCTTACTTTTTTTCTTCTTGTGTGCAATTCCTCTACTTGACTTCTGATTTGCCTGAGGCCATATACCACCAGCATTATTGACCATTGTATTACTTACCGCTTATTTTTTTATTATTTTGGTTTTACTTCTTTTCGATGCCCCCAAGCCATCGCTGGTTTATTTTAACAACTGGTGCTTCTGTTACCATTTTCAAGTGCAACAATTGTTGGCAACATCCATCCATCCATTCATCCACACAACGGCAGTGGTCTCTGCCAAGTCTATTTTACAGCCTATCATAGAATATGCTTCTTAACTGGCCTGACCTGATGATGACTGCCAATATGGTGCAATAATAGAATCGCAATACGAATTGTGGTGGAGTGTGTCGACTATACATCTGGTCCGAACTGTTTTTTTCTTCTATGCTTTACAATTGTAGCCTAGCAGAAAATCATGGCTAGAACAACTAAAAAAAAAACACTAAAATTAAGGAAAAAAAAACTCTTGAGCAGGTGAAACTTTTTTACAACTATCAGAGTTTGGTAGTTGGTGGTTTGTTCGTTCGTTCGATCATAACAGCAGTTAGCAAGTTTGCAATGACTGGCAAAGTGCTATTATATGTTCGGCGCAACAGTCGCCGGCGAGCAGCCAAGGAGTTTTCCTAGTATATGTGGTTGTTGTTGCTGGCCTAAGCAGCTGACCGTTGTGTTGCTGCTACACTTTTGGACTGACCAGACAAACCACTTTTATTTGAGGCCCCCACTTTGATTTGTTTTATTTTTTTGCTCTGACCAGATGATGACCATCATCATTTGAAAAGCATATCATTTTGTGGTCTCTAGATAATTTTCAATGGACATATTTTTTATGAATGAAAGGCTATGAATAATGTTTCAAAATTTTGTAAAAAACACGAATAATTGTTTATATAGGCATATTTAATTTATTTTTATTTTCTTATTTATTTTCAGGTATGTCCAACATAAATATATAAAGTCAATAGAGGTAATGTTGCGTAAACATTTTCTATATATTCTTCGATGAGGAGGGAATACCCTATCCTGAAAAAACAGACCTTAGGGACAGAGGAATTTATATTGTCCTACGGACCTCACGAATAAAAAATTGTCCTCTGGACCTCACGAATTTTTTCCATAAAAAAATTGTCCTTCGGACCTGACGATTTTTTTTTTCTATAGCAAAAAATGGTACAGGTGCACAGTACCATAGGAAAACCTTGGTCCTATGGACCTGCCAAATTTTCTTCTATAAAAAAATGTTGATCCTAGGAACTGCCAATTTTTTCTATAGCAAAAAATTTGTCCTACGGACCTGCTTGGCCCTAAGTCCAGATAAATTTTTACAAAAAAAAAAATGTTCTTCTATAAAAAATAGAAAAAATGATCCTATGGGCCTGACGAATTTCAATTTGTTTCTTTACAAATGTTGTAATGTTTTAACATTGGACTTATTTTTGTTGTTGTTTTTCTGATATATTGAAACCACAACAATAACAAAAAATATATGAAAACCAAAACAATGAAAAAATATACCTTTGTCGGCGGCAACAGACACAAAAGCGCCACACGATATTTACACGGCAGCCAGTGTGGCACAAAAGAGTAGCAAAACAAACAGACAAAGTTCTAGTGCATATAGCCTACACCACCTTCATCACCGGCCCCCAACTACCTCCCACCTTAATCCCAAAAATGCCTGGTTGATTGGTACGATAAGTGAATTTTGTTTTGTTGTTGTTGCTGCTTTTTTGTCGGTTACTTTGGCCGGCCTTATGCCACTTAAAAAGAACAACAAACACACAACGATAATGAAAACATTATTTTTGTTGTTGTTATTCTTGTAAATAATCTAAACGTCCGTCCATGCCGCGTTGCAGTAGTAGCACAAAATCTCTGAAAATCCAAAATCAAATAAATTTCAATTTAAATTGTTGTAAACCTGACAGCAAATGCAAAATGTCGGAATATCACCACCACCACCAACAAATTATATCTCGTCATCTCGTTTATCATTGAGATGTAAACATTTTAACAGATTATAAAACTGTCTTCTGCCGTTCGGCAAGTAGTCAATAAATTTCGATAAATGCACGAGCGGCAGTGGAATGAAAGTATCTTTAATTTGAGTACACTTTTTTGTTGTATATTTTCTTTACTAAGTGGATATTCTCAGTAGGATAATTTTCTAAAGAAAAAAAGTAAACATCTGGTATTGAGGATACTTTATTTCTCTATATAAAAAAGAGGCCTTTCTATAATAACGAATTGATCATTAAATGCTAAGTGATAATTTCTATAAAAAATCATTTCCAGGGTTTTGAATTTTTTTAATAGAAAAATTCTTAATCGAATTTGGGACTGGGCCGACTATATGATACCCTTCACCACTTTGGGTATATTCTACTTATGTATCCTTACACTTGCATATCAATGTTCCTTCGAAGGAACGTACTCATGCCTTTCTGCAACCTGTGGTAAATTTAATTTCATCCGGGCATTTTTAGAGTCGTCTGCGTATCATGGGACAAATTGATGGAAAACGAATTATAGCAAAATTGATACACGCTATTCGGTACGCCGCACTGTTAAAAATTTAATTTCAATCAGACACCCGTTCGAAATACATATGGATGCTATGGCTGCATCTGCGCCAACGCAATAGCGTTCATTCAAGTCCCAATTTGATACGTTGTGCAAAATTTCGTGTTAATCGGACAAACATTAGGAGTTTGGTGCACCATTTATGTAAAATCGGACGAATATATATGAATATGTGGGAGCTATATCGAAATCTGAACCGATTCTTCCGAAACTTAACACACATCACTCTAGACTTTATGCAATACGCTATGCCAAATTTCGTGCAAATCCAAGGATATATAGGGACTATGGTGCGCCATTTTCATGAAATAGGATGAAAATATATATGGGAGCTATATCTAAATTTGAACCGATTTTCCCGAAATTTAGCACTTATCATTCTAGACCCAATTCATTAAGCTATGCCAAATTTCGTGTAAAACGAAGGATATAAAGGGATTTTGGTGCTCTATTTACCTAAAATTGGACGAAAATAGATAATGGGAGCTATATCTAAATCTGAACTGATTTTCACGAAATTCACCACACGTCTTTCTATACTTAATTCAGTACGATCTGAAAAATTTCGTGCAAATCGAAAGATATATAGGGACTTTGGTGCACCATTTACATAAAATCAGACGAATGTATACATGGGAGCTATATCGAAATCTGAACCGATTTTTCCGAAACTCACCACTCATCATTCTAAACTCAATTCAGTACGCTGTGTCAAATTTCGTGCAAATCGAACGATATATAGCCACTTTGATTCACCATTTACCTTCAGTCGGATGAAAATATATATGGGAGCTGTATCTAAATCTGAACCGAATTTTTCCAATTTCAATAGGGTTCGTCCTTGGGCCAAATAAATGCAGACGAACGGATGGACATGCATAAATCGACTTAAAATGTGATTCTATGCATATTCTCTAAAGGAACCATGTGTCTATCTCGTTTCCTTTTGTCTGTTACAAACATATGCACAAAGACATAATACCCTGTACCACAGTGTGGTGAAGAGTCGTACGGACTTAGTCCTTAGTAAATTGTCGATTTTTTTTCTATAGCAAAAAATTGGTCCTACGGACCAGACGAAATTTTTTCCTATAGAAAACAATTTTTTTATTTATTCTGTAGCAAAAAAATTGGACCTAACGAATTTTTTTCTATAGAAAAATGATACTCTGGAAATTTCGATTTTTTTTCTATAGTAAAAAATGGTCCTCTGGGCATGATGAATTTCATTCTACTGAAAAATTGTCCTCGCGGTGTTGAGACCGTAATTGTGGCCTCATACAAAAATGTTTTCGACAACCTAAAAATTAATCGATCTTTACCTGTAGGCTAGACCGAACCTACAAGCAACATTTAGTGATGATTGGCGCAAAAGTGCGGTCTGCGCACAAAAGCTAGATCGAGTCAGCTGAAAGAGATATGATGGAAATTTGACTCTAGTACCTATATTCGGGAAGTAACAATAACTTATTAAAACCTTTCCAAATACACAACTCCTATTTGAAGAATACCATATTTTTAATTGTAGAAAAAATACCCCTGATTTCCCCCAATGGAAAATGTTTCTATTTTTTATAATTCAGTGGAAATTCTTAGTAACTGAGGACTGTTTTTTCTACAAAAATACTATGAACGAGAATTTATGAATTGATGAAAACAGATCTCACCGGGTTTCATGTTGTCACTTGTGTCATTTGATTATTTGCTATTTGATTCTTGGTGTCTGTTCGCCAATTGGTGTCTTGGTGTCTGTTCGCCAAATCCATAGCCAAACAAATTGCACCACATGACCTCTTGGAATACTTTTTGAAAACAATTTCAAAGAAAAGATTTTGATATTGGTACAGCTAAGTAACGAATTTCGATTTTTTTGTTTTCAAATCAGCTGTTAGAGTATGCATCCTAAAAGTGTGCAGCACACATGGATAATGAATCGTTTGCTGACGAAGAGGGGAATTTGTGTTATCTATAATTGACTCTTTATTATTTTGCGGCCCTAAAGTTTACATCCTGGGCATATGGTAGATATCGAGGCATCAATTCGTGAAGACTAGACTTATAGACATATAAGACTATTAGAGTAGTGTTCTTTACGATAGCAATAGATTTGGGTAATTCCGGAACGAACTTGTCCAATTGAATATTCCGCAAAATTATTAGGTCCCGTTCATGCCTTCATCTAGCTTTTTTGGGGTAATTTTTAGTTCCAGAAGATTTTTTTCGATAAATAAAATTCTAAGCCCAGAAGGACTGATTGAAGTCCTCAGTGGCTGAGGCAATTTTTATGGACTAATATTTAAATACAAAAAACCCTCAATTACCCTCTGCCAGATTGTTTTCTATATAATTTCTCAGTTACTGCAAATAAATTTTATTTCTCAATAAATGTCAATTTTTGTAGTTTAAATATAATTTATTGTCGTGAAAATAATTAATTTTGTGCTATTAGAAAATTAAATTTACGATTTTAAACTCGAAACCTAATTTGTTGTTTTTTTTATTTTCTTTTGGTATCGTCGCCTTTTTTGTATAAACATAATCGCAATATATCTTCTCCGGCCGAATTAACATCGACATCGAGGTGGAGGAGATAAGATTAGTGTGGTGGATAACAGATTAATATCTGGGTTGGAACTGCCAACACATTTCAATTCAATGCGAGTTCGGTTCGGTTCCTTCCATAACCATTCCATGGGAAATAGAATGGCCATTAATGGCAAGGCAAAAGGGGCAATGAATTGGTGTTATGGTCAAAATCAATGAAGACTATTTTTCTCCATACCTCCAAAAAAGTATTGATGTTGTTGTAATTCATTGGCTAGTTTTTTCGTTGTTGTTGTTGTTGGTATCAATAACAAGTTGTGAACAGCATTACCATGGTGTTCATTGATATGAGAACATGGCTATTACACAGATTTGTTGAAATGTCTAAACAAAGCACACACATGAGGCCATAATTCACCTTCAGCTCATCCTCCTGCTCGTACTCCCACCAGCACCACTACCACTTTGCCTGTGATATCCACCGATGGTGGCGAGCAGTGTGTATGTTTTTTGTTTGTTTTCATTTCGCTGCGGCGTGGAGTGCTTCAAAGATAGCGCCCCTAATAAAAACTGATAAAAAATTGTTTTACATGCAGAGCCACCCAAAACAAAATCGACAAAACGAATCTCCAGCGCATAGAAAATTTATTGAAAACATACTTTTTACTTGTGTATCCCACCATGGTGTAAGTGGCGCTTAGTTTGGACAGAAGTAGGAGCACCGGGAGGGCACAGAAACACACACGATTTGTTTTTTTTTTGGTAAAATTCATAAGGCATGCTGGTTGCATTTTTTAAGGCAATACTGGTAAAGTAGGGAATGTAAGTTGGTTGTCTCTCCATATTCGGTAGCCACCTGTTGCATGTTGATGGACAAATTTTTCTTTTTACTATAGAGTCCTTAGGAAATGAATGGAAAAATGGATCTGAGGAGAATTTTTTCGATAGAAATACTCGGTTCAGAATCTGTTCATAGAACAGAGATATCATTTTAATAAAAGTAAGTAAATCAGTCACCAGGACATTTATTTAAATTCTGCCTCTGAAGTTATATGTTATATAGATGTTATATTTTCTACACAAAAAATTCAACCTCTGGCCGAACCTTTTCTACACCACCATCAGGTAGACATTTGAAATACATAAAATTGTTCCAAAAATGTTATTTTCGATCGATTTTATATTTTATTTGTTCGAAATATTATCTCAAAAAAGAAGCCAGGTACCGAAATACCAGTACCAGTGTGATGCGAATGTAAGTTATACGTTAGGAAAGAACTTTCAGATCTGTCAACTCCAACTGATCATCCAATGCTTCAAATACTGCCCGAGGTGGGTTTTCTCTATGTCCTCGGAAAAGTACGCGTGGTTGATTGTATCGAAATCTTGCGATATGTCGAAAACTACCATAACTGTTCGGTTGAGCAAATGTCTATCACAATTTAACACAAAAAATGAATGTCATGTTCATGTTATATAGCAGTATGTAACCTATGAGGCCTAGTGTGGTCTGTGAATTTAAGTAAAACGTAATAGAAGAACATTCAGACCTGTTGGTTCAAACTCTAAACTATTCATTTAGTTCCACAGCTCATTCATTCATTGATATACGCCACTTGATTCGAAAGATTCAGATGAACCCGAGAAGATTCTGAGCAAAAAGGTCTTATTCAAAAAAAAAAAAAAAAAAAAAAAACCGTATGAACTTAAGAACTGGACCTAATGCCGATCGTTCAATATGCGGAATAGTTCAATTGAACTAGGTCGTTCCGAAATGACGCAAATCTATTGCTTGAGTGCTAGAG
Source organism: Musca vetustissima (assembly GCF_032173495.1). NCBI lineage: Eukaryota > Metazoa > Arthropoda > Insecta > Diptera > Muscidae > Musca > Musca vetustissima. The sequence goes on from NW_026886870.1 coordinate 468,397, forward strand.
ATTGGAGAATACTCCTATCATAGTCTAATAAGCAGACTTCTCCCACCCAGGGAACTTTAGATATATAAGACCCCTGGACGGGTCTGAATAGTATTCAGAGGACCTAGTACCGATCGCTCATTTTACGGAGTAGTTCAAATGAACTAGTTCGTCCCGGAATGATCCGCTCCGCAAAAGGAACTAGATCATTCCATTAGTTACATAGTTTCTTCATTTATTGCCTTACGTCAGTTGATTCGGCCAATGAACAAGCAGGTTTAAATAATCGATTGGATCAAAAGGATATCACGAACTCGAGCAAATCATAGTCTTATCATGAGGCTTTTCCCATCCAGCACTTTTGAAGATATCTGCATGATCTGGAAGACCTGTAGATGGGTCTGGATATCATTTAGATGCAGATACAGTCTCCCAGGATTAAGAATATGAATGTTATACTTTCACCATCCATAGCAGGAGAGAGAGGGAACAATTGCCTAAATAAACACAAATTCATGGCTTGATATGTAAGACATGCCCAGCATGTTGACTTTAGGGCCGCACAACCAAAATAGTTAAGAGTCAGTTATAGAAAAAACAAATTTTCCGACAGCATGAGCAAACGATTACTTCTACATGTGTGCTGCATACTTTTAGGATGCATACTCTAACAGCTCATTGGAAAACTAAAAATCGAAACCCGTTACTAATCTGTACAAATTTCAAAATCTATTTTTTGAAATTATCTTACAAAAAATACTTAGAAATCATGTAGTGCAATTAAATTTTAACAACATAACTATGAGTTTGGCGAATATGTCACAGAAACCAAGAATCAAATAACAAATAATCAAATGACACAAGTGGCAACATGGAACCAGGTGAGATCTGTTTTCTTTCATGTGGTCATTTTTGCTAACGATCAACAAAAATACAGGCTAATAACAGATTTGATTCTCAAGTTTCACTACCACCACTAGCTAGCAAGCAATGCGCACTAAAGTGGTTATTGAAAATGCGGAACAAATCAATACCAGACCACAGATATTGAACTGATCGTTGTGCATCGTAGAAGAAGCGTTTATCACCAGCAAGCATTCAGTGTTACATTCATGCGTAATGCATTTAAATCAAAACGCTGCTAAAACTCCAATTGTGAAGTGTGCTTCATTGTGGTTTAGTGGTTCGAGGAAGGCATCGTCATCATCTTCTGCATCGCAGAAGAAGAGATGAGGTTGAAATTAAATTAAATGAAAACTTGATCAATAAAATGGTAACAACTGCCGCAGTAAAGTACCTCTGCGGCATCATTTGCGTGTCTTGGCATCGTTCTGGCCACTATCACCCATTCTCTTTTCTTTCTCTTCCCATTTCTGGCTTTTCCATTTTTCCTATTGATGATCCCAATTGTCGATGTGTGGTGGAGTGAGAGTGTGTTTCAGGCCTCCTTCGCTGCTTCGTTTCGAATGCAATGAATATGAAATTGATATTATGAAAAGCGCGTTTTCATCTACACAGCGTATAACAAACGCATTCAGGTAGAAAATGCACCTGCGCCGTGTAAATAATGCTAAGACCCAAACGATTTTTCCATTTCCAGTTTGCACTCATCATAACAAAGTTATTCATTTATATTTGCCATAGAGGTTCTAACAATTCATTCATGTTGCATCCCGACGACGGACAAGATGTGAACGATTGATCCCCCTTCATATTACCAGCTAGCTGCCACCTTTTCATTGACAAGACCTGGTTGTTGCTGCCAGCGCCTAACAAACACAATCAATGGTAATTTAAACTATGGCAAAGGCGCATGCGCATATCACCCAACAGAACTTGACTCTGACCGATCGACCAGAACGATACCACAGGCTATGCTTCGTTATTGAAATGAACTGAGAGGCAATGAGGAGGAAAATGGGTTTCAATGCAGAATGAAAACGAGTCAATAAAACAAATGAAGCGTATCGACTCAGGACAACTGAGTGTTTTGACTTTCTTCTCTTGTTTTGAAAAAAAAAAAAGAAAAGAAAAAACGTTAAAACAAATATTTAATGAAGCGATAGAAGCACCACCACCTTTTTTAAATTCGTATCGATGGATGAAAGCAATTTTCCAGCAATAATTATAAAAAGTCTGAATACTGCATATTTAACGCTTGATTTCTAAAGGGGTTTCAGAGGTTTTATAGCTGTCTGAATATGTAGCCTAAAAGTATGCAGCATACATTGATCGAATGTATATAGGAAAGTTATAAAATTACCCAAGTACCGAAGGATTGTTTTGAATCAGTCACTGCGTTTATTTCACTTTTTTAAATTATTATTGGTAAATTGGCTTTCATTCATTGATATAAGGAAAAATTAACATTGGTATCTGATCTTGATTTTTTTTTTTTTTTTTTTGTAGAAACAGGAGGAAATTTTTGTCTACAGAAAAAAAAACTGAATGACTGATTAGAAATTGTTGTTTTGTGGGAAAAACATCTGACATTTGTTGCTAGGGCTTCTTCATTCGGAACCTTAAAACCTAAGGCCCATAATTAGGTTATTTTTTAACGTGTCATAAGAAGTTATCTTGCTGAGATAATTTCAACAAGCCCTCGAAGCGTTTCAATTTTTTTAGTTCGCTTTGTATTTATTTAGTTTAATCGTTCATGGGTTCACGTCAGTGAACGGAATGAACTATATGAACGATTGGTTCATCTAGTTGAACGAAAGCAAGAAGGAACGACTGGAGCAAAAGGATTTAGATGAACCGGAACTAGTACTAGTTCGTAGCTCTGTTGCTAAGAGCTCTTAAATCTTGCTTAATGCAGCGAATTTGGTATGACCTGAAAGATTGATTGATTACCGAGTCCGAAACGTTTATTATCATTAACCCATATTGCTATGTGTAGTGAATAAGTATTATAGAGTTGGGTAGTACCGGAACGAACTAGTTCATTGGAACAATTCCGACAAAGGAGCGATATAAACTAGGTTTAGTTCTTTAGAACTTGTGCTTATCATCCAGTAGTTGAACTCTAAATTTTTGCTTCTGAACATTCAAGTACTTTTTTTTCATACATCGAAGAATAAACACGGAACTATGGGAGCAAAAAATTAAAAGAATAATGAACAAAAGAGAGAGAGAGATTCACTATTTGGGAATCGGAACTATATGTACCAAAGAAACTATATTAAGGAACGAGTGCGTTTTTAAGAAGGAACGAAAAGATCGATCCGCTCTGTGAACTAGATTGCCACCTGTATAAGCAGAGAGGTTCCTGGTATAAGCAGAGAACTTTCTAAAATTGGGATTGAATTAGGACTTGGATCGTGCTAAGTGTACGCGTATCCGATGTTTTACTATAACAATTAATCGGAACTGGATGCAATCTATATATGTGTATTTTGTTAATGTCTCTACTTGACTATTTCGGCATGGAAATATATATTCGTGTTGCTTTGCGAAGTGAATGGAGTACCAAATAACCTCCCACGCAGAGTTTCGCTACTTCATTCCATCAACAGCGGTTCGATCTATTTTGGTTCACCCTGCAAATTTAACTAGGTCATTATTATATAAAGGTTTCATTATTTCATAAAGGACAGCTATTCGGTCAATGAATGGGAATGACTTGGTATGCGTTGGGATCAAAAGGAACTAGGTGAACGAGAGAAAAATATGAACGACTGCATCAAAATGTGCTAAACGAACGAAAGAACTGGATCTAGTACCAATTGTTGCTTTTGCAGAATAGTTCGTATGAACTAGTTCTCACCGAAACGACGCAACTCTATTGCTAAGAGCATAAATCTTGTTTAAAGTTAGGAATCCGAGCTATTGCCGTGAGAAAGTCCAAAAATGAAAGGCTCATGCCTCAGCATTGCAGGGGTACAGGGAAGTATGGGGAAGATCAATAATGGTATTGGGTTGTTTTTTTTTATGTATACGCATCTGATGACACCTGAAATCTTGCTAACTATAGTGTGCTGATCACCGATTCCAAATCGTTCTTTACCATTCACAGATATTGCTATTAACATTCTGCGCCGATTTTCGCTATCTCGTTACTAAAATTTTTCATAATTCATTTCAGTTAATTTCATAGTTCATTTCATTTCAATTGTTCAGTTATTTGGTCAATTAAAGGGAGGAACTAGATGAATGATTGGATGAAAAATAACCAGGAGAAAGAGAGCAAAAATGAATGACTGGAGAAAACGGAACTAGATGAACGAAAGAATTTGAAACTATAATACTTTTTCCATTTGCGAAATAGACCGTTTGATTTTTTTTTGTTTAGGAATGACCCAACTCCATTCCATTGTTCATTGTAGTTCAATTGTTTATTAGTACACATTCGTAAATTCGGTCAATGGAATGGAAGACCTTGGTGAAGAATTGGATCGGAATGAACTATTTGAACGACAGCAAAAAGAAACGACTAGAGCGAAAGGAACTAAGAGAATGAAGAAACTGGAACTAGTGCCGATCGTTGTTACTGCGGAGTATTTCAATTGAACTCTATTCCAAAGTTCCTTCTAGTTCAATTGAGAGGATCTAGAATAATAAATGAATCAAGAGGAACAATTTGAGCGAGAGCAAAAAGAGATGAAGGTATCAGATTAAAGAAAGAACTGGATCTAGAAGAAAAAGAAACGACTAGAGCAAAAGGAACTAAATGAACGAAAATTGCTAGTGCCGATCGTTCCTATTGCAGAATATATGAATATAGCAAAAATGTACGACTGAGCAAACGGAACTGGACAAACGAAAGAATCGGAACTATTACCAATGGTTACATTTACGGAATAGTTCATTTTAGGTATTTCGTTTAAGAAGAACCCAACTATATACTATAGTCCATTTTAGTTCAATTGTTTATTAGTACACGTTCGCTATTTCGGTCAATGGACGGGAAGATCTAAATGAAGAATTTGATAAAAAGGAACTATATGAACGAGGACAAAAAGAAATGAAGAAAGTAGATTCACGAAAGAACTGGATCGAATAGCAATAGGAACTAGTCGAACGAGAAAAAATGGAAACGACTAGAGCGAAATGAACTAAATGAACGAAAAAATTGGATCCAGTGTCGTGCGTTGTTGCTGCCGAATACTTGAATATTTCATTTGAACTTGTTCGTTTCGAAACCTCTAGTTCCTTTCAGTTCACAGTTAGTTTTAGTTCAATCGTTTATTACTACACTTATCCATGAACGACTGGAACAAAAATAACTTGAAGAACAAATGAACAGGACCTAATACCGATTGTTCCTTTTGTTGGATAGTTCGTTGGAACTAGTTCATACCGGTATTACTCAACTCTACTCCGAAGGCTGATTTTTGGTCCTAGACCCACCTTTAAATATTCCGATCGTCATATCTCAACTAGCTGAGTCGATGTAGACATTTGTGTCCGTCCGTCTGTCCCTTATAATTTGTAAACACGATACAGGCAACAGTTATGGACCAATATTTTAAATGTAGGATGGGTTCTGGCCAATGGTAAAGATCGGTAAATATTTAGGAAATGGACCAAAATCTTTATTTTTTGTCTGATTTTCTGGTCGCAATTATTTCGCAAATATTTTTACATGGAAAAGGCGATCGGGCCAAAAAATAAGCATGCCTGTTTTGATAAAGATCGGTCAATATTTAGCGGGTCAAATGGACACTGACTTTTGTGTGAAAAATTACATTTGTATTCTATAGCGTATATATTTACCCCTGAAGGGCATAGTCCGAACATATCCAAGAGGAGGGGTTGATCTTTTAATTGATACCAATTATATTGTCGTATGCACTCGGATGTGTGAGTTACACTTAAATATTTACAGGTTCTTACGTATTCATATATTATTTAGTAGCCGCGCTGATCGCTTTGAAATGTTCCATGAGGATCAGATAATAATATTGGGATGAAAGGGACCTAAAACTTAATTTTTTGTGTTTTTTTTCGAGTCGATCTATAGGCCACGATTGAAAGCTGAACATCACAACACAACCCTCGGTGAAGGGAATCTGGATAAGTAATTAGAAGGGTTGTACAGTATATTAGTAATATTTGTCAAGATGTTGTAAATATCGCTAAAAATTTTCCAAGCTCAGAATATAGAACCACAGAAAGTTAGATATTCGTGGAAGTTGTTATCATATGGTCGATCCCGTCCGACTATACAGCTGCGTTCACTGGTTTATTCTTTAGAACATAATTTCATTAAATTTATCCGAATTGTTTTCAATGGAAAACAATCGTTATATTTTTCACCTTGTTGTTGCTATATGACCATAAGTGGTTGTAGTTGTTGTTATATACGTTACAATACAAATATAATGGATTTTAAGTTAATATCGAATGAAAAACTTAAATCGATATGAAAAACGATATCAACAACTAGAAACGATACACAACATGATGAAGATGGTGGTGTTGGTGTATTGGGAAGGAGGGTGGCCATCGCAACCAATATCTATGAAAAAATACCTGGTTTTGATCTCTCTAAGCAAAAGAAGAGTTCGATTCTGAAATTGTTTTTGTTTTAGCAATTTCACGCATCATTTGAGCCTTAAAAACTAGACGTTTGTAAATGCAGGCAATTTAGTTGTTGGTGTTCTTCTTCTTCGTCTACGTCTAATTTATTGTGCTGGTTCAGTTGAGTTGTCGTGGCCAGTTGGAGTATAATGTTCGTGTTGTTGTTGTTGGCAATAAAGTCAGTCAACAACAAAGTGAAACAAATTAAAATGTGCGCATGCGCAACTTTTAACATTTTTTGTTATTACGGCAATCGATTTGGAAATGTGTGTGTACTAAATTTTGTTTTTATCTGTCCACTAAGGCGGGTAGGCAGGCGGGTTGACTGGCAGTCAACCAGCCAGTCCGTCATTCAACCATTTACATACGTACATAAATAGTATCGAAGTTTTAATATACCAATGAAGCATTGCATTTTATTTTCGTTTCGGTCTTTTTTTAATTTTATGACCACTTTACTCTCTTTAACCGTATTTTTTTTTTGTTTATTGCATAAATTGCAAGTCATTTTTCTTCTTTTTGTTGTTCTTTGTCCATTGTTGTTGTTGTCATAAAATTAGACAGTTTGAATGCATTTTTAATGTCATTTTCCACACTCACTCACGAAGTGCGATTTGTTATGCACCAGTGTTATAAAAACACAAATTTCAAATTAATTTAGAATCGACCATTTTAGATTAGAGTCAATGACAGTGTTTTGTTCTAAATTTTTGGAAGTGGTAATTTTTGTTTTTTTTTGTAATGTCACCGAAATTAAAAGCCTATTGGCGCAAGGGTCACCATAACTAATTCGGCGGAAATATATTTTTTAAATGTATTTGTGTATGATCTAAGCCTAATTTATTAAAAAATTAAGTATGCGTAATAAAATACTGAAAATTATTAAAAAAAAAAATAAATTTTCAAGTACAAAACAAGACGTTGATTTTTTAAAGAATAGTTTTTCAAGGCTACAACAAGGCGTGGATTTTTTAAAGAATATTTTTTCAAGGCTACAACAAGGCGTGGATTTTTTAAAGAATATTTTTTCAAGGCTACAACAAGGCGTGCATTTTATAAAGAATATTTTTTCAAGGTTCACACAAGGCGTGGATTTTTTTAAAGAATATTTTTTCAAGGGTCACACAAGGCGTGGATTTTTTTAAAGAATATTTTTTCAAGGGTCACACAAGGCGTGGATTTTTTTAAAGAATATTTTTTCAAGGCTCACACAAGGCGTGGATTTTTTAAAGAATATTTTTTCAAGGCTCACACAAGGCGTGGGTTTTTAAAGAATATTTTTTTAAGCTTCATACAAGGCGTGGATTTTTTAAGGAATATTTTTTCAAGGCTCACACAAGGCGTGGATTTTTTAAAGAATATTTTTTCAAGGCTCACACAAGGCGTGGGTTTTTAAAGAATATTTTTTTTTCATACAAGGCGTGGATTTTTTAAGGAATATTTTTTAATGGCACTATACAAGGCGTGGATTTTTTAAGGAATATTTTTTCTAGCTTCACACAAGGCGTGGATTTTTTAAAGAATATTTTTTCAAGGCTACAACAAGGCGTGGATTTTTTAAAGAATATTTTTTCAAGGCTCACAAAAGGCGTGGATTTTTTAAAGAATATTTTTTCAAGGCTCACAAAAGGCGTGGATTTTTTAAAGAATATTTTTTCAAGGCTCACAAAAGGCGTGGATTTTTTAAAGAATATTTTTTCAAGCTTCACACAAGGCGTGGATTTTTTAAAGAATATTTTTTCAAGGCTACAACAAGGCGTGGATTTTTTAAAGAATATTTTTTCAAGGCTCACACAAGGCGTGGATTTTTTAAAGAATATTTTTTCAAGGCTCACACAAGGCGTGGATTTTTTAAAGAATATTTTTTCAAGGCTCACACAAGGCGTGGATTTTTTAAAGAATATTTTTTCAGGCTACAACAAGGCGTGGATTTTTTAAAGAATATTTTTTCAAGGCTGACACAAGGCGTGCATTTTTTAAAGAATATTTTTTCAAGGCTACAACAAGGCGTGGATTTTTTAAAGAATATTTTTTCAAGGCTACAACAAGGCATGGATTTTTTAAAGAATATTTTCCGGCCAATAAAATCTAATCCCACCATAGCATCCCACCACACATCTGCTAATAATTTCGTTGTCTAACGATCTGTCAAAATGTTAACATAAACTCGGTGGTTATCTTCGTTCGTTCATTCAATGTCATTGCGAAACATTTGCATACATTTTAAATGAATTAATTACCGCAATCAGTTGTGGCATTTCTATCCATGTTGTTGTTAGCTGTCCTTGATGTTGTTGTTTTTGATTGTGTCCAATAACTAGGCAATCCGCAAACTATGTGCAGATTCACTTGTTGTTGCAACATTTGAATATGACATTTTAAGTGGAAAATGAAGATATCATCTTGGACAGAGATACAGACAGCGGAATGGAACTGGTCTAACACACACACACACACACATCCACAATGAACATTTAGCCTGTCAAATGATATGAAGGCTATGTTGAGCACCACCAGCAGATGTTAAGGATAATTCTCATGGCAAATGGTGGATTATGTTTAGGCCAATGCAGAGAATGTTAGCTGATTTAGTTGTTGATCTGGTTGATCTGATCTGGATAAAGATGTGATTTGATGGCTTTAAATAATAATTGTAACGATAAACGAAGCTATCAGAATTTGTATAATTCATGGCATATCTCTCAGGTAGAATTACTTATTTCCCAAACCTCTGCTGCCCTCCCCTCACCGTTATTTTTTCTTAAAAAAAAATAAAACAAGCCATATTTTTCATAATAAAATACTTTGAATGGTGGGAATTGGCTCTGTCCAGAATTGAGATCAATGGACAGCAACATGAAGTGAAAAAGAAGAAAACTGCAACAACCAAAAACTACAACACCAACATGAAGAAAGAAAAGACAAGTAACAAATTAAAGCTTAATACAAGTAGCCAAACCAGCAAATAATAACAACAGCCATAACAGCAACAGCAACAACAACAACCACAACATAATGTGGAGCAGTACTCCACATGGGCAACAAACAAACAGCCCAGACCCAGTCAAATAAAGTCGAGTAGCTAAAACAGAATCATCATCATTATAATAATTATAATGATCGGTGTGTTGTTGTTGCTGTTGTTGCAATGGAATGGCAAACAATCTTACCATGGATCGAACCAACATCTCCCCAACAACCACTGAAGGTATTACCTTTATTGGTCGACAATCGTCGTCTTCATCGTACAGTCTCTGTTCGTTGGTCCTCAACCTCATTCTGTGTCTTAGATCATCAGCATCATAAAATAAACAGCTGGACTGGTGAGGGTAACATAGCCCGATAATAGATTTTCACTTTGGTACCCAGTTGTAGTTGTGTTGGTAGTAATTGTGAATGAATAAAAAATGCAATAGCAGAGCGATAGTAGTAAAAATAGAAAAAATAATCACTGTACGAGGCAATGACCAAGCTTAGAGTACGGCATACATATATGTATGTGTGGACGTATAAGTGGACAGCATGAATAAATTTACAGTGCATTGGAAAAGACTCCAATACTTCGTTGATTCTTGAAAAAATGTGGTTTTTAAAAAATCCACGCCTTTAAGAATATTTTTTAAAAAATCCACGCCTTGAAAAAATGTTTTTTAAAAAATTCACGCCTTGAAAAAAATTTTTTTTAAAAAATTCACACGTTAAAAATATTAAAAAAAATTCCACGCCTTAAAAAATGTTTTTAATAAATCCATTCCTGTGATGCTTAAATTTTTTTTTAAAAATCCAAGCCTTTTGTGGACCTTAAAAATTCAACGCTTATTGGACCCGCATCGACGCAGTAGTTGTTCTACTCCTTATGTACGTATTTCGTGTGAATGAACGACCATCGACAACAACAATATCACATACTAAAATAATAATTGTTATTGTATTCTATAAATAGCCAAACACTACAAATGTTGTTCACAGAAACCTTAGTCCATTGAGAAAACAACAACACAAAGTAGGCCTGTTATCGCTCTAAAATAATGACAATATACTATCTACAAACTTTTTTTGATCCATTACGAACAAACATTCCATTCACACTATCGTCACTGTATATCAAAACCTTCCGAAACGAACATAAAACAGCACACTGATGAATCTCGTCTCAATGAGTTCGGTTGGCGGATAAATTTAAATAAAATTTTTAAATTTATACAAACGAAACAATAAAGAACAATTCGAAATAGCCAACAGTAGCAGTATAGTCAGTAGAATAAAATTAAATCTCGAATAACTAAGAATATCCCCAATGCCCTCCCTCCTCCATCTTCAGCCTTTTTTTATAGTACGAAAGTTAATTCGTTTTTTTTTTACATCAAAATCCATAGACCTCTATCGTTGGCTGGTTGGGTTTGTGGATGGATGAATGAACAGCAGAATGAATGAATGAATCGCCATCAACGAACATCTTTGGACACAAATGGAATGGGGGAGAGGATTTTTATATATCCGAGGTAAGACGCAAATTTAGCGGCATAGCTGGCTGGCTGAATGGAAGCTGAATCGTAGTGAACAGAGTATTTAATTTGAGGCAAACTAGCCATGATTAGGAACATCCGGTTTACTAACCGAAAAACAAAAACAACAACACCATCATCACCACCACCACTACACATCGAACTTGTATTGTGTATGAGAGCGAGCACACATTAAACTTCGATGAAAATCAAAATAAAACTCAAAAAAAAAAGAACAACGTTTCAGAATAATAAAAAATAGTAAGAGAAGTAAGAATGGATAAAATACAACAACGACTACGGTCAGTTAGGGGGAGATGGACATGAGATTCCCCCTTGTTTCCATATGGGCACACACGAATATCCAACCGCCACCGCTTCAAACATTAATGAGGGGCTCAACAGTATCTGCAGCACATCATCGTGCAACATGAATGACAGAATATCACATCTATGCCAAAGGCATGTCATATTATGACGACATATGATTTTCAAAATGAGAGTCCCATCTCCATCGAAGAGGGGAGATGTATCGGTCGGCGTATACTCTTTGAAAGTGATCTTCAATGAGCGTTAATGACAATGTCTCGTTGAAAGTCCTACAGCTGGTGGCGAGAATGCCAAACATATATTACAAATAAACAATCTGAAAAACCATTGAGCGGAGCAGTATAGTCGGACGGGGCCGACTATATGATACCCTATACAACTTCCCCGAAAATATTACTTTCTGCGGTTCTACATTCTGAGCTTGGGCAATATTTCGCGATATTTACTTGTCCAGATTCCCTTCACCATGGGTTGTATTGTGATGTTCGGCTCTCAATTGTGGCCTATATATATCGACTCAAAAAAAAAGTAGTTTTCGGCCCACCTCATCCCAATGTTATTATCTGATCATCATCCCGAAAATTTTACAGGCGTTGTTGGTAATGGGACCATACCCGTATCCTCATGTAAAATTTCAACATCGATCAGACAATATAGTTGGTATGAATTTAAAGGTTCCTCTTGAATATACTATCCTCTAGTGTAAATATATATGATATAAAATACACATTTTTGTAATTTTTCACACAAAATGGGTTGATGCTAAATATTGGACGATCTTTATCAAAACAGGCATAATATATCGCGAAGTTTGTGCCATAATTGCGGCCTCTGGAGCGACCAGAAAATCAGACCAATATAAAGTTTTTGGTCCATTTCATCCCCTAAATATAACCCGATCTTTACCAATAAAAATAATAGGGGCCTTCATTGACCAGAACCCACACACACATCTAGATCGACTCAGCTAGACGAGATATGACGATTGGTATACTTAAAGGTGGGTCTAGGACCAATATTTCGCGGCTTTACAAACTCCTTTTTCAAATATACAACAAGAATTTTTTAGAGAATATTTTTCAAGGATCCCATATGGCGCAGATTTTATTAAGAATATTTATCAAGGATCCTACATGGCGTAGATTTTATAAAGAATGTTTTTTTCGCGAATTTTCAAGGACTTCACGTGGATTTGTAAAGAATATTTTTTCAAGGACACCACGTGGATTTTTGACGAATATTTTTTCAACGACTCATACGTGGGCGTGGATTTTATAAATATATGTTTTTCAAGCTTCACACAAGACATGGATTTTCTTAGAAAACATTTTTTCAACCTTCATAAAAGGCGTGGATTTTTTTTTAAGAATATTTCGTCAAGGATCCCACAAGGTGTGGATTTTTTCAAAAATATTTTTAAGGTTCCCTGAAGGCGTGGATGTTTTAAAAAAATATTTTTTGGATTTTTTAAAAACTATTTTTTCAAGATTAAAACATGGTGCGTTTTTAATATATATTGATGAAAATTATTGTTATAACAACAAATGTTCAATGAATACTTTCCCCCTCAGTTGTTTTAAATGAAAATCAATTAACAACTAGTCAAAGACAATGGCATACGCTTTCATTGTCCCCTCCTCCACCAGCTCCTGAAGACTAGCTTCAACATTGTATTTATAATATCATCCATCCATCTGGATAATTTTTCATTTTAATTTTTTGATTATATGATGGCGCTTTATTGTTCTTGTGTGCCTTGTTATAATCGGCATCGGCATGTTCGACAATCTCCAATAACTTTACATGGTGTTGTCGTATCAACAAACCCCGTCAAGATATGGCATTTAAATATGGCTGGACAGACACATGGATGGTTGGGTGGATGGATAATTGTAATAGCTACGAGAATAAGCCAATATTTAAATGATACTCATCGATCGAATCGGATCGTATATCAGTCAGTCACACATTCATAAATATTAAAATTAAATTGCAAGTTCAGACATGTAAACGGCGAGCGTATAATCTGTAGTCGTGGTCTGTTTGCTGCTGTTCCATTGTCTCGGCGAATTGTGAATTGTTTGTCATGCGAATAAATTTTGCAATTAAAACAACAGCAAAAACAACAATAATAAAAAAATAATACAAAAATAAATATAATTTATTGATGTAAATGAATGTGTAATTAGTAATTGATGATGTATGACCAATGTGGTGTGTATGTCTGTGTATGCGCCCTGTGTTCGTTTGGCAGTTATCCAAGACGTGACCACTGGAGGACATGGGTTATCACATTATTGGAGAAATAATAAATGAGAGAACTAAGGATAAACTACGTAAGCAGTCCACACTTTGTATGGACCTCAAACAATTTTTTTAAATATCAAGATCCTTACTTACTTAGCTGGCTTGTTACAGAACGGTTGTTCCATAAGCCGAACTTAAAAAGTATTCACCGTCGACGAAGATCGGCCCCTAGATCTTTCGGAGACATTTTCTTTAAAACACCCCAAGAGCTGCCTCACCTGCTTGCGCAATTACCCCCCAACGTCGTAAAATTCAGCCTTCATGAAGAAACATCCGACAACGGCATGAGGTTGATTGACTTCGCGGCAGCAAAGAACATGGTAGTTAGCAGCACCAGATTCAAGCATCTCGATATACACAAGGCCACTTGGATCTCTCCTGATCAAGCAACGATAAATCAAATTGATCATGTTGTGATAGACGGAAGGCATTCATCCAGTGTTTTAGACGTCCCATCGATCCGAGGAGCGAATATCGATTCGGACCATTACCTTGTGGCAGCCAAGGTACGCACCCGTCTTAATGTAGCAGCAAATATGCGATCTAACACAACACGGAAACTTGACGTCGAAAAGCTGCAAACACAACAGGTAGCCGAGGCCTACTCCCCTCAACTAACCCACCTGCTTGAAGAAAGCACTTCTTGTCCCGATAATAGTGTAGAAGCACAATGGCAAAGAATTGTCCACACCCTACAAACTGCAGCAAAAGCAACACTTGGGTACCAAAAACCACCACCAAGAAACTCATGGTTGATCAGGTGAAAAACGCAGTGTATAGGGTAACCCTGCAGACAGTAGCAAAACGTAATGTGATGGAGAATTATCGGGAGAAAAGGAGAGAGGAGAAGCATGTTTTCAGAAAAAAGAAGAAAGAACAAGAAAAACGTGAGCGTGAGCAAATCGAGATGTACAGGAGATGTAATGAAGTCCGGAAATTTTACCAACGAGTAAAACACCAAACCGAAGGTTTTGGTGCAGGCACATCCTCCTGTAGAGATGAATCTGGAAGGAGCATTATGAAAAACTTCTGGTATCAAATAGTGGTGGTGAAGAATATACCCCAGAACCAATAAGAGGTGATGGTGTGGTCATAAAAGCAATTAATCGGCTCAAAAACAATAAAGCATCATGTGCCGATGGGTTACCAGCCGATCTATTCAAGACTGGTGGCCAGATGCTGGTCAGGAGCATGCACCAACTGATTAGTACAATTTGGATAGAGGTATGCATGTCCAATGATTGGAACCTCAGCATCCTGTGTCCCGTACACAAAAAAGGAGACAATACGATATGTGCCAACTATGGAGGAATTCGTCTCCTTCGCTAAGTCTCTATAGTTGGAACATATCGTCTTGTCTCCTTCCCATCGTATATAAAGTGCTACCCAGCGTGCTGTGTGAACGATTGAAGCCAATGGTCAATGACATCATTGGACCATACCACTGCGGCTTCAGACCCGGCAAATCCACCATTGACCAGATTTTCACTCTTCACAGATTTTCCAAATCCTGGAAAAGACCCACGAAAAACACATCGACACATACAACATATTTGTCGACTATAAAGCCGCAGTCGACACCCTATCCGTTCAGAGGTGTTTAAAGTCATGTCTGCGTTTGGCATTCCTGCAAAATTAATTCGGCTATGCAGGATAACTTTAAGTGGCACAAGGTCAGCAGTTTAAGTCGGAAAGGACCTCTCGGAGCCCTTCAAAACCGAACGAGGATTCAGACAACGTGACAGTTTGTCGTGTGATCTATTTAACATCCTACTGGAAAAGGTCATCACACACATTCAACAAAAGTGACACACACACAAAGTAATGACAGAATTTTTTACGTGCCTGCTGTACACCAAACAACACATGTTACTCGCCTACGCTGATAACATCGATATAGTGGGTTTTGAAATTCGGAATAGGATTGTGATGGCCAACAGATGCTACTATGGTCTAAGTAAGCAGTTTAGAAACAAGGCCACCTCCCGCCAGACCAGACTCACACTTTACAAGACGCTGATACTACCCGTGCTATTATATGGATCTGAAGCATGGGTATCCAGATCCTTATCGGCCTATTTGTTGACCCTTAAAAAAATATTCTTTAAAAAATCCACGCCTTGCTTGACCCTTGAAAAAATATTCTTTAAAAAATCCACGCCTTGCTTGACCCTTGAAAAAATATTCTTTAAAAAATCCACGCCTTGCTTGACCCTTGAAAAAATATTCTTTAAAAAATCCACGCCTTGCTTGACCCTTGAAAAAATATTCTTTAAAAAATCCACGCCTTGCTTGACCCTTGAAAAAATATTCTTTAAAAAATCCACGCCTTGCTTGACCCTTGAAAAAATATTCTTTAAAAAATCCACGCCTTGCTTGACCCTTGAAAAAATATTCTTTAAAAAATCCACGCCTTGCTTGACCCTTGAAAAAATATTCTTTAAAAAATCCACGCCTTGCTTGACCCTTGAAAAAATATTCTTTAAAAAATCCACGCCTTGCTTGACCCTTGAAAAAATATTCTTTAAAAAATCCACGCCTTGCTTGACCCTTGAAAAAATATTCTTTAAAAAATCCACGCCTTGCTTGACCCTTGAAAAAATATTCTTTAAAAAATCCACGCCTTGCTTGACCCTTGAAAAAATATTCTTTAAAAAATCCACGCCTTGCTTGACCCTTGAAAAAATATTCTTTAAAAAATCCACGCCTTGCTTGACCCTTGAAAAAATATTCTTTAAAAAATCCACGCCTTGCTTGACCCTTGAAAAAATATTCTTTAAAAAATCCACGCCTTGCTTGACCCTTGAAAAGATATTCTTTAAAAAATCCACGCCTTGCTTGACCCTTGAAAAAATATTCTTTAAAAAATCCACGCCTTGCTTGACCCTTGAAAAAATATTTTTTAAAAAATCCACGCCTTGCTTGACCCTTGAAAAAATATTTTTTAAAAATCCTTGGGATTTGTTATTTCAAAACTCTACTAATTTCCCATATATTTTCCATGTTCACCCCCCTTCCTTTGTATCTTATAACCCTAAGTTTCGTTGCGTACTTCCGTTCCTTACCTAACGCTCTAATGTGTTTTAAATAACCTTTTAATGGAAAATACACAGATTTTCCTTAACCATCATTTTCCCACTAATTAAAACCACAGCTTGAAAATGGGTTTCGTGTCTTTAATAGCCAAGCAGGGTAGCTGGATGGCTGGCCTGCCTGGTAGGCTAACAGGTTACAAGTGGAGATGATGATGGTAAAATACAAGCCGAAGAAGAAAAATAAACTAGTTCTTGCGGAAATGTATCCTGATTTGTATAACCCCCTTTTTTCTCTGGCTAAAGTGGCAAAGACTTGTGGTTTAATAGCGACACACGCATCCACTCTTTAGCATGACCATATTAACTGTTTCTTGGGAACTTCCGCAGCATTAGTCCATTTTTTGTAGTCTTTACCCTTCTTCTCTGCCACTTAGAAAAAAAACGGAGGAAACGAAATAAAGTCATTGTTAGATTATGAACGTTATTGGTTTAAGACAACCAACCAACCAGGTTTAAATATGAGCTGCAGGACGTGTGTGTAAATCTCTAAAGCAAACAAAGTTAACAACTAGAACAGCAGAAGACATCAGGTCTCTGTCGGTCAGTTGAGTTTAACACATTCACGCCACATTTGAAGCGCCACAAGATTTGAACATCCTCGATTTCCTTGGCTTCGTTATCAACTTCTACCACTTCTTCGCCTAACCGTACATTTTATGTTTCAAGTGAGGTGGTGGACCATGTTTCTGGTTGTCATTTTGAGCCAGACAGATGTGTTGGCTAAAACGGATGCAGATTTTTTTCTATTAACCAGGCCAAGTGGTAGAAGAGGAAGCAACAGAAAAAAATAAAACAACAACTGCTAACTGGGTTGATGTATTTATCTCTTGGCTTGCTGAGACTTTGACTTTTGTGTTTTACACACACCAACTTATCGAACGATCGATCTTCTTTGACCGGCAGGACAGGACACATAGCATCATACCTATGGACATGGCCATCATCTATGATGATGATGCTAGATTATGTTCTTAGATAGGTGTTAATAGGAGGGTTATATTATAATTGAAGTGAGAAGATTAAAAATATATTTTGTTAAAAAAATATTCTTTATAAAAATCAACGTCTTGTTTTAAACTTGTAAAAAAATCCACGCCTTGTTTTAAACTTGTAAAAAAATCCACGCCTTGTTTTAAACTTGTAAAATATTTTTTAAACAATCAACTCCTTGGTGGATCTTTGAAAAATATTTTTTAAACAATCAACTCCTCGGTGGATCTTTGAAAAATATTTTTTAAACAATCAACTCCTTGGTGGATCTTTGAAAAATATTGTTTAAACAATCAACTCCTTGGTGGATCTTTGAATTTTTTTTTTTTAAAATCCACGCCTAGGCGGATCTTTGAATTTTTTTTTTAAAATCCACGCCTAGGCGGATCTTTGAAAAATATTTTTTTTAAAAATCCACGCCTAGGCGGATCTTTGAAAAATATTTTTTTAAAAATCCACGCCTAGGCGGATCTTTGAAAAATATTTTTTTTAAAAATCCACGCCTAGGCGGATCTTTGAAAAATATTTTTTTAAAAATCACGCCTAGGCGGATCTTTGAAAAATATTTTTTTTAAAAATCCACGCCTAGGCGGATCTTTGAAAAATATTTTTTTAAAAATCCACGCCTAGGCGGATCTTTGAAAAATATTTTTTTAAAAATCCACGCCTAGGCGGATCTTTGAAAAATATTTTTTAAAAAATTCACGCCTAGGCGGATCTTTGAAAAATATTTTTTAAAAAATCCACGCCTAGGCGGATCTTTGAAAAATATTTTTTAAAAAATCCACGCCTAGGCGGATCTTTGAAAAATATTTTTTAAAAAATCCACGCCTAGGTGGATCTTTGAAAAATATTTTTTTAAAAAATCCACGCCTACGTGGATTTTTGAAAAATATTTTTTTTTTTTCAAAAATCCACGCCTATGTAGATCCTTAAATATTTTTTAATAAATCCAAGCCTAATTGGAGCCAAAAAATATTTTTAAGGATCTATTTGATAATTTTCCACCCTCGTTTCCCCATTTTTTTGTTCTATTCTCTGCGAAAAACCAAAAGTACCAATTGCCTGATTGTGAAACAAGAAGCAGAACAGCACCTTTTGCACCATATGAAGGAAGGAGTTCACTGGTGGAAACCTGTTAGCAAAATTACAAACGCCACAGACTTTGATGTATGCTCCGCTTCGCATCAGCTTAACAAATGGATTTTCAATAATCAAACAACCGATTCAATGATGTTACCAATCCGGCTTAAAGAGAAGACCCCCAAACATAGTTGAGGCTAACAAAAGTGTTGATCATATTAGAGCGTTGCAAATCTCATCGAAGGCCCCCTCCCCCCCATACCCCCTAACTCGAACATCAGCTGGTTTTATCTTAAGGACCCATAAAGACCACTTTGAAAACTTTGCTATTTTCCGCATAGATTTAGTAACGCATATCTAATTTTTAGTTGTTCTGACTGTCTCCCAGTAGTTTTTTTTTTTGGTTTGGTTTCCATGAGGGTCCATTGCCTTCTGCGAAGACTGGTCCAATCGCTTAGTTAGTTTCGGCTTGTTTGTTAAAGCACAATTGCTTGTCTATTTTTACTTAGATCATTTATTTATTCCCACTGACCGGTAACCGGATGGGCAGCTGTTTTCTTGGAGGATGGACAACAACGAAAAAAAAAAAAACAGTAGACGCAACTAATATCAAAATCTGCACTCTATGAGACTTACAGTTTTACTACTATCAATGCTTTACTAATCACTAAGTCAAACCTGCAGAGATGGGCAAGCTATGTGGCAATAAAAAAAATGATGGAACATCCTTGCAATGGCTTGTTTAAAAATATGCTTCCGAGATTTAAACTAGGCGTGGAATTTTTAAAGAATATTTTGTCAAACTTCTATTCTACTGTCTGAGCGACCGCATCCGTGTGAATACCATTCAAGGGTTCACGCTTATATCTTTGAATCTCTCTCTAGATCGTGAAGATCTTTTCTAAAGTGCCTGGGCGGTTGAGTCCTGTCCATAAGACTATGGCAGGGGTGTTCCTAACTATAGCATTTGAGCAAGTACTGCTTCAACAACATGTAATTGTATCGATGGACGGGTAAGATCTTCGTCTCCTCATGCAGATGGTCCACAGAGGAGACCCCCTGTTACACTTTTCAAACAGCATTATGGCAGGTCTGGATATTCTTCCACTGCGTATCACTTACATTCGCGAACCACACTGGCACCTTACAGCTTACCACTCATAGGCCTATAGCTTTATAAGAGGTCAAAAAGGTTTCCTTGTCAGCGCCCAAGTCCTGCCGGCTAGCGAATTGAGGAACTTGTTCCTACTTCTCAGCTTATCACATAAAGCAGTGGCTTGCGCAGACGACTTGAAAAGGATGTCGAACAACTCCCAGTATCTTGGTGGTTGGTGGTGGTCGGAATCAGTTCTCCATCGATCATTATTTTCAGTGGGAGCTTCATTTCAGCCGTTTAGTGTGGCTGTTTCATATTCCACATATTTTCATATTCCTCAGATGGAAGAAATTTACAAGTTCAACTATGTAGAAGTTTAACCTCTCACATATGTCATCAAAAATGGGACCCGAAACCATAATCGTACAATCCTCCGCATACATTACGATCTTAATGCGATCTCCGGTGGTTGTGGAATTTCAAGGGTCATACAAGGCGTGGATTTTTTTAAAGAATATTTTTTCAAGCCTCACACAAGGCGTGGATTTTTTTAAAGAATATTTTTTCAAGCTTCACAAAAGGCGTGGATTTTTTAAAGAATATTTTTTCAAGCTTCACAAAAGGCGTGGATTTTTTAAAGAATATTTTTTCAAGCTTCACAAAAGGCGTGGATTTTTAAAAAATATTTTTTCAAGCTTCACATAAGGCGTGGATTTTTTAAAGAATATTTTTTCAAGCTTCACATAAGGCGTGGATTTTTTAAAGAATATTTTTTCAAGCTTCACATAAGGCGTGGATTTTTTAAAGAATATTTTTTCAAGCTTCACATAAGGCGTGGATTTTTTAAAGAATATTTTTTCAAGCTTCACATAAGGCGTGGATTATTTAAAGAATATTTTTTCAAGCTTCACACAAGGCGTGGATTATTTAAAGAATATTTTTTCAAGCTTCACACAAGGCGTGGATTATTTAAAGAATATTTTTTCAAGCTGGCGAGGATTTTTTTGAAGATTTGTTTCAAGCTTCACATAAGGCGTGGATTTTTTAAAGGGCCAAACAAGGCGTAGATTTTTTAAAGAATAGTTTTTCAAAGAAAAAATATTCCTTAAATTTCCCATCCATGTGTTCAGGTTAGGCCACTTCGGGTTGGCTCATCTTGGCCAACCAGATAAGCCATCTATAGTTTTGCGTATAACCAACGGCCAAGCAAAAAACCAGTTTCATTGAGAAAAATCCAAAAATAAACAACACAAACTATGAATTAAAATTAATACAAACACAAGCTTCCCGCTTACACATTGCTCACATCTCCCTCGCCCCTGCAATCCCCCAAATGCGAACCAGAAAAACTTACCAGGAGTTGTGCGGTAAATTGTAACTGTTTGGGGCCAAAATAATCACGCTTACCTATACCACTTATACATATGACCCGAAAAAGGAGAAGGAGGAGGAGCAACAGTGGCTCCATTCACTCCCAAAGATTTAATACCGCACATCGATGTTTTTTATGAATGAAATTTTATTTCTGTATTGTCGACAGCTAGTGGTGGTGGCGCATTTTGTGGTGGTTGTCGATCACAAAGCGATAGATCGACAGGCCGAAGTATTTTTGTTGTTGTTGCTCGTTTTTGTATTTGTTTTACGTTTCTACCTCATTTGGCAGTTTATTTTTTACGTTAGATGAATTGCTAAAAAGTTTCGAATGTAGAGGAGAGGTAGTAGTGTGGTTAAAAGGTGGCCCCATTGAAAAAGCGAATGAATGAATGAGTGACTGGCTGGCTGACTGACTGACTACCAACAGTTTGACTTTGCGGCTGCTGACTGTTGTTGTTATTTGTGATTTTTCATTCACTAATCTTGGCGGACGTGGATTTTTTTGCCAATTGTGAGGGCTGCCAAAGAGGGGTGGTCGGGGCTTCTTACATTATCAATTTGTACAAAAAAATTCAAATATATGAATGAAGGAGATTTTTACAACAGCTTGCATGTTCGTTTTTTTTTGTTTTGCTTTCGTGTGATTCGGAAAAAAATGTTTTTGGGGGACAAGAGTTCGTTGCGTTTGAATATAAAAAAAATCTGTCAAGGAAACATATTTTTTATGCTCTTAATAAAGTTAATAAAAATATTTCATTAATTATTGATTTTATTTCCGCAGGTTATTAAAAAACAGGGGAGAAAAAAAATACCTGAGAAATATTTTTCCAATAGAAAAAATATCCGACATCGAGATTTTTTCTATAAAAAATGCAACCTCGGTAAACTGAGGTCGGAAGCGATTTTTTCCTATAGAAAAAAATCCGAACTCAGTGAACAGAGGTATGCTCCGAGATTTTTTTTGAACTGAGACCTCATCGAATTTTTTATAGAACAAAAACCCACCTTATTGAACCGAAAAACGACCTCAGTGAGCTGAGGTCTTCACCGAGATTTTTTTTCCATAAAAAATACGGCCTCAATGAACATAGGTATGCTCCGAGATTTTGTTTCTATAGAAAAATGTCCAACCTCATCGAAGTGAGGTCTGCACCGATTTTTTTTGTATAGAAAAAATCTGACCTCAGTATATTGATGTCTGCACCGAAAGGTTTTTCTATAAAAATAAATGCGACCTCAGTACACGGAGTTTACGCAGCGAATTTTTCTTATAGAAAAAATAGCTCAGTGAACTGAGATCCGGCATAAATTTTGTCCTGTGGAAAAAATACCGCAGTGAATTGAGGTTATGCTGATATATATTTTTCTAGACACAAAACAAGTAAAAGAACCGTTAAATTCCACCGGGTCGAACTTAAAAAAAAAAATGCCCGCTTGTTGGTTACTTGTGTCCTGAGAAAAGTAAATTCCAAATTGCGGACATTAGGGTTGACAAACAGAGGTAGGAACACTAGCGTACTGCAAATTAAGCGTGACAATAGTATCATGACTAAGTAAAAATATGAACTTGTTTTGAATATTTTCTGAGGGGAATTTTTTTTATTTACTATGAAACAGGGACATGTTCCTTACATTGGTAGAAAAATGATACCAAAATCTTCATAATATCGGAAATGGGGAGCGACTTTTATTTGAGGGCTAAGTCAAAATGTGGATCTATATCAGAAATATTCTTTTAATATTTTGTTTCATCCTTCAAGATGCCGGCAAGAAAAATTGCAGCTCTTCGGTGGGGAAAAACAGGTAAAACATTCAACTAACCCTATAATAACGCAGAAACTTTATGTGGGAGATTACATCAAAACATGGACTTCTATCAAACTTTTTCTGCTACGATGTTTCTTACCCTTCAATAAACCGGAATTTTTAAATTACAGTCACTTGGGAGGAAACCTTAAAAATACACGAAATAAGCTGGGATTTTTCAAGAAACCGGAATTTTTAAATTACAGCCACTTCGGAGGAAACCGGGATATTTTCCGCAAATATACTTTCAGACTTCTACATAAAAACATCAAAAAATCTCTTCTTCTCTGCAAATATATTTCTCAACCTCCAAGGACTAGCAATGCGGAAGTATGGCCACTTTGGTGGGTATATACGACTAGAAACTTCCAAAATACAGTACTGTTATATGGGAGCTACACCGATAAGTACCAAACATTCTAGGAAAACCTCCATTCTAAATATTGCGGTCTCAAACGTGATTTCAACAGATTCCAACTTATAGTTCCACCGAGATTTTTTCATATAGAAAAGGATATACCTTAGGGGCCTAAGGTCCCACCGATTTTTTTTAGAGAAAATAGACCTAAATGTTCGGAATCCGTCGTGATTTTTTTGCTGTAGAATAAATAGACCTCAGATTTATTTTCTACAGAAAAATATATATCTAAGGTCCGTTGAGAATACTAATGACATTCTAAGTCGATGTAAAGTGCAGTTCGCATTTATGATCCGAATGATTCTCCAATTGTCTTGAAATTTTGCATCGGTTTGCCGAATAATATTCGCAAGGATTGCTTGAATTAGGTTCATATAAAGAAAGGTCCACCTAAGATATGCTACATCTGTCCGATAAACAGAATATTGGAAACATACATGTAAAATCATTATAGAGGAACATTTGTTAATAGAAAACATATCTTAGTTAAATAAGTTTCCGTATTATTTTTCTTGTAACCCTTTTCTACTGCAAAGGGACACCATCAGAGTCCTCTAAAAAAACTTTAAAGCCCCCTTACATTCTTTCCAAGATTCCAAATTAATACAAAACCCAAAAACCCCAATGAAATTGTTGATTTTAATTTTCCCACAATATTGTTTGAAAATTATCATCATTATATGCTGTTGTTGTTTTATGGACTCGTTTTTATTATTTTGTTGTATTAGTCGTAGTATTTTAATTAATCTCTATCTATCGTCGATTTTTGCTGTTGTTGTTGTGTTTTAATTCTCCCCAATGGCCATTGTTGAAACCCAAAAAAAAAAAAACTCTATCGGAAACGATAATTAATTATAATCTTTATCGCCAACTTTGATTATAACAACAAAAAAATCAAATCTAATATCTGAAAGATTGGAAAAACGAAAAGCCACATCAACATCGATATCAGCAGCAGCAATAGACGCCAAATGGATGGATGGATGAATGAATGACCTGTCGGACGGACGAACGATACCAACCAACATAGATGTCTGTTTGGTGGACGAGAAAATAATAAATCTATATAATTTGCAAAACAAGTTTATTACTTTGAATGAATGAAATAACAACAACAACAACAGCAACAACTTAACATTAAAACACGAAATAAGAAACTCATTCATTCACACGAAACGCAAGGAGCCATGGTTCGGACACCACGTTCACAGATATGTTTACAGTTTTAGTTAGGTAGATGCTTAGAAATGAAAAAAAAACAACTTTCATTCATGATTTCATCAACAATCGTTTTGGTGGGGAAAAATAAATTCAATTCATATCAACTTCCACAGCCAATGAGGATTTTGTATTTAATTTTTGCATTGACGGGGATTTCTTTGAAGTGGTGATACAATTTATTGTTAAACTTTAAAGTAACCTGGAAATCTGTGCAGGATGAAATTTGCACAAATGAAATTTGAATCTGGAAAGGTTGTAGGGGAGAAAATAACATTTAAATAAAATTTTTAAGGACTATCGAGGCGTGGATTTTTAATTATATTTTTAAAGGATTATCAAGGCGTGATTTTTTTAAACAATATTTTTTAAAGACTATCAAGGCGTGGATTTCTTTAAAACAATATTTTTTAAGAATTTTAAGGATTGATTTTTTTTATAAATACGATTTTATTGCCCACCCCTTGGGTCATCTATAAAAAAACCTTTGGATCTTTTATACGAGACCAACTAGAGTTGTTAAAAAAAATATTCCGGCCTTCTATGAGATCTCAGGGACTTCAATAAGAATACCACTGGGTGAGAAGAAGACTATCAAGGCGTGATTTTTTTTTTAAAACTTATCAAGGCGTGGATTTCTTTAAAACAATATTTTTTAAGAATTTTAAGGATTAATTTTTTTTTTATAATTACTTTTTTAAGGGCTATCAAGGCGTGGAGTTTTGAAAACAATATTTTTAAGGGCTTGATTTTTTAAAGAAAATTATTTTTCGTATTGCCCACCCCTTGAACTTATATATGTAAACCTCTGTGACTTCTATAAGAAGGCACCTGAGAAGAGCTTTGAGAAGAATTTTGCATCTTCTAGGCTAATTTGGAATTTGTTTAAACTCTCCTGGGAATTATAAGAACACAATAGGGTCATCTATGAAAAAACCTTTGGATATTTTATACGAGACCAACTAGGGTTGTTAAAAACATATTCTGGCCTTCTATGAGATCTCAGGGACTTCAATAAGAATACCACTGGGTCGTCTGTGAGAAGATCCTTGCAATTCTGTTAGAAGATATATTGGCTCATCTATGAAAAAACTAACTTTTTAAAATAAGATCTCTTATGATATGACCATCTGGTCCACTATCATAAGGCATCTGGAACCTCTATAAAATCTAATCTTTTATAATA
Source organism: Musca vetustissima (assembly GCF_032173495.1). NCBI lineage: Eukaryota > Metazoa > Arthropoda > Insecta > Diptera > Muscidae > Musca > Musca vetustissima. The sequence goes on from NW_026886870.1 coordinate 494,306, forward strand.
ACATATGATGCCCCATAATAAGAATAGAACGCCGTCGTATAGAAGATATTTTAGTCTAAAAAACAAGACCTTCTGATATTCCGTGCGTTAAGAGAAGGCCTTCCGGTCTCTATAAGTAGACCATCCCGTCTTTATAAAAAGACTTTCCGGTTTTTATAAAATGATCTTCCTGTACTTATAAGAAGGTTTTAAGTATAGCCCCTTATACCTGGACCGATTATTATAGTTATTTTTAATAGGAATATTTAAAACACATATAAGAGAACCCAAAATATAAAATTCGGACCAAATCGGTTGAAAAACAATCTCAATATAAAACCAGGGAGCGGAGCAGTATAGTCGGACGGGGCCGACCATACGATACCCTACACAACTTCCATGAAAATCTAACTTTCTTTGGTTCTATATTCTGAGATTTCGCGATATTCGCGCACTTTTGACTGGCTAGAGGTCAGCAAATGTTACTAATAATCAGTACAGCACCTCTAATTACTTGTCCAGATTCCCTTCACCGTGGGTTGTGTTGTGATGTTCGGCTTTCGACTCGAAAAGTACAAATAATTAACTTTTCGGTCCACTTCATCCGAAAAATATTTTCTGATCATCACCTAACATTTTAGGCGCTGTCCTTGACCATAACTGGAACCTCATGGAACATTTCAAAGCGATCAGCGCTATATTTCCGCCCTCCAGTGTGGTAATAGGTTAATAAATAATATATGAATACGTAAGCACCTGTAAATATTTAAGTGTAACTCCCGCATCCGAGTACCTACGACAATATAATTGGTATCAATTTAAAGTTCAACCACTCCTCTTGGATATACTATCAACTTCTCGGGTCAATGTCTTTCAGGAGTAAATATATACGCCATAGAATACGAATTTTGTAATTTTTCACACAAAAGTTAGGGTCCATTTGACCCGCTAAATATTGACCAATATTTATCGAAAAAGGCATGCTTATTCTTTGGCCCGATCCCTTTCTCCATGCAAAAATTCGCGGTGTTTGGGCCATAATTGCGGCCTCTGGAGCGACCAGAAAAACCGACAAAAATAAAGTTTTTGGTCCATTTCATCCCGTAAATATTAACCGATCTTTACCAAAAACAATGTTTACAAATTATAATGGACAGACGGACGGACGGACACACATGTCTAGATCGATTCAGCTAGTCGAGATATGACGATCGGTATACTTAAAGGTGGGTCTAGGACCAATATTTCGCGGCGTTACAAACTCTGGGGCTGCACAAAGCTATAATACCCTGACAACATAGTTGTGTAGGGTATAAAAAGGAATACTAAAGGGTAACGCTACATAAGATTAACCCTGAAAATTGAACGCATATTGATAAATTTTGTTTGAGAAATTCCAAATTCCGAATTTTGGGAGGTTCCGTTATATAAGGGCTAACCTTGAAGTTGTGCCAATATTGACAATACTTTTTATTGAGAAATTTTCTACTCATTGGGAATCCAAAATAGAACATTACAGTCATTTTGATTGACTCTATAAGAGGGAATGAGAAATTAAATAAGGTGGTGATGAATATAAAACGAAGAAGAAAATGCGGATTTTGATTCCAACATTATATAGACATTGGAACTTTGTACTGGGGCATCCTCATCCCTTCTCACAACAACTTTGGCAGACTACTTCTCAATTTGTTTAAATGTGGCTGTTACCGCTCTCAATGTTCGACCCATTATATCGATGTCGTCGGTGTATGCGAGTATCATGTGTTGTTTGGTGTACAGAGTGCCATTTCTGTTCAGCTTTGCCTCTCGTATGACCTTTTCCATCAGGATGCTAATTTCCTACACGACAAACTACCACCTTGTCCGAATCCTCGTTCGGTGTTAAAGGGCTCCGATAGGTCCTTTCCGACTTTAACTTCTGATCTTGTGTCAGTTAAAGTTATCATGCAAAGCCATATTAATTTTGCAGGAATCTCAAACGCACACATGGATTTGAACACCTATGAACGGGCTGTCGAATTCGAGTTTATAGTCAACGAATAGGTGGAATGTGTCAATGTATTTTTCGTGGGTCTTTTCCAGGATCTGGCGCAGAGTTAAAACGTGGCCAATGGTGGATTTGTCAAGCCTGAAGACGCATTGGTATGGTCCATTAATGTTATTGGCCATTGTCTTCAGTCGTTCGCACAGCACGCTGTATAGCTCTTTATATGCGACGGGAAGGAGACTTTTTGGCACATATCGTCTTGTTTCATTTTTGTGCCCGAGACAAAGAATGCTGAGTTTCCAATCATTGCTTTATTATTCTTCAGCCGATAGATTGTTATTCTGACCATATTTAGTCTAGATGGTATACACTCTATTTCGTTCTCTCTTATTGGTTCTGGGGTATCTTCTTCACCGCCACTATTTGATACAAAAAGCATTTCAAAATGCTCCTACCAGATCCTCAACACACACTATCCTCATATCACTTAAGATGTGCCTGCACCAAAGCCTTCGGTTTGGTTTTTTACTCGTTGGCAGGGACGTACGCAGGGGGGCGGCCCGGGGTTCTGCCCCCCCTGTACATGAATTTTTTTCACAGAACGTTTTCCTTGTTATTTCTTCATTTTTCTGAAAATACGTTTATCCTCTCTCCCTTTCTCCCGATAATACTCCATCGGATTACGCTGTGTTTTTCATATCAGTAGCACTACGACAGTACCGATTTGATTACGGGTTTGTTGATGGTGATCTTTGGTACCCAAGTGTTGATTTTGGTGCTGTTTGTATGTAGTGGGCAATTTTTTGCCATTGTGAATTAAAAATCCAATTAAAAATTCTTGAGATCCGGATATTTATGTTAAATATTTCAGATCTATTTATGTTAAATGTTTCAGTAAAATTCGACAATCCATCAGAATATATAATTATTCTAACAAGGATGGAGTAAAAAGGAAAAGATAAAAATTTACGAACATCGATTTCATGCCTTAAAATTTACGACTAGCGAATTCTTGTCATTGAAGACCATATCTAAAATGTTATCTATACTAATAAAAGAGTAAAGTGATTGACTGACTGATATAACGATTCATCAACGCCCAGACGAAACGGCTGAAGCTGGAATCTTGACATTTTGTGTGAGTGTCACTCTTGGACCAAAGGTGACACATAAGGCTGGGTTTTTGGAAATTCGTACTATAACGGCACCAAAAGTACTAAAAAGTACTTAATGTGATACCATTTGTATTTGGCGAACCGGTGGAGCTAGAACTCTGAAATTTTGTTTGGTGGTCGTTGATGGAGTGTAGGATAGATGTACCAAAGGGTTTTTGGAAATTCGTACTATAACTATCCGAAAAGTACGAAAATGTACTAAATTTGGTACAATTCTGTAGCATGTGAACGGATAGCGTTAAAAACTTGAAATTTGGAGTGTGAATTAGGGTTGAGATGTAGGGTACTTTTAAGGAGATGGTTTTGAATGCGCTTACTCATGTGTACGAAAAGTACTATATGGTACTATATTTGGTACAAATTTAATCTATACTAATAAAAGAGTAAAGTGATTGACTGACTGACTGATATAACGATTCATCAACGCCCAGACGAAACGGCTGAAGCTAGAATCTTGACATTTTGAGTGAGTGTCACTCTTGGTCCAAAGGTGACAGATAAGGCTGGGTTTTTGGAAATTCGTACTAGAACCGTACGAAAAGTACTAAATATGGTATCATTTGTATTTGGCGAACCAGTAGAGCTAGAAATCTGAAATTTGGATTGAGGGTCACTGATGGAGTGTAGAATAGATGTAGGAAAGGACTTTTTGGAAATTAGAACTATAAGTATCGGAAAAGTACAGAAATGTATTAAATTTGGTACAAACTTGAAATTTGGAATGCAAATTAAGGTTGAGAATTAGCGATATGAGGAGATGTGAATGTATTGGTACTATAGTACAAATTTGATTTGGAGGTACAAAAAACTTGAAATTAAAATTACCGTCGGAGTGTAGGATTGGGATATGAACGTAGTTTTGGAAATTTGTTACTTATGTGTACGAAAAGTACTAAATCGTACTATAATCGGTACAGTTTGGATTTGGATGATCCTATAGAGCGGGACCAATGAAATTTGGAGTCAGGATTACTGTTGAGGTGTAAGATTGAGATATGTAGGAAGTTTTAGAAATTTGTACTAATGTGTACTAAATTTGGTACAATTTGAATTGTGAGTGAACCGATAGAGTTGGAATCCTGAAATTTTGATTTAAAATCACTGTGGGATTGGGGTATGTAGAATGTTTTGGAAATTGGTACTACTGTGTACTAAATTTGGTACAATTTGAATTGTGAGTGAACTGATAGAGTTTGAATCCTGAAAAATGGATTTAGGATCACGGTGGGGTTGTTGGTTTGGGTTAAGTTGGAAGTTTTTGAAATTCGTAATACTTTTTACTAAATTTGGTACAGTTTGTATTGTGGGTGAACCGATAGAGTTTGAATCCTGAAACTTGGATTTAGGATCACTGTGGGGGTGTATGATTGGAGTATGTAGGAAGTTTTGGAAATTTGAACTAATGTGTACCAAATTTGGTACAATTTGAATTGTGGGTGAACCGGTAGAGTTTGAATCCTGAAACTTAGATTTAGGATCACTGTGGGGTGTTGTTTTCGGTTAAGTAGGAAATTTTGGAAATTCGTACTACTGTGTACTAAATTTGGTACAATTTGTATTGTGGGTGAACCGATAAAGCTGGAATCCTGACATTTTGATTTAGGATCACTGTGGAGGTGTAGGATGGGGGTCTGTTGGAAGTTTTGGAAATTGGTACTTCTATGTACTAAATTTAGTACAATTTGAATTGTTGGTGAACCGATAGAATTGGAATCCTGAAAATTGGATTTAGGATCAGTGTGGGGTCGGACTACTGTGTACTAAATTTAGTACAATTTGAATTGTGGGTGAACCGACAGAGTTGGAAATCTGAAACTTGATTTTAGGTTCTTACTACTGCGTACTAAATATAATGCAATTTGAATTGTGGGTGAACTGGTAGGGTTGGAATCCTGAAATTTGAAGTTTTTGTGGCGTGTAGGATCGGAGTATGCAGGAAGTTTTGTTGGATGATGGAGGTGGGTACTTATGGAAATAATTTTTGCTAAATGGAACTAAATTTGGTAAAATTTGGATCTGGGTGAACCTTTAGAGCTCGATTCGAGAAATTTGGTATTCAAATTAAACATATGATCGATATTAATGTCTGGATTGTTTAGTTTTTCTGGCACATCCTGTTTTCTATGAAAATAAAATAATATGTTAATACATGCTTAAGTATTTCCCACATTCGCTAACGAAGTAGCGGGCATATGCTAGTGAGCGATAATTTTGCAGAATATTTAAAGACGAAAAAAATATCGTTTAGTTTACGGTTCGAGAAAATGAGGACGAAACAGATGCACAAGGACTCGAGATGGCCTACAATAGCTACATATAAATATATAATAGTCCTTCTTTGGGTTTTCTAATTCGAATCCCCATGAGCGCCATTTTGTATTTAATAATTTAATATATATTCTAATTTATAATTTCATATTAAACATGTTTTTAATATTCGGTTTTATTATTTTTTATTTTCAGGTAAGTCGCCCTTTACCCATTTTTTATAACATCGAAAATACAAGGTAATTATTTTCTTTAAACGATAGTGTTTATATCTTCCAAATTACGCAGAATTAACTACATTTTCAATTTAAATATTTAAATTCGCCAAAAAACAAATAAAATCCAATAACATTATACGCGTTAATGATTCTTCAACATTTTATTCAATATTTACTACTCGATTTGCTCAAAATAAAAATTGAAAAAAAAGAAAAACATTTCCATCTACATTGATATTGAAATCGAATTGCTGATGAGAAGATCGAAACAAAAAAATCAAATTAAAATGAAAATTATGATTTTCTAAACAAAAAGAAGTGCTCGAAAGAAAACAAGAGTGCTAACAACTCGATATAAATAACTAAAATGGAAATCGGAAAGTGTTCACAAGCGGCTCGTTATGTTCTTTAGGTGAGCGATAGATAGATCTATGGATCCACCGAACGATCGCTATTTGGTGGCTAAATTTGAAGGTGATAGTATTTGTTGCTTTCTTGATGACTGACCGTTGATGGGAAAATGTTGTGAACTGATCGAAGAGATTCTGAATTTTCCAAAGAATTTCAAATGAATTTTAATTTGAATGTTTTTCTGGGTTGTTTTTTTTTTTTTTTGTTTGGAGGGGTTTCCAGACCCCCAAACACTTTGTGGGGGCAATGATGATCACTACTATCATTATTGTTGTCTTCATTATCATTATTTTCATGTTAGCTTTTTTTCGTTTTTTTCCCTCACATTCACAATTGATTATTTTCTTGTTTCTGTTGTTGTTGTTGCTGTTCGTTTTGATATCGTAGATCCGTTCGTTGATGATGTCTTATTTATGATCGTGTAAATTTCTGTTTGATCATCAATTTTTATTGGTTTTCCATTCAACGGATGAGTCCATGCTGCTGTTGCCACTGATGATAATGATGTGTTGTTGTCTTAATGTTGTTGTGGTTCGGGTTTCGGGTTGATGGCGCTGCTACCATCAGCCATTGATGAAGATGAGACTTCTGCAGCAACAGCTACTCAATTTGTTTATCATGTGTGATAGATGGTGTGTGCGAGTGTGTGTTACAGAAATATTGTTGTTGTTAGAAAACAACAATATAATGTGGCCATCAACTTGGGGTTTGAATGGATATATCATTGGAAAAAATAGATTTTTTCTATATAAAAATATTTATTTTCAAGGACCAACACAAGGCGTGGATTTAAAAAAATAGTTTTTTTTAAGGACCCTCGTGGATTTATTTAATACTTTTCCAAAGACCCCAACAAGCGTCGATTTTTAAACCATATTTTTCAAAGACGCGAACAGACGTGGATTAAAAATTTTTTTTTTTTTTGAAGGCCCGAAAAATATTTTTTAAGCATCCTCAAAGGCGTGGATTTTTTAAAAAAAATATTTGTTCTAGGATCCACATAGGCTTAGATTTTTTATGCCCTACGCAATTATGTTGTCAGGGTATTATAGCTTTGTGTGGCCCCAAGAGTTTGTAACGCCGCGAAATATTGGTCCTAGACCCACCTTTAAGTCACCGATCGTCATATCTCGACTAGCTGAGTCGATCTAGACATGTGTCCGTCCGTCCGTCCGTCTGTCCATTATAATTTGTAAACACGATACAAGCCACAGTTATGGACCAATCTTCACTTGTACATGTAGGATGGATTCTGGCCAATGAAGACCTCTATTGTTTTTGGTAAAGATCGGTGAATATTTAGGATATGAAATGGACCAAATACTCAATTTTTGTTCGTTATTCTGATCGCTCCAGAGGCCGCAATTATGGCCCGAACATCGCGAAATTTTACATACAGAAGGGAGTCGGGCCAAAGAATAAGCATGCCTGTTTTGATAAGGATTGGTCAATATCTAGCGGGTCAAATGAACCCTGACTTTTGTGTGAAAAGTTACAAAATTTGTATTCTATGGCGTATATATTTGCCTCTGAAGGACCTTGACCCGAGAAATTTATAGTATGCTCAAGAGGAGTGGTTGACCTTTAAATTTATACCAATTATATGGTCGTATGTGCTCGGATGTGGGAGTTTTTAACAAAATATTTTTTTCTAGGGTCCAAACAGGCGTGGATTTTTTACAAAATATTTTTTTCTAGGGTCCAAACAGGCGTGGATTTTTTACAAAATATTTTTTCTAGGGTCCAAACAGGCGTGGATTTTTTACAAAATATTTTTTCTAGGGTCCAAACAGGCGTGGATTTTTTACAAAATATTTTTTTCTAGGGTCCAAACAGGCGTGGAATTTTTACAAAATATTTTTTCTAGGGTCCAAACAGGCGTGGATTTTTTACAAAATATTTTTTCTAGGGTCCAAACAGGCGTGGATTTTTTACAAAATATTTTTTTCTAGGGTCCAAACAGGCGTGGAATTTTTACAAAATATTTTTTCTAGAGTCCAAACAGGCGTGGATTTTTTACAAAATATTTTTCTAGGAGTGGATTTTTTAAAGAATATTTTATCAAGCTTCACAGAAGCGTGATTTTTGAAATATTATTTTTTCAAGCTTCACACAAGCTGCGGATTTTATAAATATATTTTCAAGGGTCAAGCGAGGAGTGGATTTTTGTAAAGAATATTTTTTCAAGCATCACAAAAGGCGTGGATTTTATAAAGAATATTTTTTTTCAAGCTCCACAAAAGGCGTGGATTTTTTAAAGAATATTTTTTTCAAGCTTCACACAAGGCGTGGATTTTTTAAAGAATATTTTTTTCAAGCTTCACACAAGGCGTGGATTTTTTAAAGAATATTTTTTTCAAGCTTCACACAAGGCGTGGATTTTTTAAAGAATATTTTTTTCAAGCTTCACACCAGGCGTGGATTTTTTAAAGAATATTTTTTTCAAGCTTCACACAAGGCGTGGATTTTTTAAAGAGCATTTTTTCAAGGATCGACAAATTTTTTCTATAGAAAAAATTCACCCTGGACCCCAGAAAATAAATTCCATGACCTCCGATTCATTCATGATTTTGTCATCGTTTTTTTGCTGCCTTTTTATTTGATTTTTTGTTTATTTGTATCTTCACATAGTTTAATTGTTGGCCATTTAAGTGGGCGTTTTGTCAGTTGCACACCACGCTTTGTCATCTTTGCATTGCTTTTGTTTCCTTTCGATTGAAGAGTGGTGGTTCGGCCGGCCGGTCGGTATTGGTCTCTGTCATATTAAGCGTTGTAATTGCCTTTAATTTTCTATTGAATTTAATATTTTTTTGGAATGGCAAAAGAGGTGGGTATGGAGGGAGGGAGGAGGCTGTTTTGGGGTTGCATTAAAGTAAAATCAGTTGCATATGTTGTTTTTTGTTATTGTTGATGTGGTTGGCATCATCAAACAGTGACAACAATCAGCCAGCTGCAAAACAGCAATCATAACTCAGTTTTTTAATGCTTTAAGTAATTAATGATTTGTTAAAGTCCACGACAAATGCTTATGAGTACGACTGAGGACGAACTTAAGTGATTGGCTGCTGCTGCTGATGGACAAATGTGGTCTTGAATTTAATTAGATTTAATAATCATCAGCAGCAGGCAGCATCATTGGGAATGTCTTCTTTTTGGTTGCAAGTATGTTTTTTCTCTCTCAATTAAATGATGGCACGTTCTTATGTTTAATTGTACCCCTCCCTGCTCTTCAATATCTCCCTTACTTTACTAATTGTCTAGTTAATTTTTTTTTATTTGCTAAGCATAAATTATCCTTTTTTGTGTGGGCTGTCATTGGAGACCCACAAAGAGATAAGAAAATTCTTTTTTTTTATAAATAAATTTAAATTATTGGAATCTGTATTTTTATTTTTTTGTGGAATTATGTTTAAATTTAATTAAACTTGTAGTTAAGGTCTCTCCATCACATCTGTAGTAAATTTTCAAAATTTCCTATTTAAAATATGACTACAATTCTACATCATTTCCATTTTTTTTGTTTTTTTTTCGAATCAAATTTAATGGCATCGCTACCATTTTTTTCCTCTGCCATTATCTGTCATCTTGAGAAAGATAATCGATAACGTTATCATCGAACAGACTCTCACACATAAATCATTTAATTTGTAATAAATTAAACATAAATATATACTGATTGAAATTAAGTTGTTATATTTTTGTTTTCTTTCTTTTTGTTCCCAGGCCAATAAAAATTTGGCCTAAATTGATGATCAACAAATTTAGTTGTAATACGTAGTGGTAACTCTGATAGTCAGGTTTTTTCTTCTTTGGGGTATCAAATAAAATTTTCTCAGCCATAAAACTTTATTGGGGTTTCTTTAGCTGGGAAAATTTTACATACATACAAGATTAAAATAAATACATTTAAATCAATTTTTTTATTGAGAAACAAAATAAAACAATAACCAGTAAGGAAAGTAGTAAAGTCGGACGGGGCCGACTATATTATACCCTTCACCACTTTAGGTATATTCAACAGATGAATCCTAATGGACGTCGCATTATTGAAGGACCAGTAAAATGAAGTTGAATCCATAAACATGTCATTATGCAACCTACACTAAATTTTTCATTTGGTCAGATATAGACTTGCTCCTTAAAATGGGACAAAATTATGTAAATTAATTTAAAGCATATATCAATCGGACACCCATTGATTATTTGGATAAATATCCGAAATGAGGAGTTTGGTGCAACTATATCTAAAACTGAACCGATTTCAACGAGACTTCCCAGAGATTAATTTATATTAACTACAGTTCATTGTACAGAATTGTGTGGCAATCGAACAAACCTTGGGTCTTTAGTGTACAATTTACATAAAATCGGAAGAAAGAATATATATATTCTTTCTTAACAAACTTCATTAAACAAACTTAACACACATCATTCTAGACCTAATTCATTGCGCTGTGCCAAATTTCGTGAAAATCGGAGAATCGGATTTTGGTGCACCATATACATAAAATCGGACGAAAATATATATATGGGAGCTATATCTAAATCTGAACCGATTTTCAGGAAACTTAACATACACCATTCTAGACCTAATTCATTACGCTGTGCCAAATTTCATGCAAATCGAAAGATATATAGGGACTTTGGTACACCATTTACCATAAAATCGATGCAGGTTGAGACGATAATATATATGAGAGCTGTATCTAAATATGAACCTATTTTCAGGAAACTTAATACACATCATTCTAGACCTAAATCATTACGCTACGCCAAATTTCGTGCAAATGAAAAAATATATAAAAAGTAAACAGAATTTTTTCTCTAAAAAACTGTTCTCCAATTTTTTTTTTTTGATTTTGTTTTATAAAAATAAGTATGAAGCATATTTGTCTATAAAAAAATAAATGGCAAAATTTAAAAAAAAAAAATAATAATAAAAAATTTGTTGTGTGTCCGTCCGTGTGTCCGTCCGTCTTTCTGTCTGTCCAATATAATTTGTAAACACGATACTGTCCATATTTATGGACCTATCATCACGAAATTTTGCATATATGATGGGTTCTGGCCAATGAAGACCCCTATTGTTTTTGGGAAAGATCGGTTAATATTTAGGGGATGAAATGGACCAAATACTAAATTTTTGTCGGTTTTTCTGGTCGCTCCAGAGGCTGCAATAATGGCTCGAACATCTTGACATTTTGCATGGAGAAGGGGATCAGGCCAAAGAATAAGCATGCATGTTTTGATAAAGATCGGTCAATATTTAGCGGGTCAAATGGACCCTGACTTTAGTGTGAAAAATGACAAAATGTGTATTCTATGGCATATATATTTACCCCTGAAGGACATATACCCGAGAAGTTGATATTATATCCAAGAGGAGTGGTTGACCTTTAAATTAAGACCAATTATATTGTTGTATGTGCTCGGATGAGAGAGTTACACCTAAATATTTACAGGTATCTCCGTATTTGTATATTATTTAGTAACCCATTATCACTCTGGAGAGCTGAACTATAGCGCTGATCGCTTTGAAATGTTCCATGAGGTTCCAGTTATGGTCAAGGACAACGCCTATAATTTTCGGTGATGACCAGACAAAAATTTTTGAATGAAGTGGACCGAAAACTTAATTTTTTGTGTTATTTTCGAGTCGATCTATAGACCACAAATGAAAGCCGAACATCACAACACAACCCACGGTGAAGGGAATCTGGACAATAGCGAGGAAGAGGTGCTGTTTACCTCTAATCGGGCAAGAGGGTGCAAATATCACGAAATATTGCCCGGGCTCGGAATAAACATCCGAAAAAAATGTGAGTTCCGTGGTAGTTGTGTAGGGTATCGTATGGTCGGCCCCGTCCGACTATACTGCTCCGCTCACTGGTTTAGTATTTATATTTAGTATTTTTTAAATATTAAAAAATATGTCTGAAAATACCAACCAGGTGGATTTCAAAATATATTTTAAATATTAAAACTAGTTAGATTTTTTGAAGAAACAAAGTCCTGTGGTTACCTTTGGCGTGGATTTTTATACCCTTAACCTTATGGCTAATTAGGTTATATACACTTTGATACGGTGAAAATGTGCCTCATCGAAATATTGGTTTTAGACCCCATGTTTCTTTGGACCAAATCCGTTTCAGAAAATTTGCAGTTGATTTAGGCATGTCCATCCGTCCGTCTGTCCATCCGTCCGTCTGTCCATCCGTGCGTTGTCCGTCTGTCGGGCTGGCTGGTGCGCCGGATAACTCTCGATTTCATGCAAACTTTGCACATCTTAATATTTCTTCCAAACTTAGTTTATGATCGAAGATGGGGAATATCGGTCCACACCTTCTGGTAACTCCCACAAAAATTGGTCAAAATTGTGTTAAAAATTAACTTTATAATAACATGCAAACGGACTATCCGATTTTAACGAAACTTTGTACAACCTATTATCGTTGTCAAGCCTAGATAAAATAGGAAGATGGGACCCATTGGTTCACTCCTTCTGGTACCTCTGCACAGAGGGTCAAAATTGTCAATATTTATAAATCAAATATCAGCCTAATTGAATGTCCGATTTGAACCAAATTTTCTGTAACCTATTATCTTTAACAAGACCAGATCAAGTTTGAAGTTGGGACCCATTGGTCCACTCCCTCTGGTACCTTCCCCTGAAATAATCGAAATTTTAAATATTTATATATACAATATCAGGCGATTGAAATGTTCGATTTGAACCAAATTTTGCACAATCTATTATCTTCACCAAGAATAGATGAAGTTTAAAAAGGGGCCCATTGATCCACTCCATTTGGTACCTCCCCCACAAAGGGTCAACATTTTCAATATTTATAAATCCAATATAAGCCGAATTGAATGTCCGATTTGAACCAAGCTTTTCACAACCTATTATCTTTATCAAGTCCGAAGATGGGACCCATTGGACAACTCCTTCTGGTATCTACCACACAAATGATCAACATCCTCCTCAAACCATAGGGTGAGGGTATATATCTGTCGGCAACACCGACTGACACTTTTTTACTTGTTTAAAAATATTTTATCAGGGATCCACACGAGCGTTGATTAAAAAAAATCTTCAAAGATCCACTTTGGCGTTGATATTTAAAAAAACCGATGATCCACGCCAACGTTCATTTTATAAAAAATATTTTATTTTTTTTTTAAATTTCTTTAAAAAATTTATTAAATCCACACAGGCATTGATTTAAAAAAATATATATTTTTATTTTTTTAATAGTTTGGAACCCAATGCAATTTGTTGTGAAAATCTGTTATGAATTGCTTAGCTCTTCAACATAGGACAATTGGTTAATAATAAAGAAAGATAAAAGGTGTATTTAGGTGTCCAATGTTGATTGGGAATAAATGATTTAAATAATCTCCATTTTATTTAAAGTCACAAATATCCATAAAATTAAAACATTCAATTATAAAATTTATTATATCAACTGAAAATAGTCCTAAGGCCTTATATCGACTTGTGGATTGTTTTGTCCTTAGGGCACAATCAATATTTTCCTTTTTTTCAATTTCAACAATTTGTTTCATAGTCGTCTAGTCTAGACTTTTAAGTGAAGTTGTCTCTTTGACTTCTATAAGGCTAAGCGAAAAAAATTGACAAGAAAAAAAATAATAAAGACAACAAACGCTAATTGACTGACTAGTACAACCACAAAGTAATATGTCTGTCCATGGTTCGGCGCGACCGTCGACGCGCATTTTTCTGCTAAATAAAAGGTGGTTTGTCGCGTGTGTGTTAGATGGAGAGTGTGCAGCATTTACTTGGCACTGATGCCTTTTTACCATTGCCATTGATGACTTCTAATGGCATTTTGATGGACAAGATGGGCGAACAAAAAAATTGTAACAAGAAGCAAAAGGTATTTGCCATCCCTACACTTTTTTCTACTTCCTTGTAAAGGAGAGTGGGTTGTGAAGATGCGAAAAATATTGATTATTGAAAAAATATTCAATATTTATCACATAAATAAAAAATATTATAAAAAAATATTTTTTAGAAAATCCATACCTGGAGATTATTAAAAAAAAATGTTTTCAAAAAATCCACCTCTTGTGTATAATGCCTAAATGATTATTTTTAAAAAATCCACGCCGTGTGTTTTTTTAAATCCACGACTTGCAGATTATTGTAGAATAAAAAATGTTTACTTACTTACTTAGCTGGCTTGTGACAGAACTTTCGTTCCATAAGTCGAGCTTAGAAAAGATTTCCAGGCGCGTCGGTCTTTTGCGATGTTTTTCCAATTCCAGTTGTCTTTGAGTTGATCTTTCCATCGTATTCTTGGCCTTCCCCTTCTGCATGAACCATCAGCTGGATCGCTTTTATATGCCTTCTGGCTGGGGCATTTTCATCCATTCTCACAACATGACCTAGTCAACGTAGTCGCTGTAGCTCAGTACGTCTAACAATGTCGATGTCCGAGAATAGCTGGTACAACTCATGGTTCATTCGACGGCGATATTCACCGTCAACGCAGATCGACTCATAGATCTTTCGGAGAATTTTTCTCTCAAACACTCCAAGAGCTGCCTCATCTGCTTGCGCAAGTACCCATGCTTCAGATCCGTATAACAGCACGGGTAGTATCAGCGTCTTGTAGAGTGTGAGTTTGGTCTGGCGGGAGGTGGCCTTGCTTTTGAGTTGTTTGCTCCGACCATAGTAGCATCGGTTGGCCATCACTATCCTTCTCCGAATTTCAAAACTGATGTCATTCGTTTTATTTATGGCGGTACCAAGGTATATAAAATCTTTTACTACCTCGAAGCTGTAGTTCTCAAGTTCCACAGTTAGTCCGAGTCTACTGGACGTCTTGCGCGTTGATACCATCAGCATGGTTTTCTTGCCGTTTACTGCCAGATCCACTTTGGCAGACACCTTTTCAATTTGTTCAAAGGTGGCTGTTACCTCTCGCAATGTTCGACCCATTATATCGATGTCATCGGCGTAGGCGAGTAACATGTGTTGTTTGGTGTACAGAGTGTCATTTCTGTTCTCCTTTGCGTCTCGTATGACATTTTCCAGCAGGATGTTAAAAAGATCACACGACAAACTATCACCTTGTCTGAATCCTCGTTCGGTATTAAAGGGCTCCGAGAGGTCCTTTCCGACTTTAACTGCTGATCTGGTGCCTGTTAAACTTATCCTGCATAGCCGAATGCAGGAATTTCACAGACATGGCTTTATACACTTCTGAACGGATAGGGCTTTATAGTCGATGAATAGGTGGTATGTGTCGATGTGTTGTTCGTGGGTTTTTTTCCAGAATTTGGCGCAGAGTGAAAATCTGGTCAATGGTGGATTTGCCAAGTCTGAAACCACATTTGTATGGTCCAATAATGTCATTGACTATTGGCTTCAGTCGTTCACACAGTACGCTGCATAGCACTTTATATGTGATGGGAAGGAGACTTATTCCTCTATAGTTGGTACATATCGTCTTGTCTCCTTTTTTGTGCACGGGCCACAGGAAGCTATGGTTCCAATCATTGGGCATGCATTCTTCTAGCCAAATTGAACTAATCAGCTGGTGCATGCTCCTTACCAGCATCTGACCACCAGTCTTGAATAATTCGGCTTGTAACCCATCGGCACATGCTGCTTTATTATTCTTCAGCCGATTGATTGCTATTCTGACTTCATCTTGGCTAGGTGGTATGCACTCTATACCGTCATCTATTATTGGTTCTGGGGTATCCACTTCACTTCCACTATTTGATACCAAAAGTTTTTCAAAATGCTCCTTCCAGATCCTCAGCACGCTGTCTGTATCTGTCACCAGGTTTCCTTCTTTATCTCTACAGGAGGGTGTGCCTGCACCAAAGCCTTCGGTTTGGTGTTTTACCCGTTGGTAGAATTTTCGGCCTTCATTGTGACTCCTGTACATCTCGATTGGCTCACGCTCACGTTTGCTGCTTAAAAATATTGTT
Source organism: Musca vetustissima (assembly GCF_032173495.1). Classification (NCBI taxonomy): domain Eukaryota; kingdom Metazoa; phylum Arthropoda; class Insecta; order Diptera; family Muscidae; genus Musca; species Musca vetustissima. The sequence goes on from NW_026886870.1 coordinate 510,316, forward strand.
GTCAGATAAACAATAAATTTAAAAATAAATTTTCTTTAACTTTTTTTAAATCTAAATCTCAACAATTGAAAAAAAAAAATACCAATTGAAAGGTTCTGAAACTGGAATATGAAAATTAATAAAAATGTTAAATTTATTGCAACACTTAAAACGTCCTTCATTTCAAATTTCTTTAACACTTTTTGTTTTGGTACCAGGAGCCGGGGGAGAGAGTCCACAATTCAAAGTTTATTTTTTGAAAATAACAACAAAAAACATCACAACACTTTGTTGTTTAAACACTTCATAATCACTTCTAAACTCATCCGATCGATCGGATGATGCACCAACCCCACCACCACCCCATCCCACTCACTTGCATCCAATGATGACGATGCATCATCAGATGTGGATGGCGGCTGCAATTGATTTGATTAGAGATTGCTTTCAAACTCAAAACAAATAACAAACAACAAAAAACAATTCCTTTGATCTATGTTGGGCTAAGAGAATACAAAAAATTGCATTAGCCTCCATCATCTATCCATCCAACCAAACATCCATAAGTTGTTTATAATGCACTGCCGTCGTGGTTCGGTCGAGAGAGGAGGATGAGCTAAAGTGAGTGCGAGGATTATGAGTTGTAATTGTTAAGAAAATGCTTTTAAATCTTTTTTGTTTTTCCTCAACAATAAGCAAATCAACAATGTGGCATTATTGGTGTTGTTGTGATTGCTGTTGTTGTTGTTGTTAACCAGGCGAAGATACCGCAGCACTTGATTCATAAATAAATTAACCATGTTTATGACCATCATTAACTATTTTGAATTGAATTTGAATTTTCCATTTCAAATCAATGAGAATGATGATATGATGCACTTCTTCTTCTTCTTCTTCTTGTTCTGTATTTTTTTGTAGTTGTTGTTGTATTTTTTTCAATTTGTTGAGGGGAAATAAATATTTATTTTTCTAGGATCATCATCATAATTCAATCCAAATAATCACACAATATTTTTGTTGTTGTTGTTGCTGTTGTTATTGAATTCGATTTTGATTTGCCGAATTTGTTTTCACGAATTGAAATTTTCAATTCCCCAATTGTTTATCTGATATCAATCAAACATTTTAGTGGCACTTTTGATGATTTTTTTTTCGACCATCTTGAAAACTGAAGAAGGAAATGAATCGGAGGAGCAGAACATGTCGAGCGGATGATGAACGATGAATTAACCGAATATTATAGTAGAATATATGCGGTAATAAGCAGCTAATAAGGAAACGGCTAATATGAAAAGTTAAATAAAAATTGACTTTAGGTGGAAGTTAGTGGTAAAATGTTGTGTTCATATTTTACATAAATAAACATTTGGAATGATGAAAATGGTAATTGATATGGTAGGGAATTTCCTTAGCAGAATGATTGATTTTTTTAAAACTTTTTTTAGGGTTTTAAAAAATATATTTCTTATTTTTTATACCCTCCACCATAGTATGGAGGGTATATTAATTTTGTCATTCCGTTTGTAACTCACCGAAATATTCATTTCCGACCCTATAAAGTATATATATTCTTGATCAGGGTAAAATTCTAAGACGAACTAGCCATGTCCGTCCGTCTGTTGTAATCACGCATCTTCTGAAGGAATTGAGATAGGGTGCTGACATTTGCATAGGGTTGTCTTTTGTCTGCAAGCAGGTCAAGTTCGAAGATGGGATATATCGGTCCACGTTTAGGCATAGCTCCCATATAAGGGTACCCCCCAATTTTCGGTATTTTGGGGTTCATGAGCGCGTTTTTCAACCGAATTCGCTGATATTTGGTACATTGGGTTCTTATTGGGTACTAAATGTCTTCACTAAAAATTATAAGTATAGGTCCACTTTTTCTGGTAGCCCCCATATAACGGTACCTCCTAATTTTGGGGTTTTGGTCGTATTTTTCCACCGAATTGGCTGTAATTTAGTACTTTGAGTTCTTAATAGGTTCCAAATCACCCCACAAAAAATTATGAATATAGGTCCCAAATAAGGGTACCCTTAAATTTTGGTATTTTGGGGTTCTTGAGCGCGTTTTTAAACCGAATTAGCTGAAATTTGGTACACTGGGTTCTTGTTGGGTACCAAATATCTCCACTAAAAATTATAAATATAAGTCAATTTTTTCTGGTAGCCCCCATATAAGGGTACCCCCAAATTTCGTTATTTTGGGGTTCTTGAGCGCGTTTTTCAACCGAATTCGCTGAAATTTTTTCAACCGAATTCGCTGAATTCGCTGAAATATCTTCACTAAAAATTATAAATATAAGTCAATTTTTTCTGGTAGCCCCCGTATAAAGGTACCCCCCAAATTTCCTTATTTTGGGGTCTTGAGCGCGTTTTTCAACCGAAATCACTGAAATTTGGTATTTTGTAGCCGTGTATGGAAACAAATCTCCCTACCAAAAATTATTAATAGGCGTAGTCCCCATATATCCCCATTTTTTTATATTTGGTTCTAACACTCTGTTGCAATCATTTCACCTGCGAAGGATATCGGGATAAAAAACTAAAACGTACGGTTCGTTAATGAACTATAGCCAGTATTTAGGCTTAGCCGTAGCCCCTGTGTGGGAGGTAACAGAAGGAATGGACCGATATTCCCCAAATTCGGACTTGAACTAAATTTGGAAGACATAACAAGATGGGATGAAATCAAATTTTTCTGAAACGTATTTGGTCCAAAGAAACATGGCGTCTAGAACCAATATTTTGATGAGGCACATTTTCACCGTGTGAAAGTGTATACACACTAATTAGGGCTGAGGGTATAATTTTCTATTAAAAATTATTGTTTACATAATCGGTTTGTAGAAATGTCGGTATAGGTCCATTTTTTGGTATGTTCCCTATATTTTCATTTCAAGAACCTGCCAGTATATGGTGGAGGGTATCCAAAGTTCGGCCCGGCCGAACTTAACGTTTTTTCACTTGTTTAATATTCAACAAGGCGTGGATTTTTAAAAAATATTTTTTCAATAATCCACCAGGGGTTGATTTTTAAAAAAATATTTTTTCAATAACCCACAAGTCGTAGATTTTTCAAAAATATTTTTTTTTTCAATAACCTACAAGGCTTAAATTTTTTAAAAAATATTTTTATTTATTTATCCACAAAGCTTGATTTTTTTAAATATTTTTTTTTAAAAAAATACTTCTGAAAATATAATATATATTTTTTTTTATATTCCTTAATTCATTTCATTATCTTGGTAATGACCTTTGTTAGCTGATAATTAACTTGACCTTCAAATTATGCAAATATCCCAGAACGAACTCGAGTTAAAAATTCCTCCCTCTATAAAAATACAAAAACCAGCAACAAACAATTAATTATATAAATATATAAAGACAACAATTGTTCACAATGAACAAAAAAACAATAAATTCCATAGAAATGGAAAAAATTCTCACGCCTTTTCTTAACAACCACAACAACAACAGCAGCAGCAATAACACCAACATACTTTCAAAAGTAAGACCTGATTCGCCATGGTGTCGTCAACAACTTCACATGATCTTCAGCATTATCACAATGAAGACGACGGCGACGACATCAATGATGTGCTGACGTTTTATGCTGTTCTTGTTGTTGTTCTCTCAGGTTCCAATTGTAGTTGAAGGTAGTAAGGATTTCAATAGATCTCAATCGCGAAAACAAATAACAACAAAAAACATTAACTTCGACCATGTTATACACAACCATATGTGATGTAGTTCAGCCGATCATCCGACAATATTGTACACATGTCCTGGCCTGACTGGCTGGGCCCCCGCTTTCTTTTTTATGTTTGTCAAAAAAAGAACTAAAACCAAAAAATAAATTTAAACAGCAGTCGAAAAGCAAAATCTACTCAAATTACCGCCTTTGCAAACAAAACCAAAAAAATGAAAATTGTATGAGCCCCAGTAGCTGCCCAGTCAGTCAAATCATTGCCTTCCACATACAAAAGAAGAAGATAATGTTGAAACTAAGAAGTCTGAGCCACTGAGTGTGGCTTGGATAACTAAACCGAGGCAAATGAAATAAAACAAACAGACACACACATATGCAGGACAAGTACGTCACTGGAAGTACCTGAACTTCTCAATTGTGATCTGATTTAAATTGCCATCACTCTTCCCACATATGTATGCAGGTATGTATGTACGTTGGCAAACAGGTCAGGAGGACATTTGCGAAAAAAAATTGGTAAGGGCGGTGTAAAAAAAGGGAAACGTCAGAGGACGAAAGGGCCTTATATTTTCATTGAAAAATGCATGCCTTGTTGTCTACAATAAAAAACTATTCTTTAAGAAATCCACGCCTTGTTTGACCGTTTAAAAAATCCACGCCTTGTTTGACCCTTTAAAAAATATTCTTTGAAAAGTCCACGCCTTGTTTGACCCTTTAAAAAATCCATGCCTTGCTTGACCCTTGAAAAAATATTCTTTAAAAAGTCCATGTCTTGTCTGACCTTTGAAAAATCCACGCCTTGTTTGGCCTTTAAAAAACTTAGTTACTTAGCTGGCTTGTGACAGAACTTTTGTTCCATAAGCCGAGCTTAGAAAGGATTTCCAGGCGCGTCGGTCTTTTGCGCAGTTTTTCCAATTTGAAAGACCATTTTCGGCGATGTTGTCTTCGACTTGATCTTTCCATCGTATTCTTGGCCTTCCCCTTCTGCGTGAACCATCAGCTGGTTCGCTTTTATATGCCTTCTGGGCTGGGACATCTTCATCCATTCTCACAACATGACCTAGCCACCGTAGTCGCTGGATCTCAATACGTCTAAAAATGTCGATGTCCGAGAATAGCTGATACAACTCATGGTTCATTCGACGTCAACGCAGATCGGCCCATACATCTTTCGGAGAATTTTTCTCTCAAACACTCCAAGAGCTGCCTCATCTGCTTGCGTAAGTACCATTGCTTCAGATCCATATAACAGCACGGGTAGTATCAGCGTCTTGTAGAGTGTGAGTTTGGTCTAGCGGGAGGTGGCCCTGCTTTGGAGTTATTTGCTCAGACTAGACTTGCTAAAAAATTCTCAGAGAACAAATGAGAAACCGCCATACGAAATGACTTACTAAAAGAGAACGCAGAGAACGAACTTTTTTATACATGTAAACAAGGGCACCAGTTCCCATGGTGGAACAGAGCTAGCTCAGACCATAGTAGCATCTGTTGGCCATCACTATCCTTCTCCGAATTTCAAAACTGATGTCATTCGTTTTGTTTATGGCGGTACCAAGGTATATAAAATCTTTGACTACCTCGAAGCTGTAGTTCTCAAGTTCCACAGTTGGTTCGAGTCTACTGGACGTCTTGCGCGTTGATACCATCAACTTGGTCTTCTCGCCGTTTACTGCCAGACCCACTTTGGCAGACTCCTTCTAAATTTGTTCAAAGGTGGATGTTACCGCTCGCAATGTTCGACCCATTATATCGATGTCATCGGCGTTGGCGAGTAACATGCGTTGTTTGGTGTACAGAGTGCCATTTTTGTTCACTTTTGCCTCTCGTATGACCTTTTCCAGCAGGATGTTAAAAACGTCACACGACAAACTATCACCTTGTCTGAATCCTCGTTCGGTATTAATGGGCTCCGAGAGGTCCTTTCCGACTTTAACTGCAGATCTTGTGCCTGTTAAAGTTATCCTGCATAGCCGAATTAATTTTGCAGGAATGCCAAACGCAGACATGGCTTTATACTCCTCTGAACGGATAGGGCTGTCGAATGCGGTCTTATAGTCGACGAATAGGTGGAATGTGTCGATGTGTTTTTCGTGGGGGTTTTCCAGGATTTGAGGCAGAGTGAAAATCTGGTCAATGGTGGATTTGCCAGGTCTGAAACCACATTGGTATGGTCCAATAATGTCATTGACCATTGGCTTCAGTCGTTCACACAGTATGCTGGATAGCACTTTATATGCGATGGGAAGGAGACTTATTCCTCTATAGATGGCACATATCGTCTTGTCTCCTTTTTTGTGCACGGAACACAGGATGCTGAGGTTCCAATCATTGGGCATGCATTCTTCTAGCCAAGGTTGTACTAATCAGCTGGTGCATGCTCCTTACCAGCATCTAACCACCAGTTTTGAATAGTTCGGCTTGTAACCCATCGGTACCTGCTGCTTTTTTATTTTTCAGCCAATTGATTGCTATGCTGACTTCATCTTGGCTAGGTGGTATGCACTCTATACCGTCATCTATTGTTGGTTCTGGGGTATCCTCTTCTCCACTACAATTTAATAACAGAAGATCATCAGCATGCTGTCTGAATCTGTCACCAGGATTCCTTCTTTATCTCTACAGGAGGATGTGCCTGCACCAAAACCTTCGGTTTGGTGTTTTACCCGTTGGTAGAATTTTCGGACTTCATTCTGACTCCTGTACATCTCGATTTGCTCACGTTTTTCTTGCTCTTTCTTCTTTTTTCTGAATATACGTTTCTCCTCTCTCCTTTCTCCCGATAGGTCTCCATCGCATTACGTGTTGCTACTGCCCGCAGGGTTGCCGTATACGCTGCGTTTTTCATATCAGTAGCATTACGACACTCCTGATCGTACTACCGATTTCTTGGTGGTGGTCTTTGGTACCCAAGTGTTGGTTTTGATTCAGTTTGTAGGGAGTTGGCAATTCTCTGCCATTGTGCTTCTATATTATTATCGGTACAAGGCGTGCTTTCGTCAAGCAGTTGGGTAAGTTATGCGGAGTAGGCTTCTGCTATCTGTTGTGTTTGCAGCTTTTTGATGTCAAATTTCTGTGTTACATTAGATCGCACCTTTGCTGCTACATTAAGACGGTGCGTACCTTGGCTGCCACAATTTAATGGTCCGAATCGATATTCGTTCCCCGGATCGATCGGACGTTTAGAACACTGGATGAATGCCTTCCGTCTGTCACAACATGATCAATTTGATTTCTCGTTGTTCGATCGGGAGAATTCCAAGTGGCCTTGTGTATATCGAGGAGATGCTTGAGTGCTAACTACCATGTTTTTTGCTGCCGCGAAGTCGATCAACCTCATGCCGTTGTCTGATGTTTCTTCATGAAGGCTGAATTTTCCGACGGTGGGGCCAAAGATATTTTCCCTTCCGATTTTTGCATTAAAATCTCCTAGCATAATTTTAATGTCATGGCCAGGGCAACGATCATATGCTGTTTCTAGGCGCTCGTAAAATATGTCTTTGGTCTGTTCATCTTTATCTGCGGTCGGAGCATGGGCGCAAATGAGACTGATGTAGAAGAACTTCGCTGGAGTGAATCTAGAGACGAGGTCGTTTATTCTGGAGACGAGGTCGTTTATTCCCCCGGGCTCCCCCCTGCGTACGTCCCTGCGCCAAAGCGCCTGTTCTGTACAACGTGCGCACATTCCAAGTGCAGATTCGTAGATAGTGGTCCTTTTATACGTTTGCGGGGGTCGTCAACATTAGGTGAGTTTGGTTTTCTTTTTCCTTGCGTTTTCATAGTAGGTTCGGTTTTCCGAACCCGACGCCTCAACCCATTTTTCTATAGTTCTTATGGGTGAACTCGCGGCACATATTAGCTCACTATTTCATCGGGTGATGAACATAGGTACCCCAGGTGGCACCACGGGGAGGTCAGTGTCCGCAATTGAGGTGAAAGAGGGACCAAGATAAGCCTGGACTTCGCCATGTTGTTTGGCTCTTGGAAAATTATTCCTTAAAAATACCAAGCATTGTTTGTCCCTTGAAAAAAATATTCTTTAAAAAATCCAAACCTTTTTTAGTCCTTGAAAGAATATTCTTTAAAAAATCCACGCCTATATTTTACAAAGGCCCTTTTTAAATTCAAATTTTAATAGCCTGATTTTAACCGCCTCTGCAAAGTCATTCATCCTTTTTAAGTTGATTCGTGATACGAATCAATGTAAGCCAACTTCGAATCAGATAAAAAAACCTAAGTGTGTGAATTTTTTTCTTTAGGAAATTTCTTCAAGACATTAATATTTTATATTTAAGAAAACTTCTTCTCTTCGAGCCAAGTGCTTCAAACAATTGTGGTATGAAAAAAAAATTAAGTAACCAAGGGGGGTGATTTTTGGGAGATGTTCAAACACACATGTAGGCCCCCGTCTCGAGGTTTTTGTATGCCAACCCATTGCATTTTAAATCCTTTTATACAAATCCCAAAAGATAAAAAATAAACCGGTTTTAATTTGTTTTGAATGCAGCAAAGGGTTTGCGGTAGCAGCGAAGTAGAGATCTTTGTTTTATGAAACAACTCAAGATCATCTCCCTCTTCTTCTTCTTCTTGGGCTGTGGACGAACTTGAATGGCGACAACATCATTAGCAGTGGGTATTTAACTACTGTCTGTCCCCCGTCTGACCATTTAACCAGCCAATGCCTTTAAATGTTCGCTCTGCTGCTGGACTTGGCCAGAGTAGCCGTGGGAATTTTTATTCGGCCCTCTGATGTGATTTTATTGTAGTAGATGCGCCAAAAGATCTCTTGGCCATTCAGAGGTTTTTTGTCTGAATTTCTTTGCTTGTTTCAATCACCTTCTTTTTTGATTTTTTTGTGCTGATTTTTAATGTTGAATGGGTATGGGGCAAGAAATGTGGAACAATTGTTGCTTGCTCCCCTTTAAATTGTGGGTTGTTCTGTACTGAACTGATGAATGCGTTGGATCTTTTTTACCTTAAGTCGATTTATATCAATACACAGGGTAACAAATTATTTAATTTTTTGTAATGATCTCAGTACGGGCTCGGGTTTAAAAAAGGTTTTCGGGTTTAATAAAAGGCAGTGGATTTATGGTTGACAGGAGAATAAAAGACCTCGTCTCCAGATTCACTCCAGTAGATGAGCTGTAATCCGTATAAAAGCGAAGTTCTTCGACATCAGTCAATCATTTGCGCCCATGCTCCGACCGAAGATAAAGATGAACAGACCAAAGACATATTTTACGAGCGTCTAGAAACAGCATTTGACCGTTGCCCTGGCCATGGCATTAAAATTCTGCTAGGAGATTTTAATGCAAAAATCGGAAGGGAAAATATCTTTGGCCCAACCGACGAAAAATTCAGCCTCCATGAAGAAACATTAGACAACGGCATGAGTTTGATTGACCTCGCGGCAAAAAAAAAAAAATGGTAGTTAGCAGCACCAGATTCAAGCATCTCGATATACACAAGTTCACTTGGATTTCTCCGATCCAACAACGAGAAATCAAATCGATCATGTTGATAGACGGAAGGCATTCATGCCGTGTTTTAGACGCCCGATCGATCCGGGGAGCGAATATCGATTTGGACCATTACTTTGTGGCAGCCAAGGTACGCACCCGTCTTAATGTAGCAGCAAAGGTGCGATCTAATGTACCTCGGAAATTTGACGTCGAAAAGCTGCAAACACAACAGATAGCAGAAGCCTACACCGCTCAACTTACCCACCTGCTTGACGAAAGCACCCCTTGTCCCGATAATAATATAGGAGCACAATGGCAGAGAATTGCCACTCCCTACAAACTGCAGCAAAAGCAACACTTGGGTGCCAAAGACCACCATCAAGAAACCCATGGTACGATCAGGAGTGTTGTAATGCTACTGATATGAAAAACGCAGCGTATAGGGCAACCCTGCGGACAGTAGCAACACGTAATACGATGGAGAACTATCGGGAGAAAAGGAGAGAGGGAAACGTATTTTCAGAAAAAAAGAATAAAGAACAAGAAAAACGTGAGCGTGAGCAAATCGAGATGTACAGGAGTCAGAATGAAGTCAGAAAATTCTACCAACGGGTAAAACACTAAACCGAAGGCTTTGGTGTAGGCACATCCTCCTGTAGAGATAAAGAAGGAAACCTGGTGACAGATACAGACTGCGTGCTGAGGATCTGGAAGGAGCATTTTGAAAAACTTTTGGTATCAAATAGTAGCAGTGAAGTGGATACCCCAGAACCAATAATAGATGACCGTACAAAGTGTATACCACCTAGCCAAAGCAGCAGGTGCCGATGGGTTACAAGCCGAATTATTCAAGACTGCTGGTCAGATGCTGGTAAGGAGCATGCACCAGCTTATTAGTGCAATTTGGCTAGAAGAATGCATGCCCAATGATTGGAACATCAGCATCCTGTGTCCCGTGCACAAAAACGGAGACAAGACGATATGTGCCAACTATAGAGGAATAAGTCTCTTTCCCATCGAATGGTCAATGACATTATTGGACCATACCAATGCGGCTTCAGACTTGGCAAATCCACCATTGACCAGATTTTCACTCTGCGCCAAATCCTGGAAAAAACCCACGAAAAACACATCGACACATTCCACCTATTCGTCGACTTTAAGACCGCATTCGACAGCCCTATCCGTTCAGAGGTGTATAAAGCCATGTCTGCTTTTGGCATTCCTGCAAAATTAATACCTCTCGGAGCCCTTTAATATCGAACGAGGATTCAGACAAGGTGATAGTTTGTCGTGTGACCTTTTTAACGTCCTGCTCGAAAAGGTCATACGAGAGGCAAAAGTGAACAGAAATGGCAGTCTGTACACCAAACAACACATGTTACTCGCCTACGCCGATGACATCGATATAATGGGTCGAACATTGCGAGCGGTCTGGCAGTAAACGGCGAGAAGACGAAGCTGATGGTATCAGCGCGCAAGACGTCCAGTAGACTCGGACCAACTGTGGAGCGTGAGAACTACTGCTTCGAAGTAGTTAAAGATTTTATATACCTTGGTACCGCCATAAATAAAACGAATGACATCAGTTTTGAAATTCGGAGAAAGATAGTGATGGCCAACCGATGCTACTATGGTCTGAGCAAACAACTCAAAAGCAAGGCCACCTCCCACCAGACCAAACTCACACTCTACAAGACGCTGATACTACCCGTGCTGTTATATGGATCTGAAGCATGGGTATTTACGCGAGCATTAGGCATGAGGCATCTCTTGGAGTGTTTGAGAGAAAAATTCTCCGAAAGAACTATTGGCCGATCTGCGTTGACGGTGAATAACGCCGTCGAATGAATCGATATTGTTAGACGTATTGAGCTGCAGCGACTACGTTGGCCAGGTCATGTTGCGAGAATTGACGAAGATGCCCCAGCCCAGAAGGCATATAAAAGCGAACCAGCTGATGGTTCACGCAGAAGGGGAAGGCCACGAATACGATGGAAAGATCAAGTCGAAGAGAACATTGCCGAAAATGGTCTTTCAAATTGGAAAATCTGCGCAAAAGACCGACGCGCTTGGAAGTCTTTTCTAAGCTCGGCGTATGTAACGAAAGTTCTGTCACAAGCCAGCTAAGTAAGTAAGTAAAATTTGGCGTGGATTTTTTTACATATTTTTTCAATGGTTAATATATAGAGGGCTAAATAGGCAAGGATTTTTTTTTCAAGATTTTATGTGTTTTGTTGCCCAGTGTTATCCTTGTGGTTGGAAATTTATTTTGTGGCCTCTCAATTTGATGTACTTTACATTGTCATTAATTGATAGCGTGACATGGGAATTTTTTGAGACTTTTCAGAAAAAGAAAAAAAAAACAGATTTTAAGAAACAGAGCTAACTTCCATGACGTTTTCAAATTTAAGGTAAAAATATAGTTCGACGTGATCTTCTAAAAAAATGTTTTAGAATTTTTGAACACCATTTTTTTAATGTAATTTTTGCGTTTTAATTTTTTGGGTTTATTTTTTCGAACACATTTCTCTATAAATTTCCAAAATAAATTAGCACGTCTTGTAACGGATGTTCCATTGTAAATTTGTCATCACTACGTGTATCATTATGCAATGTGTAGTTGTTTTCAAAATAACGAAAAAAAAACAAACATCTAAAATTTTATTCAGCTTGCCATTGTTCCAGATGTGCAAAATTTTTATTCGAAATTCTTCACTTCGTACAATGTGGGTGGTCCCGTTAATGGTTATGGCATTTTTGCCATTGCAACAAATTATTGCTTAATTTCGAAGAATTTTAGATTTTTTTGTCGTTTTAACACAGTGGTGGAAGGGGCTTTTTTGAATCGAATATTTAGATATAGCGGATTTAAAAAAATATGTTTCGAAGAGGACTATCACAGCCTTAGGCGTGGATTTTTAAAAGAATATTTCACAAGGACAATCTCAGCCTTGGGCGTGGATTTTTAAAAGAATATTTCTCAAGGCCTATCACAGCCTTATTCGTGGAATTTTTAAGGAACATTTTTCAAAGACTATCACAACCTTAGGCGTGGATTTTTAAAAGAATATTTCTCAAGGACAATCTCAGCCTTAGTCGTGGATTTCTAAAAAAAATATTTCTCAAGGGCAATCTCAGCCTTAGGTGTGGATTTTTAAAAGAATATTTCTCAAGGTCTATCACAGCCTTATTCGTAATTTTTTTAAGGAATATTTTTCAATGACTATCGCAGACTTAGGCGTGGATTTTTTTAAATAATACTCCGCAATGTTTTTTTTAAGAATAACTCCAACACCCCGTGTCACATATAATTAATGTGAAAAGTCTGGCTCCAAACATCTACGGTCAACTTCCTAATAATTCCCCACAGGAATAAATGAACTTGTCTCACCTCGGGTTCATTGGAAATGAACCCAAGATTTTGGTAGTATCACCAGCAAATCCCCAACTAACATTCCTACAAAAATTCTTCTCAAATGCCTCCTAAGCAGGTGTTTAATGTCAAATCCCCTATTTACAACATGTGTGTCTCAACTGAACTACCAGAGAAAAAAAAAAACAACAACACCTTTCTATATTTTCTATAATTTTTTAGGTTCTCACATCGTTCACAAGTATTCAATTAAATTTCAATTAATATTTCAAAATGTCATAAATACTTTAATAATGTCACACATGGGTTTTTTGTTGTACACGTTGTTGTTTATTTTTGTTGTTCAACCGATATACATACAAATACACATACGTAAATACACAGATGCATATTTCATCCACATGCAATGGAAATTATGTTCTTCAGACAGCTACAGGTCGATATAGAAGGGAGATGTGTTTCAAGTTTTTCAAAACTGCAGCCGAGCCAGTGCGAGATATTTAAAGGGCAAATGAAACATAGTTGGGGACGGGCAGCAGCATCATATACCCATAAATACATTACACATCTCTGTAATATTGTTGTCATACTTGTCATTTAGAGTAAGAAAAAATTATGATCCATTAAGGGAACAGTGGGTCAAAATGTAAAAAGACTTTAAAAATTGAAAAAAAAAAAATTAAAAGGCTTACACCTTCTAAAGTACTTGAAACTAATTATTATTAAAAAATTTACAGTTTATATAGTCCTTGCAAAAAATTAATTAAAAAATTCACGACTTTTGATAGTCCTTGAAAAAAAAAATATTTAAAAAATGCACACCTTTTGATTACTTACTTAACTTAACTGGATTACTTACTTAACGAGTTTAGAAAAGATTTCCAGGCGCGTCGGTCTTTTGCGCAGTTTTCCCAATTTGAAAGACCATTTACGGCGATGTTGTCTTCGACTTGATCTTTCCAACGTATTATTGGCCTTCCTGCGTAAACCATCATCTGGTTCGCTTTTATATGCCTTCTGGGCATATTCATAAATGCCTTATATGCCTTCTGGCATCTTTATCCATTCGCACAACATGACCTAGCAAACGTAGTCGCTACAGCTTAATACGTCTAACAATGTCGATGTCCGAGAATAGCTGGTACAACTCATTGTTCATTCGACGGCGGTATTCACCGTCAAGGCAGATCGCTCATAGATCTTACGGAGAATTTTTCTCTCAAACACTCCAAGAGCTGCCTCATCTGCTTGCGTATAAAAACACTGGTAGTATCAGCGTCTTGTAGAGTGTGAGTTTGGTCTGGCGGGAGGTGGCCTTGCTTTTGAGTTGTTTGCTCAGACCATAGCAGCATCGGTTGGCCATGTCGCCGAATTTCAAAACTGATGTCATTCGTTTTATTTATGGCGGTAACAAGGTATATAAAATCTTTTGCGACCTCGAAGCAGTAGTTCTCAAGTTCCAAAGTTGGTTCGAGTCTACTGGACGTCTTGCGCGTTGATACCATCAGCTTGGTCTTCTCGCCGTTTACTGCCAGACCCACTTTGGCAGACTCATTTTCAATTTGTTCAAAGTTCTACCCATTATATCGATGTCATCGGCGTAGGCGAGTAACATGTGTTGTTTGGTGTACAGAGTGTCATTTCTGTTCTCCTTTGCGTCTCGTATGACATTTTCCAGCAGGATGTTAAAAAGATCACACGACAAACTATCACCTTGTCTGAATCCTCGTTCGGTATTAAAGGGCTCCGAGAGGTCCTTTCCGACTTTAACTGCTGATCTGGTGCCTGTTAAACTTATCCTGCATAGCCGAATGCAGGAATGCCACAGACATGGCTTTATACACCTCTGAACGGATAGGGCTTTATAGTCGATGAATAGGTGGTATGTGTCGATGTGTTTTTCGTGGGTTTTTGCAGGATTTGGCGCAGATTGAAAATCTGGTCAATGGTGGATTTGCCAGGTCTGAAACCGCATTGGTATGGTCCAATAATATCATTGACCATTGGCTTCAGTCGTTCACACAGTACGCTGGATAGCTCTTTATAATATTTATGGGAAGGAGACTTATTCCTCTATAGTTGACATATATCGTCTTGTCTCCTTCCAGGTCCTCAGCACACTGTCTGTATCTGTCACCAGATTTCCTTCTTTATCTCTACAGGAGGATGTAAAACACCTTCGGTTTGGTGTTTTACCCCTTGGTAGAATTTTCGGACTTCATTCTGACTCCTGAACATCTCGATTTGCTCAATCTCACGTTTTTTTTTTGTTGCTCTTTCTTCTTCTCTCTGAAAATACGTTTTTCATATCAGTAGCATTATGACACTCCTGATCGTACCTCGGATTTCTTGATGGTGGTCTTCGGTACCCAAGTGTTGCTTTTGATGCAGTGTGTAGGGAGTGGGCAATTTTCTGCCATTGCGCTTTTATATTATTATCGGGACAAGGGGTGTTTTCGTCAAGCAGTTGGGTACGTTGAGAGAAGTAGGCTTCTGCTATCTGTTGTGTTTGCAGCTTTTCGACGTCAAATTAAGACGGGTGCGTACCTTGGCTGCCACAAGGACGTCTAAAACACTGGATGAATGCCTTCCGTCTATCACAACATGATCGATTTGATTTCTTGTTCGATCTGGAGAAATCCAAGTGGCCTTTGTTCTTATGGCTGAACTCGCGGCACATATTAGCTCACTATTTCATCGGACGATGAAAATAGTTCCCCAGGTGGCACCGCGGGGAGGTCAGTGTCCGCAATAGAGATGAAAGAGGGACCAAGATAAGCCTGGACTTCGCCTTGTTAAAGCCAATCAGAGCCGTTGCTTGGTATATATCATCCTCTACGCCTTTTGATACGCCTTTTTATAGTCTTTGAAAAAAATATTTAAAAAAGCCACGCCATATAATAATCCCTGGTTTATGAAATATTTTTCAAAAACCCACTGTACATTGTTGATGCAACACTAAAAAATAATCACACACAACAGCAACAACAATAACGATGACATCAATAAACAAGGGTCCGAAGCAAACAAGTGCAACCATCATTCAATAATAAACAGGCAACAACAAACAAACAAAGCAAACAAACTAAATTTCAATAAATGTATGCTGTGCTGCATGTAACATACAACATCACACACACATCCACACATGCATAGACATATGTATACAGAGAACCTAATGCAATAACGCAGCCTCTGTCGTATTTGACAGAACCACACTTTAATTTATCCCATTCCCCCCATCGTTGCCATTGTCGTCATCATCATCATTATTTTCATGTGTGAATTGCATGTGGTGCCAAACAAACACATTACTTGGTGTACTTGAAGCTGCAGTATAATGTTGCATGCAACAACATTATAGTGTTCAATCAATATCCAACTATCGTTTAGGAAACAAAAATAAAAAAATATCTGAGTGTGGTTGCAAAATGTGTCGAGGGGTCAGAGCATGCAAAGGTAGGGTGAGAGAGGAGAGAGTATGTGGTATGATTAAAGATTTATTCTTTTATGTTTTTTTATATTTAACTGGTGTTACCTCGCTTTTGAATCTTCGTAAAAAACTGTTAAGCTTAAAATTTACAGCTGATTTGTTGCTGGAGATATCTGTGTCGGATTGTTAGAGCTCAAACACACAAGTACATATCTATCATACTTCACACACACAATCACACTTGTTGTTCTCTTTTACACACATTTCAAGTGTTGAGTATGTAATTTTATATTTCCGGTGTAAAAATGAAATGAATAAAACGAACTAACATTCTCGCATATCCACCAACCAACTAAATGACTGAGAATAACATTGCAAAAAACCCAATAACACTACCGGCAAACAACAACAACATCAGCGGTAGTAGCCGCAAAGAAACAACCAGCATTTTATTTTGAAAGGTTATCAAAATATCATTACGGCAGTTGCAGATATTTAAATAGCAGAGATCTTTAATGATGATATTAGGAGTCCTTTTAGAAAATTATTTAAAAAATCCACGCTTCTATAGAAAGGCCTTATAAAAAATAATATTTAAAAAATCCACGCTTCTATAGAAAGGCCTTATAAAAAATAATATTTAAAAAATCCACGCCTTCTATAGAAAGGCCTTATAAAAAATAATATTTAAAAAAATCCACGCCTTCTATAGATAGGCCTTATAAAACATTATTTAAAAAATCCACGCTTCTATAGATAGGCCTTATAAAAAATTATTTAAAAAATCCACGCCTTCTATAGACAGGCCTTATAAAAAATTATTTAAAAAATCCACGCCTTCTATAGACAGGCTTTTTAAAAAATTATTTAAAAAATCCAGGCCTTCTATAGGCCTTATAAAAATTATTTAAAAAATCCAGGCCTTCTATAGGCCTTATAAAAAATTATTTAAAAAAAATCCACGCCTTTGGTTGGTGGCCTTTTACGGAAATTTTATTTAAAAAAAATCCACGCCTTCTATAGATAGGCCTTATAAAAAATGTATTAAAAAAAATCACTCTTTCTATAGATGGGCCTTATAAAAAATTATTTAAAAAAATCCACGCCTTGGATGGTGTTCTTATAAAAAATTGTTTAAAAAAATCCACGCCTTCTATCGATAGGCCTTATAAAAAATTATTTAAAAAACCCACGCCTTCTATAGATATGCCTTATAAAAATTTATTTAAAAAATCCACGCCTTCTGTAGATAGGCCGTATAAAAAATATTTAAAAAATCCACGCCTTCTATAGATAGGCCTTATAAAAGATGATTTAAAAAATCCACGCCTTCTATAGATAGGCCTTATAAAAAATTATTTAAAAAATCCACGCCTTCTATAGATAGGCCTTATAAAAAATTATTTAAAAAAAATCCACGCCTTCTATAGATAGGCCTTATAAAAAATGTATTAAAAAAATTCACTCTTTCTATAGATGGGCCTTATAAAAAATTATTTAAAAAAATCCACGCCTTCTATAGATGGGCCTTATAAAAAATTGTTTAAAAAACCCACGCCTTCTATAGATATGCCTTATAAAAATTTATTTAAAAAATCCACGCCTTCTGTAGATAGGTCTTATAAAAAATATTTAAAAAATCCACGCCTTCTATAGATGGGCCTTATAAAAAATTGTTTAAAAAACCCACGCCTTCTATAGATATGCCTTATAAAAATTTATTTAAAAAATCCACGCCTTCTGTAGATAGGTCTTATAAAAAATATTTAAAAAATCCACGCCTTCTATAGATAGGCCTTATAAAAGATGATTTAAAAAATCCACGCCTTCTATAGATAGGCCTTATAAAAAATTATTTAAAAAATCCACGCCTTCTATAGATAGGCCTTATAAAAAATTATTTTAAAAATCCGCTCCTTCTATAGATAGGCCTTATAAAAAATTATTTAAAAAAATCCACGCCTTCTATAGATAGGCCTTATAAAAAATGTATTAAAAAAATTCACGCCTTCTATAGATGGGCCTTATAAAAAATTATTTAAAAAAACCCACGCCTTCTATAGATGGGCCTTATAAAAAATTATTTAAAAAAATCCACGCCTTCTAAGAAGCCCTTCAAAAAATATTTTTTACAAAAAAAACACGCCTTCTAAGGAGCCATTCAAAAAATATTTTTAAAAAAATCCACGCCTTCTAAAGATATGCCTTATAAAAAATTATTTAAAAAAATCCACGCATTCTATAGATAGGCCTTATAAAAAAATATTTAAAAAAATCCACGCCTTCTATAGATGGGCCTTATAAAAAATTATTTAAAAAAATCCACGCCTTCTAAAGATATGCCTTATAAAAAATTATTTAAAAAAATCCACGCCTTCTATAGATAGGCCTTATGAAAAATAATATTTAAACAATCCACGCCTTCTATCGATAGGCCTTATGAAAAATAATATTTAAACAATCCACGCCTTCTATCGATAGGCCTTATGAAAAATAATATTTAAACAATCCACGCCTTCTATCGATAGGCCTTATGAAAAATAATATTTAAAAAATCCACGCCTTCTATCGATAGGCCTTATAAAAAATTATTTAAAAAATCCACGCCTTCTATCGATAGGCCTTATAAAAAATCCACGCCTTCTATCGATAGGCCTTATAAAAAATTATTTAAAAAATCCTCGCCTTCTATCGATAGGCATTATAAAATATCCACGCCTTCTATAGATAGGCCTTATAAAAAATTATTTAAAAAATCCGCTCCTTCTATAGATAGGCCTTTTTAAAAAATTATTTAAAAAATACACGCCTTCTATAGATAGGCATTATAAAAAATTATTTAAAAAATCCACACCTTCAATAGATAGGCCTTATAAAAAACAATATTTGAAAAATCCAAGCCTCTTTAATTGAACACAACTGTAAAAGAGCAATGAAAATTTTTAAATAAAAAAATACCCACAATTTTTTTTTGGTTTGCACAACTTTCTAAGTGTTTGCCAGAGTTTGGCTGGCAAATATGAGTTGTTTGCTTTCCTTCCTTCCATTATTTCTTTCTCTTTAGCCTGTTGCTGTTTCAGCTGTAATTTTTTTCTTTGTCCTTGTTCACGGTGAATGAAAAATGGGCAAACTACACTGCCATCACATGACCATCAAAAATATCAACAACGACAGCAGTGGCGGTACCACCCTCTCAATTTGGCTTCAACACCTGTCGCTTGGTGTTGATATTTGTATATAGACATGTGTGTGTGTGTTTTTTTTTGTGTTTTTATTTCTCATGGTAGCAGTTTCGTTTTACGTATTCGGGAAAAATTTTTTTCAAATCGTGATAGTCCTTGAAAAATATTATTTAAAAAATTCACGCTTAGTGGTCGGCTGGTCCTTGAAAAATATTCTTTAAAAAATCCACGCCTAGTGGTCGGCTGGTCCTTGAAAAATATTCTTTAAAAAATCCACGCCTAGTGGTCGGCTGGTCCTTGAAAAATATTCTTTAAAAAATCCACGCCTAGTGGTCGGCTGGTCCTTGAAAAATATTATTTAAAAAATCCACGCCTAGTGGACGTCTGGTCCTTGAAAAATATTATTTAAAAAATCCACGCCTAGTGGTCGTCTGGTCCTTGAAAAATATTATTTAAAAAATCCACGCCTAGTGGTCGTCTGGTCCTTGAAAAATATTATTTAAAAAATCCACGCCTAGTGGTCGTCTGGTCCTTGAAAAATATTATTTAAAAAATCCACGCCTAGTGGTCGGCTGGTCCTTGAAAAATATTATTTAAAAAATCCACGCCTAGTGTTCGGCTGGTCCTTGAAAAATATTATTTAAAAATCCACGCCTTGTGGTCGGCTGGTCCTTGAAAAATATTATTTAAAAAATCCACATTTATTGGTTCCATATTCCTTCAAAAATATAAGAGTATCACTCTTTTGTTCTTTTGTCTCACCTTGTATCATAAATGGAAGATCAAGCGACACATTGTCTGGCGTAAAAAAGTCTTCCTTCAGCAATTCATTCATTGCTGCAATTTTTGTTGAAATGTAAAATTTTTCAACACTCCTCAACATTTATTTTTTTGTTATTGATAAGCATTTTCGAAGAGGGGGAAATTTGTTGTCGTAATTTACGTTTAATTGGTTCCGAAATGATTTATTGCTTTTTCAACATGTCTTTCTCCTCTCTGTGGATCGTTCACGCTCCCCACCTGTTGTTGAGTCTCGAATTGCGTTTCCACAGAATTTCGTCTGATATGTTTTTTTTTTTATTTTTACAGAAGCTTTTGATTTGCTGTTATCCAAACTGCTGAATCGTTCCATTGGTGTGTCGTTAATTCTTTTTTTCAAGTGTATTTTCATTTCGTGGAACTTTTTCAAATTTCCACAAAAAAAAAAAATAAAATTTAAATTTTATTGTTAATGAGTGTAAGTGAGTGATTGCGAGTGTGTGCGTGTGTGTGAACGATGGATGGCATTGATTTTCACTTTTTTCTCGTGCTTAGCTCTCTCGCTTGGCCATGATTAATTTATTTGTTTAAGATTTATTTCATTTTCTGGGCTATTGTTGGTTTTGTTGTTATTGCTGCTGCTTCTGTTTCGTAAAGAAGGCATCTTTGATTGATTTTTAAACAATCACAATTTGTTTAAAATAAAGTTTCCGAATGTTTTAATTGTTGCTCATAAAAATGTCAGCAGCAATGATTAATGACCACCAACACCACCACAACCTCAACCAGACATTGGATCAATCGACCGAGCTATCAACCGACCTGCCTTCTATCTAAGCAACCGAACGATGTGTTTAACCACCAAATGATGAAGTACCAAATCGTCAATCGGGTTTTGGTGGCCATGATTTGGTTTTTTATGATTTCGGAAAAAGTTTTCCTCACATTCGAAATTTGAGAAGGAAGTATTCCACGGAATATTTATGGTAAGCGTGTGCAGGGGAAACTTGTTTGATGTTCTCACCTGTTGATAGAGATTATTCGGAAGTTACAATGAAAAATACTTCCATGGGTAATAAAACAAAGTTTAGATATTTCGTCAAGTGTTAACGAATAGTTCATTAGATGACAATCGTTGTTAGGCAGAAAGGTGTTACAGTACGAGGTAATTGACAAATGAGTATTCAGTTGTCGGCAGATGTTATATAGGTCTTATAAAGATAGATGAAGTTCTTGAAATCTTTCACTGAAGAGTAGCAGCTAATAAAAGTAGGGGTTTTTACAATTTTTTTTTTTTGCAAATGGAAGAATTTTTTTTAAATAATATTTTTGAAGGATTTATTTAAATTAGGTTTTAAAGGCCTATAGAAGGCGTGGATTTTTTAAATAATTTTTTATAAGGCCTATAGAAGGCGTGGATTTTTTAAATAATTTTTTATAAGGCCTATAGAAGGCGTGGATTTTTTAAATAATTTTTTTAAGGCCTATAGAAGGCGTGGATTTTTTAAATAATTTTTTATAAGGCCTATAGAAGGCGTGGATTTTTTAAATAATTTTTTTAAGGCCTATAGAAGGCGTGGATTTTTTAAATAATTTTTTTAAGGCCTATAGAAGGCGTGGATTTTTTAAATAATTTTTTTAAGGCCTATAGAAGGCGTGGATTTTTAAATAATTTTTTATAAGGCCTATAGAAGGCCTATAGAATGGAAGCATTTTTTTAAATAATATTTTTGAAGGATTTATTTAAATTAGGTTTTAAAGGCGTGGATTTTTTAAATAATTTTTTATAAAGCCATAGAAGGCGTGGATTTTTTAAATAATTTTTTATAAGGCCTATAGAAGGCGTGGATTTTTTAAATAATTTTTTATAAGGCCTATAGAAGGCGTGGATTTTTTAAATAATTTTTTATAAGGCCTATAGAAGGCGTGGATTTTTTAAATAATTTTTTATAAGGCATATAGAAGGCGTGGATTTTTTAAATAATTTTTTATAAGGCATATAGAAGGCGTGGATTTTTTAAATAATTTTTTATAAGGCCTATAGAAGGCGTGGATTTTTTAAATAATTTTTTATAAGGCCTATAGAAGGCGTGGATTTTTTAAATAATTTTTTATAAGGCCTATAGAAGGCGTGGATTTTTTAAATAATTTTTTATAAGGCCTATAGAAGGCGTGGATTTTTTAAATAATTTTTTATAAGGCCTATAGAAGGCGTGGATTTTTTAAATAATTTTTTATAAGGCCTATAGAAGGCGTGGATTTTTTAAATAATTTTTTATAAGGCCTATAGAAGGCGTGGATTTTTTAAATAATTTTTTATAAGGCCTATAGAAGGCGTGGATTTTTTAAATAATTTTTTATAAGGCCTATAGAAGGCGTGGATTTTTTAAATAATTTTTTATAAGACTTTAGAAGGCGTGGATTTTTAAAATAATTTTTTATAAGACTTTAGAAGGCGTGGATTTTAAAAATAATTTTTTTAAGGCCTATAGAAGGCGTGGATTTTTAAAT
The DNA here is from genome assembly GCF_032173495.1 of Musca vetustissima. Classification (NCBI taxonomy): domain Eukaryota; kingdom Metazoa; phylum Arthropoda; class Insecta; order Diptera; family Muscidae; genus Musca; species Musca vetustissima. Next base: position 532,730 of record NW_026886870.1, read on the forward strand.
AATTTTTTTTTAAGGCCTATAGAAGGCGTGGATTTTTAAATAATTGTTTATACGGCGTGGATTTTTTAAATAATTTTTTATACGGCGTGGATTTTTTAAATAATTTTTATACGGCGTGGATTTTTTAAATAATTTTTTATACGGCGTGGATTTTTTAAATAATTTTTTATACGGCGTGGATTTTTTAAATAATTTTTTATACGGCGTGGATTTTTTAAATAATTTTTTATACGGCGTGGATTTTTTAAATAATTTTTTATACGGCGTGGATTTTTTAAATAATTTTTTATACGGCGTGGATTTTTTAAATAATTTTTTATACGGCGTGGATTTTTTAAATAATTTTTTATACGGCGTGGATTTTTTAAATAATTTTTTATACGGCGTGGATTTTTTAAATAATTTTTTATACGGCGTGGATTTTTTAAATAATTTTTTATACGGCGTGGATTTTTTAAATAATTTTTTATACGGCGTGGATTTTTTAAATAATTTTTTATAAGGCCTACAGAAGGCGTGGATTTTTTAAATAATTTTTTATAAGGCCTACAGAAGGCGTGGATTTTTTAAATAATTTTTTATAAGCCCTATAGAAGGTGTGGATTTTTTAAATCATTTTTATCGGCCTACAGAAGTCTTGGATTTTTAAAAATAATTTCTTATAAGGCCTGTAGACCGTGGCTACTCTAAAATTTGTATAGAAACGAAAAACCCATAATCTATGGAATTTTGTTTTCAAACAAATAATTAATGTTATTTTTTGTTTTTCAAAAATCTGTCATCTCCTACACCCTATATTTTAAAAAGAAGGCGCCAACGCCATAGGGTTAATTAAAAAAAAACTCGTTTTACTGTGACGCCCTTCTTTTCGGAAATATTTCAAAGGTAGATTACGAAGACAATATAATTAAATCGCCGCCATCAATGAGCGGCATCTTTGATATATTGAATGAATATTTTGTCTAACTTTGTAACAGATCTAGACAATAATTATAGGTTATGCTGAGGCATAGAATTGTAAACAGTAGCAATTGTTGAGTTATGTTTTATTCAAAAGGCCTCTCAAGAATCGAAGGCATATTTTTGTTGAAAAAAAAAAATATATAATTGATTAATTGTGCTGGTTGGGATTCGTAGCCCACATAAATCGAGGAGGAATTCTTATTTATTTTTTTAAGAAAATATGGTCAGATCTATATTGAAATCGGTGTTATGTTTATATTACCTTAGCAACAAATCGCCTCAACAAATTAATAATGACAATATCAAGTTAAAAATCTGTATGCGGGATGGTATATAATATCCTACACAATCCCTTTTCTTCCGAGCTAAATCCCGAGCCTGGTAATATTTTGCATTCTCTTGTGTGTAGCGGTAGTATTAAGCCATGTTCGAATATGTAGACCCATTTATGTAGACCCTCTTATATCTATAGAACTGATATGAGGTTAAAGATCAATCATCCTTCATTCATACACTGGCAACTTTTCCGAAACATATCTTTCCAAGGTGAACAAAATATTGACCAATAATTTTCAAAATAGCAACAAATATCGTCATGTTTGGAAAATCAGAAAAAATAAAGATTTTCCGATCAATACCAAAAACTATATGTATCGTCTATGGAACCAGATGCACATTTTCTGTCTTATGTCTATAGAAGACCTACTGGGTGTCTTCTCTATATACAAGTCCTACTGGTGGCCTTTAATATATGGAATATCTACTGGAAGTCTTCTAAAGAATGTCTTTTGGCTATAGGAGACCTACATGAAGTCCTCTTTTTATAAAAGATCTACAGGAGGTTTTCTGTATGTAGAGGACCTAACTTACATCTTCTGTCTCTAAATGACATTCAGGAGGTATTCTGTCTATAAAAAACTAAGAAGAGGTCTTCTGTCTATAGAAAACCTACAGTCTATAAAATACCAAATTTGGGTCTTCTGTTAATATTATATACCTACATGTGGTCTTTTGTTTATAAAAGACGCTGTAAGGTCTTATGTATCTAGAAGAGAGCAGGATGTATTCTGTCTATTAAAGGACCAACAGAGTGTCTTCTGTCTATAAATGACCTACGAGAGGTCCTATGTTCCTAAAAGACCTACAGGAGGCCTTCTATCTCTAGAAGACCAGCACAAGGTTTCCTGTCAGTAAGAGAGCTAACAGTGGTCTCCTATCTCTAGAAGACCAGCAGGAGGGTTTCTGTCTAAAAAGACCAAGAGGGGGTATTCTTTCTATAAATGACGTACAGGCTGCCTTATGTCTATAAAATACTGACAGGAGATCGTCTGTATATTGATACCCTAATGCAGGTGTTCTATCTTTAAAAGACCCACAGTTGGTCCTGTGTCCTACAGAAGGTCTTCTGTTTTTAGAAGACCTACATGAGAAATTTTGCCTATAAAAGACCAACAGGAGAACTTCTGTCTGCAAAATACCTATAGGAGGTTTTCTTTCCTTAGAAGACCTACAGGAGGTATTCTGCCTATAAAAGACCTACAGAACGACTTCTGTCTATGAAATAGGAAGAGGGGGTCTTCTGTCTATAGAAGACCTAATGAAGGTCATCTGTCTATAGAATATCTAATGGAAGTCTTTTTTGCCATAGATGTCCTACAGGAGGTTCTCTGCCCATAGATGTTCTACTCGAGGTGTTCTGTATATAGGGTATCTTTTACCTGTAAAATACTAACATGAGGTTTTCTGGCTATAGTAGACCTAATGGAGTTCTTTTGTTCATAATGGCCCTTCGCGATTCGCCTAGACCGATTCGCCTATGACCATTGGTGTACAAAAATATGGATCAAGGACCAATATTTTGTGGCGTTACAAACTCATGGGGCCATTAGTGAAGTCCTGCTTATTCCTTCAATAAAAATCCATTTAGGATCTCTATTGTCTCTTTCAAAGGTTCCGACTCGATTATCAAAATTATAACCTTGTGTGAGAAAATATGAGAGCGCATTCCTTTGAAATTGTAATTCGATTACACCCTTTTTTCAAATAATCCATCAACTGTGCAATGTCCTTCAATATCTTATGACTTACGGAGGTACTCTCAACAATTAAACCACCCAGTCAGTCCGTCATGGACTTCAATTGATATAACTAACAAATAATTATGTTTAACAATAGAAAAGTTGACACGAGAAATGTTGATGATGATGATGATGATGGTGAACACTAGTAGCCAAGGTTCTTCCTTCCCGTTCGCTCTCTTTCTCCCTCACCTATCTCTCCTGTAATTATTTTCTCCACGGTAATTATTTTCTGGTGTTGTTGTTAGAATTCAGTGATGCTGCCGCCGGTTGGGTGTACCAAACAAACAGTAGCAATTTCTGGTATTTTTTTGTAAAATGATTACAAACGGCACAAAATAATGACACTCTCCCAATGAATGCCTTACCAAGTATTCCGAGGTAACTCACAGCTCTAATAAAATAACAAATTGGTTTTTTAGTTGTATTTGTTTTTTTTTCGGAATGTCATATGGGAAACTTGTAATGCAGTTACCGGTTACCGCGGTCATCTTCTCTTTATGTTGCTGATGCTGCTAATGGTGTTAGAACAGAAACCAACCAATGTAAAACAATGCGTGTGTCCTCTACACACACACTAGCACACATAAATATATAAATTTAATGACAGATTGTTTATAATATGCTTTATAGTGAAAAAAATCTGACGATTGTTAACCGGAAGTTATTCGTTTACATTGATTGGCCTTTCAAACTATCCTTTTGTTTCCCTTAGTGTTGTTTTATTGCACTTATGCTGTTGTCGTTGTTATTGTTGCTGCTGCTGCTGTTGTTGCGACCAGTAAATTGTTTAAAAAGTTAGAAATGTTTACCCATTAAAAGAAATGAATTTTATTACATTATTAATGTTCACAACAACAAAAAAAATTATTATTGTTGGAAATAATGGCTGGCGTGGTTGATGGCCGTGATTTGCAGATATTTTTTTCTTCGTTTTCATTCTCCCCGGGGACACCTGTTTCCATTGAAGCGTTCCTACATGACTTTGTAAGTGTCAATGTCAATTCTATGCGACAATTTTAAAAAATATAATGAATTACTAAAAAATTCTATAAGAAAAGAGGTATTCTTTCTAGATTAGGCCTATAGAAGAACTTCTGTCTGTAGAAGGTCCACAGAAGGATTTCTGTCAATAGAATACCTATAGTTCTGGTGTATTTGTAAGACCCACAAGTTGTATTCTGTCTATAGATGATCTACAAGAGGCCATTTGTAGAAAAGTACCAACGAAGGTCTTTTATCTACAGAAGACCCTCAGAAGATCAACTGAGGTCTTGTACCTATAGAAGATATACAGGATGTCTTCTGTCTATAGAAGACCTACAGAATGTCTTCTGTCTATAGAAGACCGACAGGAGGTCTTCATTCCATAGAAGACAACATGATGTCTTCTGTCTATAGAAAATCCAAATGAAGTCCCAAGGTCTTGTGTCTATGGAAGATCTAAAGGAGGTCTTTGGTATATAGAAGACCTACTGGTGGACTTCGGACTTCGAAGACCCACAGACGGGAGTCTGGCAATAGAATACCTGCAGGAGTTCTGCTGTATATGAAATATTCTCGTAGGAAATATTCTCATATGAAATGTATGTATCAATAAATAAATATAATTAAAAAAAGACTCACAGGCTGTCTGCTGTCTATAGATAATCTTCAAGAGGTCATTTGTATATACAGAAGACCCTCTGAAGATGTAATGAGGTCTTATACTTATAGAAGGTATACAGGATGTCTTATGTTTATACAAGTCCTACAGGAGATCTTATTTCTATACAAGACTTCTTCTTTCTATACAAGGTCTTCTTTCTATACTTCATACCATAGAAGACCAACATGAGGTCTTCTGTCTATAGAAAATCTAAATGAGGTCCCGTGGTCTTATGCCTATGGAAGATCAAAACGAGGTCTTTTGTCTACAGGAGAACTTCGGTCTATCGAACACCTACAGGTTTTTTTAAATAGAAAGCGTATATGAGGTCTTCTGCATATAAAAACCTACAGGAGGTCTTTCGTCTATAGAAGGCACACAGAACGTCTTCTGTGCATAAAAGAGCAACAGGAGCCTTTCTGTCTAATGAAGACCTACAAGAGGTCTTCTCTCTACAAAAAGACCGAACAGGAGGTCTTCTATCTATAGAAGATCTTCCTGTAGAAGATGTCCTTCTTCTTCCTGTAGAACAGGGTACAGGACATCTTCTCACCATGGAAGACCTACAGAAGGTCTTATTTCGATGGGAGACCTACAAAGGGGCTTCTTTCTAGGAAAGACCTACAAGGGATATTCTATATTTAAAAGACCTACACGAGGTTCCAGAGACAGGAGAACACCTAGCTCCTGAATCTGGAAAACCTACATGGGTGTTCTGTATATAAGAGACCAATATAAAGTATTTTCATTATGAAGACCTACAGTAGATCCTCTCTTTATAGAAGACATTCTGGAGGTATTTCGTGTATGCAAGACATACAAGAGGTCTTCTGTCGGTAAAATACCTATAGAAGGTCTTCCGTTTAAAGAAAAACATTTAAGAGATCTTTTGTAGATCGAAGGCATATAGGAGTTTTTTCTCTCCATAAAAGAGATATAGGAGGTATCTGTCTATAAAATGCCAATAGGAAGTATTTTCACTATGGAAGGCCTTCAGAAGGTTCTCTCTATAGAAGATCTACTGGAGAAATTCTGTCTACAGAATACCTAGAAGAGCTGTTTATGGAATACCTAATTGGAGTCTTCTAAAGACCTATAGGAAGTATTCTGTGTTTGAAATATTTAAAGGAGGTCGTTATCCTATAGAATACCTACAGGAGGTCATCTGTCTATAAAAGACCTACAGGAGGTTTTCTGTCTATAGGAGACCTATAAGAGATCTTCTTTCTATGAAATATTAACAATAAGTTTTCTGTCTATGGAAGACCTACTGTAGCTTATCTGACTATAGAAGTATTCGGCCTCATATGTTATGCATAACTTCTTCAGTGACTAAATTCCTACAAGAAGGTCTACGTCTACGTAGACGGGCGATCTTCTACGTCTGGAGACCTGTAAAAGATCACCTGTTTTCAAGAAGTAAAAATGGTCGAAAATCTATATATATATATATTTCTAATCTCCTCTTTTTATCTATAGAAGATCTATAATAGGTCTTCTGTGAATAAAGACGAATTAATGAAAGTCTTTTGTCTATGGAAAACCTGTCAGAGCTGTTATGTTTACAGAAAAATTAGAGAAATAATATTAACTACATTTTCAGGGGGTCTTTTGTCTATATACACCTACTCCAAAAGCCATATTCTCTGGATAGAAAACTTACTGGAGGTCTTCTGACAATAAACTTCTGTCATTCTCTGGATAGAAAACTTATTGGAGGTCTTCTGACAATAAACTTCTGTAATGAGGAGACCTACAGAAAATTGTATGTCTATAGAAGACCCAAAGGAGTTCTATAAAATACCTGTTGGAGATCTTTTGTGTATAGAAACTTTATAGATAGATTGAAATTGAAAGACCTCTAGAAGGTCTCAAATTGATAGAAGTCAACAATAAGTGAAATCGGACTTCTATATAGAGACATATTTAAAAGTAGAACTGTAAACCCTTTTTACCGAAAATTGTTGACATTATGAATAAATTGCCAAAGAAAATTTATGAATGAATTGTGGTGACATTGGATTTTACTACATGTGCTGGGAAAGAGATTCACATTACATGTCCCACCGAAAAATAAAAAACACAAACAAGCGACAACAACTTGTAAAACATACGGGGAATACTCCGATTACGCGCAATGGAATAATAGTTGTCCCTCAAACAACAAAAATTGATACCTTGTCTCATAACTCTGAGAATTCAGAAGCAATGTCTGTCGGTCGGTCGGCTGCTTCCATTTGCCAAGTGTTGAATGAATAAAAAAAAAACAACAACAAAAGGAAAACTGCCAGTTGTTGTAGTTGTTACTGTTAAATTATAGAGCAATGGCAGTGCCAGGCTGGCAGCCAGCAGCAGCAACATTATTGTAAAACTATCTGCAAGTTAATGTTGGTGTTGTTGCTACTGCTGCTGTTTTTTGGTGGGGACGTAAATTGATCGTCATGAGTAACGTAAGTGGTGGTGCTGAGGAATGGGGAAGGGGGGACATTCCAAACAAACAAGCAAAAAAAACCAAACTCGATTTTATGAATGAATTTCTCATGTTGCCTTTATACGATTTTTCGTTCGCTATGGAACCAACCGCCAGCGACCACAATCAAAAGCCATCCATATCCATACAAGACACACAAATACATAGACACTACGCTGTTGTCTTTTTTTCAGTTTTTTCCTGAAACTCACGCCACAACATGGATGGAACACATGAAACAACATTCAGCCAACATCATGTCTACTACACATGTTCCAAGTTCCGAGTACCTCTAACTCACATGGACTTATGGTACAAGAACAACAACACGATAATGGGCTTCAGTGCAGAATTTAATGATGATGACGATCATGACGACAACGGCGACGACGACACGACAATAGTGGTGGTGATGATGCCTTTGGCCATGATCTCCATCACAATGGTTGTGGTGGTGTTATATTGTTCTTGTAGCTGCTGCTGGCCTGACGATCGGCCTGCCCTGCCTGCCACCGTTAATAATGTTGAGGATGATCACATCATCCACCAAGATACTTGATGCCCAATATTGTGGTTATTTTATTATGTTCTCCATCCATTCAAGCCGTCCCTACACACACTCACACCTCACTCACCCTTCCCACTCTCCAGCCGTTCGCTGGTAGTTAATTCCCTCACGCAACGACCTGCTAAACCACTATGATTGCGGTCGTTGTCAATGATGATGACGATGACTACGATGTTGTTGTAGTCGTTTTTTTGTTGTTGTTACAGCTTCCGCTGCTTCCGTTTACTATACATACTATCATCAAAGCATCAATGAATTACGGAATGAATGAATGGATGGAGGCTTTTTTCAAACAGCAGCAGCAACAACAACAAAACTATGTGAGGGAATTTAGTTTGTCGCTTTGAGTTCCCTTTACTTAGCGTTTTTTTTTGCTGGCCGCTAATTTCTTCTATTGATTTTATGTTTACTAGACATGGTTGTTGTTTTTGTTATTTTTGTCCCCATATAGATATTGTTGATTTTATGTTTTATCTTCTTGTTTTCCGACATTCTTGGGCGTAAGTTAGTTTGGTTATATTCGAGAAATTTTACAAAACAAAAGGTAGTATTCTGACCAGATGTTCCGACACAACAATGCATGACCGCGACACATTATCATGTGAATGAGACACCAATGCAGAATGTCACGTAAATTTGTTGTTTTTTATTGTAGGACTAGATCAACATTTTAAAAAAAACAGGTCAGGAGACCATATGGAGACTAAAGCCCTCTTGTATGTCTCCTAAAGAGAGGAGATATCATAAAGATCTCCTTAAAATCGATCAGGCCTTCAAAAAAAAAAATCCCTCATGTATACAAACTTTCTATATACAGAAGATCTTCTTATGTAATCTTCTATAGTCGAAAGATCTCTTGTTGGGATTATACCTTTAGAAAACACCCCTCTATATACAGAAGACTTACGGTAGATCTTCTATGGACAAAATACCCCTGTCAGACTTCGGTAGACAGAAGACCACCTCTGAGTCTTCTATATACAAAATACTACCTATAGAATACCGCATGTTGATGTTTGTAGACAGAAAACCTCCTGTAGATATGCAGAATACCTCCCTTTGTCTTCTGAAGACAGAATAACTCTTATATGGACAGAATAACTTCTGTGGGTTTACTATATACAAATAAACTCCTATTGGTCTTCTATAGACAGAACAAATATTGTAGGTCTTCTATGCACAGAAGACTTCTTTAAGGTATTCTATGGATAGAAAACCCCCTGAAAGTATTCTATAGACAGAATACCTCTTGTAGGTCACATATAGATAGAAAATCTTCTGCAAGTCTTCTATATAGATGACCTAATGTAGGTGTTCTAAAGACAGATGAGTTCCACCAGGTCTTCTAAAGACAGAATTCTTTCAGAAGGTCTCCTACAGACAGAAAACTCATGCACATATTTTATAGACAGATGGCCTCCAGTAGATATTCTATAGACAGAAGTCATTGTAGAGGTCTTATATAAACAAAATACGACCTATAGGTCCTCTTTAAACAGAAGACATCCTATAGGTCTTCTATAGGCAGATGGTGTCCTATAAGTGCTCTATAGACAGAACACCTTCTATAGGTCTTTTGTAGGCAGAAGGCCTCCTGTAGGCCAAGAACTCCTGTAGCTCTTCTATAGACAGAAGACCTCTAAGAGGTTCCATTGACAAAATACCTCTTCTAGATATTTTATACACAGAAGGGTTCTTTAAGGTCTTCCATAGACCGAAGTGCTCTTATAGGTCTTCCATAGACAGAAGACCTTTTGTAAGATTTCTATAAACAAAATTAATCATTTTAGTCTTCCATAAACGTTAGACCTCCTATAGGTCTTTTATATTATATATAGAAGATATCTTCGAGGAAGATTTTATGTAGGTCTTCTTTAAACAGAAGATCTCCTCAAGGTCTTCTATAGAATAAATATTTTCATTAGGTCCTCCTGTAGGTCTTCTATTAACATAATCTATAAATAAAAATGAAAAAAGGTAGGGTATACAGAGGTCTTCTATAGGGCGAAAATAACCCGAAGGTCTTATAGAGGACGAACGATTTAAGTTTTATATAGTAGGAAGTCCTTTTAAGGGTCTTCCATATTAAGAACACCTTCTATAGACCTTCTGCAGGAAGAAGACTTCTAGTACGTTTTATATATAGGCGGAAGAACTGCTATTGATGTACGATAGACAGAAATCCTCCAATAACAACAGCATCGTCTGTATATTTTCTATTAGAAGAAGACCCGATGTAGATTACCAATTGGTAAAAGTACTCCCCTAGAAAGAAGACTTCCTATAAATTCTCTATATGAGGAATGCTTCTTGTAGGTCTTTCATATGAAGAAGGCATCCATTAGGACTTCTATTGACAGAAATCCTCCTGTAGGTATTCTATTAACATAATCTATAAATTAAAGTGAAAAAGGTAAGGTATACAGTACAGTAAGGTATAACACGGAGATCTTATAGAGGATAAACAAGTTAAGTTTTATATAGTATGAAGTCCTTTCCATATTACGAATAACTTCTATAGACCTTCTGCTAAAAGAAGACTTCCAATACGTTTTCTATTGATGAATAACTGCTATAGTTGTACGAAAGGTAGGAGTCCTCCAAAAACAATAGGATCGTGTGTATATTTTCTATTGGACCTGCTGTAGGTTGCCAATTGGTAGAAGTACTCCTCTAGTAAGTCTTGCTATAAATTCTCTATATGCGGCAAGCTTCTTGTAGGTCTTTCATAGGAAGAAGACGTCCTTTAGGAAGAATATTTCAGGTAGTTCTTCCATAAACTCTTTTCTATATGAAACCTAAAAGCTTCTTTGTAGGTCTTCTTTCATACATAAAGAACAAGAATGCAGGTCTTCTTCATATAGAAGAAGACATCCTTTAGGAAAAATATTTCAGGTAGTTCTTCCATAGGAAGTTTATCTTCGGTGACTTTTTTATGGGAATAAATCATCCTGTTGGTCTTCCCGGGAAAGAATACCTTCTGTAGGTCTTCACTAGGTTGAATGCCTCCAGTACATAAAGAACATTAAGAATGTCTTCTTCCTAGAGAAGATCCTCAGGTCTTCTTCATATAGAAAACAAAGAGAAGACATGCTGATGTTCTCTAGGAAGAAGGCATTCTGTAGGTCTTCTCTAGAAATAAGTCTTTCTGTAGCCCATCTCTTTGAAGAGATCCTAGTTTTCTATAAGAATAACTACTTTTGTAGAAGTTCTCAAGTAGTTCTTCTATATAGAGATTACCTTCCGCGACTCATGTATAGCAAGTCTACCTTCCGTAGATCAACAAGAAATTTCCAAAGACTTCATGGTGGCCCAGTTAATCAAATGTTGCCACTTTATTTGAATATCCCCAAAAATTAAAAAATGATCTCCTCCTTCCTCTCCATCTTCACACGCAACTTTTAATTCATTCATGATTATTTTGGGGGCAAGGGGTTTCTTTCTTTCTCATTTAAATAGCATTCTTAGCTTCGGATTTTCGGCAGATTAAAAAGTCGGAACAAAAATCTGATAAACTCTAATAGGTCAACACTTCTACGAAACTTTAACGGTTTACGGTGTTGTATGTAACAACACTTCGTACGCCAGGTAAAAGAAATGCGTTACAAAAAAAATTGTATCGTAAGCGTTTAAATGTGGGGATAACTGACTAGATTATCCAGATAGTACAGCAGCAGCAACAACAACAAAAACCACAATAATTACAAGAAGAAGAAGAAGAAGTAACCGTCCATCCCAATAATGATTTGATTTTATGAATGAAAAGAAGCTAAACTAAGGATGAATGAATGGAGCCAGGTTTGGTATGAATGACTGAATGAATGTGTGGTGTGGTAAGGTAGTAAATCTGGTTTCTCTAATGTCTGAATGAATGAGCGAATGAGTGCGGGAAGAGCTACGCAAGGCAACGTTACCAAAAGGAATGAATGAAATGATGTTACGCGTTGTTAAACTATGGCCAGCAAGCAACAAAAAAAGGAAATGACCAATAATAATTACCACACAGAAAAAACATTCATCTATGGTTGTTGTTACTTGGACCAACATCGTCATCAGCATCATTTGGAACCAGTAGCACTTTGTAGCTGGTTATTTTCCGAAAGGAGTTGAATGAAATGATGTTGGTGGGATAGTAGAATAACAGTAGCCGCCGTAATAACCAGAAAATGTTTGAAACATCTTTTATACAAAACTACCAACAACAACAATTACAACAACAGTAATGTTATATTTTTAGACTACATAATAGCAGACATGAAACGGTTATTAACGATAAGAAAAGAACCCCGATGCGCAGGTCTCAATATTTAGAGGGTTTTCAAGGGAAATTATGTTCAAAAATTATGACCTATAGGCAATTTTCTTTCTATATAGGGGCTCCAAGTCTTTCTCCAATGAAAAATCTACACAATGTCTTATGTATATAGAATATTAATAGAAGACCTGATGGAGGAATCCTCTATATAGTCCACCATCTCATCTATGAATATGATCTTAAGTTTTTACAAGAAAATCAGGACAAGAGTACATCGAAAAACCAAAGGAAACTGCAATCGACCGAAAACCAGGCAAATCCAACTAAAGTAGCAATTTGAAGCGTCTGTTACATTAGAAAACCTGGTAATGTGGCGAATGTTTCGTTTAAGCATCGTAGGATGGTAAAAAAACGAACAGCAGAAGTAAATTCTTACATTTTTGCCGGGTCATTCGACTTAGAATAATTCTTCTGTCCACATAACACCTACAGATCTTCCTCAATATTTAATATAGTGAAATTTAAGGGTTACCCGATAGAATGTTCTCTTTTGGGTCTTCTATGGACACAATAACTCCTGTATCTCTTCTACACACAGAAGGCCTGCTGTAAGTCTACTCTATTTTGGATTTTTATGAGAAGGCAACCATATGGACTTCCATGAGTAGAATATAAGGGCTAATAAATATATATCTGGGATTTTCATTGTATCGTTTGGCATTTTTATACCCTGCAGTGTGTATTAAATTTGTCATTCCGTTTGTAATATCTTGACTCATGAGACTCCACTACCAGGCTCTCGATAGACAGAAGAGTTCCAATAGGTCTTCTATAGACAGAAGTCTTCCAGAAGGTCTCCTACCGACAGAAAACTCATGTAGCTCTATTATAGACAGATGACCTCCTGTAGATCTTCTATAGACAAAAGGCTTCCTAGAGTACTTCTATAAACTAAACACGTCCAATCGGTCCTCCAAAGAAGACCTATAGGTCTTCTATAAACAAAAGACATCCTGTATTAAATTGGTCATTCCGATTGTAATATCTTGACTCATGAGACTCCACTGATTCTTCTGTTGAAACCACGATATTGAAGCTAGAGCTTTAAACATTTGCACATACAATAAAACCCAATTATGCCCAAAATGGAAGGGCACCGCTATGGGTGTGATTTGGCATTTTGGATCCTCGGGGAGTAGAAATCTTCCTTCGAAAAATCTTCAACATTGGTTCACTTTTTACGGTGACACCCATTTAACCGTATTCTATAGACAGAAGATCTCCTGTAGATTTTCTATGGACAGAAGACCTCCATTAGGTGTTCTTTTCACAGAATACCTCCAGTAGGTCTAATATACGCAGTAAATTTCTTGTAAGTCTTTTATAGGAAGAATACTTGTTGTTAGTCATCTATAGACAGAAGATCTCTTGTAAGTCTTCTATAGGAAAAATATTCTATAAACAGAAGACCTCCTGTAAATCTTATGTATACAGAATATATCTTCTAGACCAAAAAGATCTCTTCTTCTATAGAGAGAAGACCTTCATTAGGTCTTCTATACACAGAGAAAGACCTAAAGAGGTCTTCTATAGACTGAAGACCTCCAGTATATTATTTTGTAAGTTTTCTATAGGAAGAATACATGCTGTAGGACTTCTATAGAATGTAGGTTTTCTTAGAAAAAAACACCTGCCATAGGTTTTCTATAGACAGAAGACCTTTGGTAGGTCTATCTCCTGTAGGTCTTCTATAGACAGATGATTTATCTGTAGACAGTAGAACTCCTGTAGGCCCTCTTTCTATAAAATATTAACAGGAGGTATCTAGGGTTTGGCTATGAAACATATATTCAGTCTTTCCATTGCCTTTTTGATTTCGGTATTTAAAGGTAATTATACCCTACACAACTATGTTGTCAGGGTATTATAGCTTTGTGAAGCCCCAAAAGTTTGTAACGCCGCGAAATATTGGTCCTAGACCCACCTTTAAGTGTACCGATCGTCATATCTCGACTAGCTGAGTCGATCTAGACATGTGTGTCCGTCCGTCTGTCCATTATAATTTGTAAACACGATACAGGCCACAGTTATGGACCAATCTTCATGAAATTTTGCATGTAGGATGGTTTCTGGCCAATGAAGACCCCTATTGTTTTTGGAAAAGATCGTTTAATATTAAAGGGATGAAATGGACCAAAAACTTTATTTTTGTCGGTTTTTCTGGTCGCTCCAGAGGCCGCAATTATGGCCCAAACAGCGCGAATTTTTGCATGGAGAAGGGGATCGGGCCAAAGAATAAGCATGCCTGTTTTGATAATGATCGGTCAATATTTAGCGGGTGAAATGGACCCGAACATTTGTGTGAAAAATGACAATATTTGTATTCTATGGCGTATATATTTACCACTGAAGGACATAGACCCGATAAGTAGGTAGTATATCCAAGGGGAGTGGTCGACCTTTAAATTGATACCAATTATATTGTCGTAGGTACTCGGATGCGGGAGTTGCACTTAAATATTTACAGGTGATTACGTATGTACATACTATTTAGTAACCTATTACCACACTGGAGGGCGGAAATATAGCGCTGATCGCTTTGAAATGTTCCATGAGGTTCCAGTTATGGTCAAGGACAGCGCCTAAAATGTTAGGTGATGATCAGATAATATTTTTCGGATGAAGTGGACCGAAAACTTAATTATTTGTACTTTTCGAGTCGAAAGCCGAACATCACAACACAACCCACTGTGAAGGGAATCTGTACTGATTATGAGTAACATTTACTGTCCTCTAGCCAGTCAAAAGTGTGCAAATATCGCGAAATATTGCCCAATCTCAGAATATAGAACCTCAGAAAGTTAGATTTTCATGGAAGTTGTGTAGGGTATCGTATGGTCGGCCCCGTCTGACTATACTGCTCCGCTCACTGGTTTTTTCCATATAAGTCCTGCAGAAACTCCACCAATGCAAAACCAGCGAAGTGTTCAGCACTTCTACGAAAAAGAAGACCTACGGCTATTCTATGGAGAAGAAGACCCTCAGCTCTTCCTCTAGCTCTTGTACTGTGAAGAAGATCACCAGCACTTAGCACTTATTCGAGAACCCAAACAGCAAAGAACTGACGTTGCTTGTGTTAAATAGACCTTATAAGTCTTAAGACCTAATTCTTTCCTGCAGTATAATATGTGGAATTTCCAATACCAAAGAATGACGAAAAAGGCAAAAACGTGGCGGACAAACCTGACCAACAGCTCGATACTACAATAAGTTTTATTGCGGTCCGACAAGTGCTTCACGACGATCAAACAATTCGTAAGTTTTGAGAACTGTGAATGCAAGATTTTCAAAAATTTTTTGTGCCATCAGGCCTAATGCTAATGAGGGTACATAAGCTTTAAGTTGTTGTTGTTTTTTGGGATAAAAAAAAATCCTTATTTTTGATTGTATGAACTAGGATTATTGACTTCGCACAACAATTAACAAAATGGCGGAACTTTGATTTTTTTTTTTTTTTGGAAAATCGCCATTTTTGGACCACAAACTAAGTTAAAAATAAGGAAGATCTTCATCTATTGGCTTTATCCAAGTGCATACGAGAACAATACACTCCCAATGAAACGTGTCACAATTTGGAACCGATTGGATTATTAGTTTTTGAGTTATCGTGCCCGCCATTCGTAAAACACTGCTTCGAGAAAAATGCGTTTAAAGTTTGAGAATCACTCCTGCCGTCACTTGATGCTGGCATAATAAATCGGCTATATCTTCAAGAATTCTTGAGATTTTCACTTGAAATTTTGTAGGGACATCCTAGTTAGAGTAGATTCGAGTTAAATCCTTAACCCTTAATACGAATTGGTCCAAAGACCAACCAAAGTTGTTTGTTGAAGAAAAATATCAAAGCAAATGGTCGGCTCTTACTGCTTCGAAGCTGGCTAAGTGACAATTTCTCCGATTGAGCTACCTAGGTCTTAAATAAACTCTTAGGTTTTTTGGAGTACAAAGAAATCCAATATGACGGAGCCCTATTCGTTTTTTGGAGAAAAATATTAAAACTCTACGTGAATAAATCTGCTCTTTTCTGAAAACCTTCATATTTTTACTGAAGAAGATCTTCAGCTGTTTACAGAGTAGACTTCAGAAGACTAACTATTTTAAAAAGAACAAAATATCCATCACTTATATAAGGAGGAACAACCATCATTTGTAGTAAGACAATATCCAATTCGTCTGTGAAATGACCTTCGACTTTTCTATTAGAACAATACCTTAAATTTTTTTGATTAGGACGATCAGCTCTTCTGTAAAGAAAAATACCGCCAAGAAGTTTCTCCTCTACTTGGGCTAGGATAAACCCTCTTGAATAATGAGGAAGGCCACTGGATCTTTTATAAAGAAAACCTGGTCTTAGAAAGAAAATCTCCTATAGACCAGCCTTTATTGGCCTTCTTAGAGAAGGCATATTGAAATTATTTATAGGATATTTTTCTTCGAAAATATAACTGGTGGTCTTACTGGAAACGAAGCCTATTTCTCTATAAGAAATAATAATTAATAAATAATCCCATTATTGGTTTCGCTTTATTTCCAGTTTGTCTATTTTCAGGAAATTTCCTGTAACCCAGTGTTATTACATTTCATCTCTCAATTTAGATGTGTCATGTCTTGGCTGGGACTTGACTGGTTGGTTGCATGGTTGTTTGTAGCCATTAGTCCGCATATGTATGTATGTTTGTTTTTTTTTCTAAATGTTATTTTATTGTTGTTGGCGTTTTTCATCTTTTTTCCTGAAAGTGTAAAATTGTGAAAGATCTTTTGTCGATATGAATTGTCTTAGCCTTTGATCAGTTCTGTTATTGTTGTTCTTTTAGGCCATTTTTAAAGTAACAACATCATCATCGGCGGCGGCAGCAGCAGCAGTTGAGTTGAGGCACCAACAGCAAATTACTTATGAATGAACGACAATAACAACATGAAAAAAATACAACAAAACGCTGAATGAATGCGTGAGTAAAATGCATTATAAGCGTGAAGAAAAAATATTATTGTTATTAGTGTTGTTGGGCAAAAGCACGACATCAGTCAGAACAACCAGCCAGATATTAACATTAACATCACATCTCATTTTGGATTCAATACTCAATACGATGATGATGATCATTATTCCCCAACACATTGAGTATGGGTCCATACACCATCGTCATCATCATCATTATTCTCATACAAACTGAGTATGGTGTATGGACCCATGGTCATCATCATCCACATAACATTAACTCTGGCCCAGTGCCAACCAGCCTTTAAACTTAGCGTTCGATACAGTTTTTGTTGTCAAATCTCAAAAAAGAAAAACAACTACCGAACATGAGAAAGCCAAACAAATTGTCTGGAGATAATTATGTTGTCAGTACCAGGGAATAATAACTCCGACGATGGCCAATTACATGGTGGATAAAGCTACTGTTACCGCATACAGATTTTGTTGGTTTTTTTTTCACATTACCTCTCACCCAGTTTATTTTTCAGGTGGGAAGGGGAGTAGAATCCCTTCGTGTTATGATTGCACCCGAATTTTTGTTTTCAAACCTTTGCCATGACCTTTTGTTATGCCGCCCAACCACAATTTTTATTACTTCTTTCTTCAATTATTTTTTTTAAACAGATTTTGGCGCCTTTTTATTTGTTCTTCTTCTACTTCTCCCAGATCTTAGACAAGTCCCGTCTAGTCGCCACGCCAATGACCGGCTTTTCTATTGTCTAATTATTGTTATTAATATTCATTAAGCCGGCATTTAGGAGCTGTTTTAAGTAACAATTGGACAATTTTAGAATTGTTAACTACCCTTCAAAGGCCAGCCACATTTTGTTTTTAATCCCAGTTTTGGTATCGACTTGGTGTTTGTTTTTATTTTTGTTTTTGGTTAATGTCCTTTTTTGGAAAACCTATTGTGAGTACTCGTGTGTTTTTCGCCATAAAACCTCGTTGCTGCTGCTGCTGGCTGTCTGCTGAAGTCTACACGTGCCTGGAAATCAAATCGATTTGAATGTTCGAAAAAAATATTTGTTTGATAAAAATAACAATTTAAATTAGATTTATAATGAAATTATTTAATAGTAAAAAATATTTTTTAATAAAAATTTTGTAATAAAAAAAAATTGTGATAAAAACAATTTAAATTGGATTTATAATTAAATTATTTAATAAATATTAAAAAAATATATTTTCATAATAAAAAATGTTGTAATAAAAAATATTCTGGATTTTTATGATATGACAACCCTGTGGACTTCCATGACTAGAATACACGAGCTAATACATACATATCTGGAATTTCCATTGAATCGTTTGACATATTTTTATACCCTGCAGTGTGTATTAAATTTGTCATGTCGTTTCAAAAACCTCGACCTCTATGACTTCATTGAATCCTCTGTTGAAATCACTATAGATTTTCTCGCAATTTTGAATCTGGGCCTAAATCTGGGTGCTACAGCAAGATATGGACCCCTATAATATTTGCACCCATTTGCCACCAAATCTTCCTGCAAAAATTAACAATATTGGTCCATCTTTTGGCGTAGAACCCATATAGCAGTATCCGTGAAATTTCGGTATTTCTGGAGGAGGTTACCACCAACATTTTGTTTTTTTTTGAAGAGCTTAGACCCACTTTTCAACCGAATTGGTTATAATTTTGTATTGTGAATTCTCATAGGGTAGAAAATCTCTTCCAAAAATTTTTGGGATGTCCCCATATAAATGTACCCCCAAAATTTCTGGATTTTTTTTATTGGTGGGTTGTTTTCAAATGAATTGACGGTAATTCAGTATTCCGAATTCTCATAGGATAGAAACCAAAAATTACCAATATTTAAATTTCAGTGCTATTGCTTGGGTAATAAGGTACTCATAGGTTAGCAGATCTTCAAAAAAAAAAAAAAAAAAAATACAGAAAAGTGATAAACATTGGTCCACTTTTTATGATAGCCCCCATATAAAGGAATCCCTAAAATTTCGGTATTTTCGGGAGCTTGGGGATGTTTTTTTACGAATTGACTGGAATTTGGTATAATGGTAGCAAATCATCCTGTCATCTGCAAAATTGTTCAACATCGGTCCACTTTTTAGTGTAGCCTCCGTATGACAGTATATTTTTTATTTCAACGTATGTGGCTCAAATTTTATATTTTGGGTTCTCAGTAGGTAGAAAATCTTCCTACCAAAACCTATCAATATCTATCTACTTTTTACGATATCCCCCATATAATGGCACCTCGAAATTTTCGATAGTTTGGGTGAGCTTGGGCAAATGTTCCACCCTATTGACGAAAATTTTGTATTTTGAGTTTTCATAGTAAATATTCCTCCAAATATTATCCAAATCGAACTAAGTTTCAGGGTAGGTCGCATATAGCTGTCCCGCCCACTATTCCCTAATTTGTGGATTTTGGATACGGGTTTTGGGCCAAGTTGGCTACAATTTAATATTATAGATATTTATTGGGTTGCAAATTTTCCTACCAAAAATTTACGATTTATTAAAAGTCTCGATCGATTTTAGTTATTTTGAATGTCCACCTCATGGTGAAGGGTATAAAACGTTCGTAGCGGCTCATCAGGTTTTCTATAGGAAGACCCGGTTTTTGTATAAGAATGTCTAATGGTCTTCTATAAGAAGTCCTGACCTATATAGGAAGAATTGATCTTCTATAAGTATACCGGACCGGATGTGCGGACATACTATAAAAATTCCTGATTCCTAAGAAAACAATTTCTTATATAAGAAGACCATAACTTTTTTAATAAGACCGGATCTTCAATAAGAAGGTTGGATCATCTATTTGAAGACCACAAATTTTATAAGTATGCCAGATTTTGTTTAAAAGGTTCGGAACTTCAATAAGTATATTTGATTTTCTGTAAGAAGGCAGGATCATAAAAAAGCGTACCGGATCTTCTATATGGGCACTGGAACTTTAATAAGTGGACTGGATCTCCTATAAGAATACCGGAACTTTTATAAGAATATCGGATTTTCTTTAAAAAAAAATAACGGGTATTCTATAAGATGATCGGAACTTTTATAAGAAGACTGGATTCTGCACAAGAAGACCGGATCTTCAAAAAAAGGCTGGATATCTTATAAGAAGATCGGATCTAAGAGAAGCGTGCATCTCTCTTTTGTAAGAAAACATAGTGGACTTCTATAAGAATATTCGATCTACTATTAAGCCCTACCTCCTGAGATCTGATCTTCTATAAGTAGACTTAGTGGTCTTCTATGGGGAGATCTAGTGGTCTTCTATGAGAAGACCTAGTAGTCTTCTATAAAAACAAAACCTAGTGGAGACCTATGAATAGACCTAGAGCTCTTTTACGAGAAGACCTAGTGATCTGCTATAAGAAAAATAGTGCTTTTCCATAGGAAGGTCTTATATGATACCTCGTGTTTTTCTATGAGACCTAGTGGTGCTCTATGAGAAGATTTAGCGGTCTTCTATAAGAATGGACTTATGCGAGAAGACCTGTGCTCTTCTACGAGAAGATCTGATGGTCTCCGTTTTAAGAAGACCTTGTTATCTCCGTCGTGTCTTCTATGATTAGGGATTCGATTCGTGGCATTCAAGAGATTCGGAATTCTATCGATTCAAGAGATTCGGAATTTATTTTGACTGATGATACCCATTTTCAACATAGTGATTTTTGCATACGACATTCGGAAACCCCAAGAATTATCTTTGAAGAAGATTAAACAGAAGACCTTCAGCTTCTGCTATTAAGAAGAACTTCAGCTTCTTCTATGAAGAAGACCTTCAGCTTCTTCAATGAAGAAGACCTTCACAGCTTTTCTATGAAGAAGACCTTTACAGCTCTTCTATGAAGAAGATCTTCACAGCTCTTCTATGAAGAAGACCTTCACAGCTCATCTATGAAGAAGACCTTCATTTCTTCTATAATGAAAAAGACCTTCAGATCCTCTATCGAAAAGCAGATTTCCAGCACTTCTATGAAGAAGAAGAAGTCCTCTACTATGAAGAATAAGACCTCCATCAATCTGAGGAACGTGTTCTGTTCTTCGTGTGAGTATTGAGAAGACCTCCTGCTGGTGTATGACGAAGAATATATACTGATATTCTAGGACGAAGAAAATTTTCAGCCTTTCTATGACAAAGAATACCTCCAGCTATTCTAATGTGAAGAATACCTTCAGATTTTCTATGAAGAAGAATACCTACATCTCTTCTATTAAAAAATTAATATATCTCCGTTGCAATATTTCGTTACACCCCATTATATGAAGCAGAAAAATAAACCTCTAAAAAGATTAATTGATTTGAAATACTTGAGGATGTGTGCGGAATACTAATGAAATTATTTCTCACTTGTGAGTTGCATTTTTAATTGGAAATCGAATCGAAACGAAACGTTTTGCTGATGATTGCAAATCTTGAGTGATGATCATCTGTGTGAAGCGTGTGATACTCAGCTATTCCGATTTTTTATTTATCGTGTAAATGAATGGATGTATGAATGAATAAACGAAAAAAACTGAATGGACAGCCAGCCTGCCATTATGAATGAATGTTGTACGGCGACGTCCACTAGTTCCGCTCATAGTTTTTTTGTTGCTGATGTTGTTGTTTAGGGGTACACTTAAAACGATTTGCATATACAATATTTGCCTTTCAACATGATTTCTCTTTACACAGCAAACGTACGTCCGTCCGTCGGACCAACCGACACACACACCCTGTTTTGCAATCAGATTTTTTTTGTATTCTCCGAGTTGTGTAAAGAATTATTGTGTTTTTTTTTCGTTTGATTTACTTTTATTTTTCGTTTAGTTGTGTGGACGAAAAACTAAAAAAATTGAATAAAAAAGCGAATACGAAAAATAAAAATAAAACAGAATAACAAAAACAACATTTGGTGTTGCTGCTACGTTGTATAGAGGAGTAGAGTATGTCGACAATGCTGTTGCTGCTGCTGATGATGATGGCCGTTTCCGTTTTCAGATGGATGTTTGTTTCGATGGATGGATGGAAGGTTTTTTTCGATCGTTCGTTCGGTCGGTAGATCGTTCGTATATTTTTTTTCGTTGTTTAGTGTCGATTAGCCAGCATAAAGTAAACTAAGTGGGAACTACAACGTAATCTCTTTTAAAAAAGTGTTATCAACATATTGGCTCTTTACTCACATATTGGGGGCAATGTTGTCAACACCTAGCCAAAATTGCTAAATCGCTTTTTCAGTTACAGAAAAATAGTTACAACTTCTCCTACTAGGAAGAAAAAGGCCTAAAGTTCTTCTACGAAGACACCCGTTAGCTATAAATAAGAGGATCTTCGATGAGGAATAACACATTCAGCTCTTCTAAGAAGAAGAACACCAGCTCTTTTATGAAGAAGAATAAGACCCTCAGTTATTTTATAAAGAAAGTTTTCGGCTATTCTAAGAAGAATAAGAACGCCTTCAGATCCTCTATGAAGAATAATACCTTTAACTTTTCTATAGCGAAGAATACCCCGAGCTTTTCTGTGACGATGTATTCGGTCAGCTTTTCTATGAAGAAGGTGAAGCCCTTCAGCTCTTCCATGAAGAAAAAGACCTTCATTTCCGCTATGAAGGAGTAGATGACCTTCAGCTCTTCTATGGAAAATAAAACCTGCAGCTTTTATATGAATAAGAATACCTTCAGCTTTATTTTGGAGAAGAAGACCTTCAGTTATTCAGATCTTCTATGGAGAAGAAGACCTGCAGATTTCTAAAAAAAGTGAGCCTTCAGCTCTTCTGTGGAAAATTAAACCTTCTGATATTTTATGGAAAGTGAAGAAGCTGAAGAATTTCAGCTATTCTATGAAGAAGGCCTTAAAATCTTCTATGCGGAAGAAGACCTTCAGCTCTTCTATGAAGAAAAAGACCTTCTGTTCCCCTATGAAGGAGTGTAGAAGACCTTCAGCTCTTCTATGAAGAAGGTATCCTTTAGGTATTCTATGAAGAAGACCTTCAAGTATTCTATGTAGAAAAAGACCTTCAGCTATTCTGTGAAGTAGACCTCCAGCTCTTCTTTGGGAAATAAAACCTGCAGCTCTTATATGGGTAAGAATACCTTCAGCTTTATTTTGGAGAAGACCTTCAGTTATTATATAAAGAAGAAGGCCTTCAGATCTTCTATGGAGAAGAAGACCTTCAGGTTTTCTATGAAAAAGTGAACAAGAAGACCTTAAGGAACAAGGAGAACAAGAAGACCAATAAAACCTTCAGTTCTTTTATAGAATAATAAGGAGGAGAAGACCTTCAGTTATTCTATTAAGAAGGCCTTAAAATCTTCTATAAGGAAGATCTTCTATGAAGAAGTAGGCCTTCAGCTCTTCTATGAAAAAGGATGTCTTCAGCTCTTCTATGTAAAAGAAGACCTTCAGTTCTTCTATGTAAAAGAAGACCTTCAGTTCTTCTATATAAAAGATGACCTTCAG
Source organism: Musca vetustissima (assembly GCF_032173495.1). Taxonomy (NCBI): domain Eukaryota; kingdom Metazoa; phylum Arthropoda; class Insecta; order Diptera; family Muscidae; genus Musca; species Musca vetustissima. The sequence goes on from NW_026886870.1 coordinate 556,193, forward strand.
CTCTTCTATGGAAAAGAAACCCGTCAGCATGAAGAAGACTTCCCGCTTTTCTATGAAAAAGATCTCCTGCTCTTCTCGAGAGAAGACCGCAAGCTATTCTATGAAACAACTTCCAGCTCTCCTACGAATAAAACGTCCACATCTTCTATGAAGAAAACGTCCAGATTTTATATGAAGAAGACATTCAGCTCTTCTATAAAGAAGAAAACGTTCAGCTCTTCTATGAGGAAGAATACCTGCAGCTCTTCCATGACGAAGAAGGCCTTCATGTTTATTATGGGTAAAAATACTTCCAGCTCCTCTATAAAGAAAAAGACCTTCATCTCTTTTATGGGAAGAAAACTTCCAGCTCTTCTATGAAGAAGAAAACCTTCAGCTCTTCTATGAAGAAGAAGGCCTTCAGCATGAAGAAGACTTCCCGCATTTCTATGAAGAAGGCATCCTGGTCTTCTAGAGAGAAGACCGCAAGCTATTCTATGAAACAACTTCTAGCTCTCCTACGAATAAAATTAGGTCCAGATCTTCTATGAAGAAAACGTCCAGATTTTATATGAAGAAGACCTTCAGCTCTTTTATGAAGAAGAAAACGTCAAGCTCTTCTATGAGGAAGAATACCTGCAGCTCTTCCATGACGAAGAAGGCCTTCATCTTTATTATGGGTAAAAATACTTCCGGCTCCTCTATGAAGAAGACATCCAATTATTTTATGACGACCTTTAGCTCTTATATGGAGACGAAGAACTTCGGCTATTCTATGAAGATGCCTTTTGCTCTTCTATACGGAATAAGACCTTAAGCTCTTAAGAAAACCTTCAGATATTCTATGAAACAGATCTCCTGGTCTTCTACTATTAACCAGACCTTCAGAAGTAATTTCTTAAGTCCTAAGTCCTTCTATAGAAGAAAGGTCGTAAACAGAAGTCTTTCCAATGGTCGTTTTTTACAGAAGAAACTCCTTGGACGGGGTTGTAATGAAAAAAAAATCACCAAGTTGACATCACTTTACTGGTGTCGAACTGACCACATTGCAATATTTCTCTCTGATCCACTCTTTGCACGACTATTTTTTGTTGTTGTCAGGTTTGAGATATTTTTGTGAATGAATTTCATACAAAACCAAAGCAAAATTAAAAACTAAGAGAGCAGAGAAGTGGAGAGTCAGCTGTTCGCACTGAGAAAAGAGTAATATAACCAAATGCCATCATTGTTCCATATACAACACAAATGCGAGTAATGGTGTTGTGAGTGTGTGTGTGTGGTCACTGCAAAGATACGATAACACAAACTCACATAGATACTTTTCCGATACAAATTTTTTGACATAGTGTAAGTGAGAAACTATCGGTTTGTTTTTGGGTTTTTTTTCACAGATTGTTTTTTAATTTGTATTTGTGATGCAGGCAAAACAAAACAGCACTCTCGTGATTTATGAGTGTCGTCTTTGAATGTGTGTGTATGTGTATTTGTGTTTTTTAGGATATGATGATGATCGTTGTCGTCGTCGCCGCTCGTTCGTTCGTTATGAACATTTATTTTACTCGCATTCAGTTCAGTTTCATACGAATCCAATAGATACACAATAATTATTTCGTGTGTCCCAACTAAAAAGAAAAATAACAACAAAAAAGAAATAAAATAAATATTTGTACAAATTAAATAAATTATAAACAAAATATTGAATACTGTGATTTAATAAACAACAAAATGTGTTGAAACAAGTGCCAATATATTTAAATTAAAAAATTAAATGATTTTATTTGAAACCAAAAATTCAAAATTGTTTTGATTTATTATACCACACAACAAGTGCTAAATTGAAAGTGTGTGTCAAGTGGTTATTTTCTTATTGTGGCGGCATTGCATTGGCTAGACAAAATATCTAGCTAGCTATCTGTGAGATAAATATTAGATAATCAAATATTATAACAGAAACACCAACCAACAACCAACATGTTTATACAAAATTAAATAGTGAATCACCTGTATGAGAATCAAAATTAAATACAATTTAATTATTAAATTTAAAAAAATACAATAACAACAAAAATTCAAATTTTGATGATTATATCGCCTCGGAGGCTTGTGGAATTTTCTGCCTCTTATCACAATATTTTCCCTACAAATAAAATAAATATTATCTGCTACAGCCTCTCTCCCTCTCTCGGTCTCTCTGTTTTGATCATGTGAATTTATCTAACTCTCATTCTGAGGAGTTCTCTCAATTGACGATTCTTTAGCTCTCTTTGTATCTCAGTAGCAATTTTTGCTATAATAGATACTCTCTATTTTGAATTACAAATCATTAGGAAAAATTAAAAAAAAATAACAATTGAAATTTGTATAGATTTCTATTTATTTACAACTCCCACGGTAAAAAGTTAAAAATACATTTATTTATAAGCAATTTGAGTCCCCTAAATAGTGTCGATCTCTTAAAAACTATTAATGGTGGTCAAAAACTTTAAGAAACCTTGATCTAACGTCTCTTGCAAAAACTTCTAAGGCATTCAGTCTATAAAGAACCCTACAAACAACCTCTGTTAATTGGAAACATCTCAAAGATATAGCTTCTCTGCGCTAGAACCAGTTCCTATTCAACATAGTTGTATATTTTTGAAAACTCAGGCGATGATGAATAGTGGTATTGGCTAGCATATCCCATATTTTTATTTTAGGTTGGAGAAAAAGAAATACATTAGGCCGGTCGTCGAAAATTTTGATAAAATCGGAGAAATGATCGAAGTTGACCGGCATGTTAGCAGTCGTAACATCATCCGGGAGCTAAAAATCGACCATAAAACTGTTTTAAACCATTTACACAGAGCTGGATTCAAAAGGAAGCTCGATATTTTGGTACCACACCAATTAACGGAAAAAAATTATGGATAATGGATCGAATGGCCAAACGGAATGAGATAGACCCATTTCGTAAACGGGTGGTGACTGGAGATGAGAAATGGAACACATACGATAATCTTGTGCGGAGACGACCATGGTCAAACGGTGGGCAAACCAGCACTAACGGCCAGGAAGGTTCTGCTATGCATTTGGTGGGACTGGAAGGGGATTATTTTTTATGAGTTGTTTCCATATGGCCAAACGCTAAATTCTGATTCTACTGTCAACAACTGCACCGTTTGAAGATAGCAATTGACCAGAATTGGTCAACAGGAGAGGTGTCGTGTTCCATCTGGACAACGCTAGGCCACACACATCTACAGTGACTCGCCTGAAACTTCGGGGGCTTGGTTGGGGAGTTTTAATGCATCCGCCATACAGTCCGGACTTGGCACCAAGCAATTATCATATATTTCTTGCATTGCAAAATTTTTTTAATGATAAAAAATTGGTATCTAGGGAGGATTGTGAAAATCGACAACTAGAGTTTTTTTTTTGCAAATAGAGAGCAGGACTTCTATGAGAGAGGCATTATGAAGTTACCTTTAAGACGGAAGCAAATCGTAGCAAAAAAAGGTGCATGTTTGGCCCAAATCGGACATTCCGAAAACATATTAAATAAAGTCCTATAGCTCTTATATAAAAATAATGGATTTCTTTTTTCCCCACCTAATACTTTTTGACGGGTTAAAATCATAATAGACTTTGTATGAAGAAGACTTTCATTCATACCTCTAACTCTTCTATGGGGAAGAAGAAGACCTTCAGCTCTTCTATGGTTAAGAAGAAGACCTTCAGCTCTTCTATGGGGAAGAAGAAGACCTTCAACTCTTCTATGGGGAAGAAGAAGACTTTCAGCTCTTCTATGGGGAAGAAGAAGACCTTCAGCTCTTCTATGGGGAAGAAGAAGACCTTCAGCTCTTCTAAGAGGAAGAAGAAGACCTTCAGCTCTTCTATGGGGAAGATGAAGACCTTCAGCTCTTCTATGGGGAAGAAGAAGACCTTCAGCTCTTCTATGGGGAAGAAGAAGACCTTCAGCTCTTCTATGGGGAAGAAGAAGACCTTCAGCTCTTCTATGGGGGAGAAGACCTTCAGCTCTTCTATGGGGGAAGAAGACTTTCAGCTCTTCTATGGGGAAGAAGAAGAAGACCTTCAGCTCTTCTAGGAGGAAGAAGAAGACCTTCAGCTCTTCTAAGAGGAAGAAGAAGACCTTCAGCTCTTCTTTGAGGAAGAAGAAGACCTTCAGCTCTTCTTTGAGGAAGAAGAAGACCTTCAGCTCTTCTATGAGGAAGAAGAAGACCTTCAGCTCTTCTATGGGGAAGAAGAAGACTTTCAGCTCTTCTATGGGGAAGAAGAAGACTTTCAGCTCTTATATGGGAGAAGAAGACCATCAGCTCTTCTATGGGAGAAGAAGACCTTCAGCTCTTCTATGGGAGAAGAAGAGGACCATCAGCTCTTCTATGGGAGAAGAAGACCTTCAGCTCTTCTATGGTGAAGAAGAAGACTTTCAGCTCTTCTATGGGGAAGAAGAAGACCTTCAGCTCTTCTATGGGGAAGAAGAAGACCTTTAGCTCTTCTATGGGTAAGAAGAAGACCTTAAGCTCTGCTATGGGGAAGAAGACCTTCAGCTCTGCTATGGGGAAGAAAACCATCAGCTATATCTATAGGCGAAGATTTTTAAGCATATCAATAGGAATATATTTTTTTATTATTTTTTTTTTCAATCTTATAAATAGGCGTAGGTGTTATAAAATATTTTTTTTCAAGCATATCAATAGGTGTAGATTTGGTAAACTATTTATTTTTCAAGCATATCAGTAGGTGTCGTTTTTAATATTTTTTCTAGTATATCAATAGTCGCCGAGTTTTTTAACAAATATTTCTCGAAAGAGAAATTAATAAAAATCATTTACATGAATGATCCTTCGCCCTAAAAAGGCATAAAAACAAAACTCAAAAATTTAGCTTGAGCCCAGCTGGGATTTGAGCCCTGGTTCCCATGGTATCTGTTGATGTCCGGCGCCTTAGCGTTCAAAGTCACCTCCTTATCTTCCTAAGGTTGCACAATATGCAGTTGCATACCATTGAAGAAAAATATTGTAGTCTGTATAGAAAAAAAGTTCGTCACTACAAGAAAAATCTGCTCTGAAAATGAATGTTCTGATGTGATGGCAAATGTCCGAACCTTGACACGGTTGAATTTAATTCGTAGATGCAATTTCGCAACAATAGTCGACATAAATACAACTTATCAAGTAAAGACATTTCTAAGCCACATTGCCCAATATGCCTGATGAGCCGCTTAACTTAACATCATAGTGGTGGGAATGTAGTATCTCTCTGGCTTTCCTTTTCATTGCAACTCCGCTCATGTAGCTCATCTCGAAAGAGAAATAAATAAAAAAAAATATTTTTGAAGCTTATCAATAGTCGTAGATTTTTTTAATATTTGGTTGAATATATCGATAGGCGTAGATTTTGTAAAAAATATTTTTCAGGCATATTTTAAGGGGTAGATTTTTTAAAAATACTTTTTCAAACCTATCTGTATGCGTAGATTTTTTAGCATCATTTTATTGTATATCTATAGACGTAGATTAAAAAAAAAAATAGTTTTCGAGCATATCATTAGTCCCGCCACCATTTGCAAAATTAACTTCCAAAAGGGGAAGTCCCCTTTAATTTCTTTTCTAGCATCCACGCATATCGCATGCAAACAAAAATATTTACTAAGAAATTGATATGGCCCCACATTTTTTGTTGTTGTCGTCGTCTTCTAGTTGTTGGTAATTGTTTTATGATTTGTTTGACACGATTCGAATTGATAACAACTGTTCAAATCTAAACTGCTTGGCAAACATGACAATTGCTTTACGATTTGAGGGTGGTAGTGGCGGCGGCAACCAGTTGCTTGTTTTGTGGCACAACAATTGAACTTGTTGCTTGCTGCCCGCCTCCCCCTTTCTTTTTTTATTTTCACAATGGGAAATCAAATTGTTTGTGTGCCTATGCCAATCTAAGGGTTAATTGGCTAGACGTCTAAGGCGGCAAAGGGTCATGCCAAGCAAAAAGCGATAAAATGACATGCATAATGGGCATAACAATCATAACATGAAAATATGATACAGAAAGGCGATAAATATATTTATACATATAGCATGGGGGTCCCATTGTGATATGTTTGTGTGTGCGCATTGGGTGAATGTGTTACAAATCAATTCAATTCTTTAGTTAAACTTATTGACCTTCTGTACAGAACAGAACAACAGAGCGATCAGCCTTGTTTTCCATTGTAATAAAATATTTTCTTTCGTTTTCTATTTACAATGCTAAGGAGGAGGGAGGGTGCATGGGCGATTGGATGGGGGTATGTCATGACCCTTTCTTATTCTTGTGCCTCGGCATTTTATACATCATGTTGATAATACTTTTCTCTTTATGATTTGATTAGCAGACACTTACAATGACAGCAATAAGAGGCTGACAGCCCAGAAGCCAACACACCAGTCAGCCAACCAAGTCACTGAGCTAGACAACAAAATACAAGCTACTCTAGTAGTCACCCTGGCATTGTTGTAAACAGCTTGTGTCCAGCTTGAGTTTCTCTATTTTTTCTTAATTCTATTTTCTTTTCTTTACAAAAAAAAAAGAACAAACCCAAGTGTTGATTTATAGCACGCGTTGTTGTTGCTTTCTTGTGATTGAATTTAGAGAAATGTATGAAAAGGCAACCCATTCTTATGCCACCCTCCCCTTTCAGTCCCCCCTGAACTAAAAGAAAAATTGAAAAGGGGGAAATTGTAGACTGAGACCTCCACTTTCTTTCAAGAGTGTTCTAGTGCAAAATTGACATATGTGGGTGTTTGAGTTCAAGTCTACTTGTTTTCAATTGACTATAGATGTGGAGGGGTGGGAGATACTTCTCTCGTCCAATCTGAGCAAAGAGTTTTGAATGATGGCAACAAGTTGAAAGACATTAAATAAAGTGATTTAATAAACGTCTTAATTGCCGCTTAATTTTGTGTATATGGAGTTTAATGAATGGGAATTTGATTTGCAGGGTTTTTATGAAGACATTCTCATTAAGGAAATCGGATTTTAAATTGCATGATTTTTTCTACAACCTACAAAGGGAAGATTCTCTTCAGGATAATTATTCTACAGATAAATAACTTTAGGACCTGGGATCTTATTTTTTTATTGAAAAATAAGTCTGTGCCATTGATCGGTCTTTAAAAAATCCTCGCTTAAAATGTGCTCCAAAAATATTCTTTAAAAAATTCGCGATTTGAAAAGTCCTTTACAAAATTTTATTAAAAAATCCTCGTCCTCTAAAAATATTCTGTAACAAATCCACAACTTGTACAGTCTTTGAAAAAATCATTGCTTTGAAATATCAGCTAAAAATAGTCTTTAAAAAATCCGTGCTTTGAAATATCAGCTAAAAATAGTCTTTAAAAAATCCGTGCTTTGAAATATCAGCTAAAAATAGTCTTTAAAAAATCCGTGCTTTGAAATATCAGCTAAAAATAGTCTTTAAAAAATCCGTGCTTTGAATTCACGCCATGTATAGTCCTTAAAAATATCCTTTAACAATCCACGCCTTGTATAGTCCTTAAAAATATCCTTTAACAATCCACGCCTTGTATAGTCCTTAAAAATATCCTTTAAAAATCCACGCTTTGCATAGTCCTTCAAAATATCTTTTAAAAATCCACGCCTTGCTTTGTCCTAAAAAAATATTCTTTAAAAAATCCACGCCTTGTTGTAGCCTTAAAAAAATATTCTTTAAAAAATCCACGCCTTGTTGTAGCCTTAAAAAAAATATTCTTTAAAAAATCCACGCCTTGTTGTAGCCTTAAAAAAATATTCTTTAAAAAATCCACGCCTTGTTGTAGCCTTAGAAAATATTCTTTAAAAAATCCACGCCTTGTTTGGCCCTTGAAAAAATATTCTTTAAAAAATCCACGCCTTGTTTGGCCCTTGAAAACATATTCTTTAAAAAATCCACGCCTTGTTTGGCCCTTGAAAAAATATTCTTTAAAAAATCCACGCCTTGTTTGACCCTTGAAAAAATATTCTTTAAAAAATCCACGCCTTGTTTGGCCCTTGAAAAAATATTCTTTAAAAAATCCACGCCTTGTTTGGCCCTTGAAAAAATATTCTTTTAAAAATCCACGCCTTGCTTTGTCCTAAAAAAATATTCTTTAAAAAATCCACGCCTTGTTGTAGCCTTAAAAAAATATTCTTTAAAAAATCCACGCCTTGCTTTGTCCTAAAAAAATATTCTTTAAAAAATCCACGCCTTGTTGTAGCCTTAAAAAAATATTCTTTTAAAAATCCACGCCTTGTTGTAGCCTTAAAAAATATTCTTTAAAAAATCCACGCCTTGTTTGGCCCTTGAAAAAATATTCTTTAAAAAATCCACGCCTTGTTGTAGCCTTAAAAAATATTCTTTAAAAAACCCACGCCTTGTTTGGCCCTTGAAAAAATATTCTTTAACAAATGGCCCTTGAAAAAATATTCTTTAAAAAATCCACGCTATGTTGTAGCCTTAAAAAATATTCTTTAACAAATCCACGCCTTGTTTGGCCCTTGAAAAAATATTCTTTAAAAAATGGCCCTTGAAAAAATATTCTTTAAAAAATCCACGCCTTGTTTGGCCCTTGAAAAAATATTCTTTAAAAAATCCACGCCTTGTTTGGCCCTTGAAAAAATATTCTTTAAAAAATCCACGCCTTGTTTGGCCCTTGAAAAAATATTCTTTAAAAAATCCACGCCTTGTTTGGCCCTTGAAAAAATATTCTTTAAAAAATCCACGCCTTGTTTGGCCCTTGAAAAAATATTCTTTAAAAAATCCACGCCTTGTTTAGCCCTTGAAAAAATATTCTTTAAAAAATCCACGCCTTGTTTGGCCCTTGAAAAAATATTCTTTAAAAAATCCACGCCTTGTTTGGCCCTTGAAAAAATATTCTTTAAAAAATCCACGCCTTGTTTGGCCCTTGAAAAAATATTCTTTAAAAAATCCACGCCTTGTTTGGCCCTTGAAAAAATATTCTTTAAAAAATCCACGCCTTGTTTGGCCCTTTAAAAAATATTCTTTAAAAAATCCACGCCTTGTTTGGCCCTTGAAAAAATATTCTTTAAAAAATCCACGCCTTGTTTGGCCCTTGAAAAAATATTCTTTAAAAAATCCACGCCTTGTTTGGCCCTTGAAAAAATATTCTTTAAAAAATCCACGCCTTGTTTGGCCCTTGAAAAAATATTCTTTAAAAAATCCACGCCTTGTTTGGCCCTTGAAAAAATATTCTTTAAAAAATCCACGCCTTGTTTGGCCCTTGAAAAAATATTCTTTAAAAAATCCACGCCTTGTTTGGCCCTTGAAAAAATATTCTTTAAAAAATCCACGCCTTGTTTGGCCCTTTAAAAAATATTCTTTAAAAAATCCACGCCTTGTTTGGCCCTTGAAAAAATATTCTTTAAAAAATCCACGCCTTGTTTGGCCCTTGAAAAAATATTCTTTAAAAAATCCACGCCTTGTTTGGCCCTTGAAAAAATATTCTTTAAAAAATCCACGCCTTGTTTGGCCCTTGAAAAAATATTCTTTAAAAAATCCACGCCTTGTTTGGCCCTTGAAAAAATATTCTTTAAAAAATCCACGCATATATTTCTAAGCGGAAATAAATATTAAAAATTTCTCTCTACATGAAAATACGTAAATAGTCAACTAAATTGGAGCACGTGTACTACGTCTACTATAATGGGCCAGTGAACTCATTTATACCTCATAGCTCGCTAATAACACCTGTTTTAATTTAAATATGAGGCTCAATTTATTTTTGAAACAGAACGAAATAATGTCAATAAACTCTGCGAGGGGGGTTTTATTTGTTTATTTACTTTTTTGTTTTTCAAAATGAAATGATTTGTTGTTAGAATAGAAAAAATAAAACAAAAACTCAAGTGTTTTATTATTTAATTTTAATAAACGTGTATAAATAAATCCAAAAACAGTGTCGTCAACGTCTAACATTGGCAATGGATATTCGAAAATTGAATAAAAATAAATAAAGAATATACAAAAAATATTTTAAAAATTCAGAACAAAAGCTTTAAAAAAGATTTCAAATAAAATAATAAAAATTAACAATTTTAAAATCATGACAAATGAATGGATTGATTGGTCCGATCCTCGTTTGCGTGTCCCTTTACGTGTCAACGGTTATCCCTATCCACAGCCATATTATTTGGCCAGTACAAATGGTATCCACTCAGCAGCACGGGATTCTTCAATTATCGGTAGTACCTGTGCTGCTGCTATAAGCAGTAATGCCGCGAGCAATTTATCCTGCTTTACATCACATAAATTTCATCGTAAACCTAAAAAACTACAACAATTGAAAACGATTAATGGCCGTTTGAAAGGTAATTTATATGAAGGTCTATATTCCATAACTTGGTATTGTGGAATAAAACAAATGAGATCTCATATCGTATTTTGTATCCATTTATTTATTTACTTTTCAATTTTATTATAGTTCAACAAATTTTAATATTTATTTTTCCTTCTTGTTTTTATTTCCAGACGTTCCCAATCAAATACCTCCCCTGACGCCGGGTACAAATCGCAAAGTCACCGAGGTGCTGAAAGCCTCCTTCGCATCATGGGAGAAGGAGGCTCAAAATAGTAATATAACCAAAGGTAAGGAAATAGTTCTAAAAAATAATTATTATTTTTTTTTAAGATCTGAAACAGACATAGTTCGACCAGGCCGAAATTTTTATATTCTGCTCCATGTGGAGTACATTTAAAATTTCTTAAAAATGTCGGCGGTACCTATAAGTAGAGACTATGTCATTGTAAATTGCCTGCTAGTAGATTGTATATTTGGAATAAAGGAAGATTGGCTAGGAATTTTAAAATGTACAAAATAAGAAAAAGAGGCAGATAATACAATTTTTCAAAATGTTGACACTTTGTGGGGGAGATACTTGAAGGAAGGGTCCTTTCCATCTTCAGGCTATCAAACCCGAGTTTGGTTATATTTTGCATGTTTGAACGGAATTGAATACTCCGTTCGATTTATATGGGATTTAAACATTTTCAACATTTTTAACCTTTGTGGGTAGGTGTAAAAAGGAGTGTCCTGACAAAAGCCACAAGTTGGGATGAAGTCTATTACTCTCTTCGAGAGCTATCGTGGGCACCAGTTGGACACCAGGGCCCACCTACTGACTCACGATTGTAAATTGATTACAAATTATCTGAAACAGAGTTGGTTCAAAGAAACATGGGATTTAAAGCCGATATTTCGATGAGGCACATTTTTATCGTATCAATGCGACTGAGAGTATAAAAACTGATCGTGCACTTTATATGCCAGCTTTGTCAAAACTTGTACATTTTCTGGGTTTGTATCCTACTTTAATATGGTTGGAAAATTCAACTAGGACCAAACCAGGACTAAATTACAACCAGGTCAGAGAGAATATATGTCTAACACCCAAAAATACCTAATATAGGGCGGAACCTTCATATTGCCTATGTCAAGACCTAGATAGAAAATGCAAAAAAAAAAAAAATGTTTTTTTTCAAGAACCTGCAATGTCAAATTAAAATATCTTCGATGTTCAACAGGGAACATTTTTATATGGGACCTATACCAAAACGTGGACTCATACTGACAATTTTTTCGAAGAAATAGTAAAGGTACAGATAATACGGAATACCCTATTACAGTCACATAGGTTTGAAAATTGGTTCTTTTGGTTCTATACCAAAACGTGGACCTATATTGACAATTTTCTACGAAGGAATGGTTTACATACAAATAATAATAATTAGAACAAGCAGGTAAAACCTTCATGATTTCAAAAAATTGCCGAATTCCTCATAAGCGAGGACCCATATTGTCAATATTCTACGAGGGTGTGGTTTACTCACAGAACCCGAAATTCCAAATTAAAGTCACTTCGAATGGAAAGAGCAGCTAAGAACTTCAGAATTCCAAAAATTTGGCGGTTTCGCTTTGTATAGAACCATACAACGTTGGGATATATTTCTAATTTTCTGCAAATAAGTGTTTAACTACAGAGAACCCAGAATGCCAGTATTGCAGCCACTTCCAATTCAGAATTCCGAAAATAGGTCGGTACCGCTATGTATAAATACATACAAATAAGTGGACTAATATTGACAATTTTCTCCAGAAGTAGTTTACCTACAGAGTACCCGGGATGAAAAATTACAGCCACTTCGGTTGGAAAATGCTGCTAAAAACAGAATTCCGAAAATCGGGCGCGGAAACGCCCGTCTGTTTTACATCTTATAGAGTCATACAAATACGTGTAGATATATTTATATACAATTTCTTCAAAGAAGAAATTCACCACCAAAGAACCCAGAATTCTAAATTGCGGCCACCTCGTAATAAGTGGGTCATACCAAAGGGCAGATCTTTATTGAAAAACTTTACGAAAAGGCTTACCTACCTACAGAGAACCTTGATTGAAAATTTTCAATTCTGTTGGAAAATAGGCTAAAATCTTGAGAATTAGAATTCAAATAAGTGGACCTATACTGACAATTGTCTCCAAAGAAGTATTTACCTACAGAGAACCCGCGAAGAAAAATTACATCCACTTCGATTAGAAAATGCAACTAAAAACTCTAGCATTCCGAAAATTGGGAGGTTCCGATATATATAGAGCCATACAAATAGGGTGATATATATATAAAAATATTTGCCAAGAAGTGTTTCACCTACAGAGAACCCAGAATATCAAATCACAGATACTTCGGTAGTTGGGAAAGGGTTGACCTAGGTTTTATGAGGCGGCTTACCTACCTACCTGCATGACAAATTTCAATTCAGTTGCAAAATACGGCTAGAACTTCGAGAATTCCGAAAGGCGTGTGTACCGCTATGTATGAATGCATACAAATAAGTGGACCTATTTCGACAATTTTCTGCAAAAAAAAATATTTTATCTACAAAGATCCCGTAATAGGAAATCACGGGCACTTCCGTTGAAAAATTCCTTCAGAATTCCGTGTATATGTGGTGTAAACCAAAAGGTGGACCTATATTGACAATTTTCAACGCAAAAAGTATTTTACCTACTGACAACCCGGAATGCCAAATTACAGCGACCTCGGTTTGAAAATGGGACTAAAACCTTCCAAACTACCAGAAATGGACCTTATTACTATGGGGCTATTGACCTTCGTAGGAGGGATTTACTTTAATAAGAGGGCTATGTAAAAACATTGACCTTTACCAAGTTGTTGATAATGTTGTTTTCAGCATCCGCCTAAACGGAATACCAAATTACAGCCACTTTGTCTGGAAAAATTTCGTTAAAACCTTGCAAAAATGGGACGGAACCTTAATAAGGGGACTACGCAAGTATACGGTCACTTCAATGGGACAAGTGCGAATTATACCTCTCAAAATACCGCAAATGGTGCGGAACCTTGGTATGGAGCTTTGTTGAAGCATCGATCTTTATCGTTTTTGGTAAAGTTGTTTTCAGCATCCAAGAAGCAGGAATGCCAAATTACAGCAACTTCGTCCGGAAAATCGGTTAAAACTTTAAAAAAGTGGGGCTGTTCCTTATGCAGGGAGCTACCTTAATATGGGGTCTATACAAAAATTGTAAATTTACTGCAAAGATGTTTTTCATCTTTAAAGAACCCGGAATGTCAAATTACTGTCACGTCGATGAGAAAAGTGCATATAAAACCACTCAATATACCGTAAATGGGGCGGGACCTTTGTATGGGGACTATAGGTACGTGTTTTCACCTATATCGATTTTTTCTCCAAATATGTTTTTTTTAATATTCAAGCAGCTAGAATGCTAAATTACAGCTGATTCGGTTGAAAAAATAGATTTTGCCTTCAAAAATACCGAAAATGGTGCGGAACCGTTATGTGAGGGTATACCCAAACGTGGACCAATGTACTTTATTTTTAAGTAACCATCCTTGTTTTATCCTTAATATTGATTTCAAGAGACAGAATGGTCGAAAGCGACATATATATTTTATTCTGACCCAAGAGCAGGGTATAACGAAAAACAAAAATTAAACAAATAAGTGATAATAACTTGTAGGAGGACGTCAAGGGTCTTCAGAAATGTTTATTGCTGTTAATTAAATAATACTAAAATTTTATATTTTCATGTTTTTTTGGGAACAGAATATCAAAATAACACACACGCATTTATCAAAGGAATATTAAGTGCCATTTAAAGGCAAGAAGTGCCATTGGGGGTTGTAAATACCTATCAATTGTGTTGTTGTTTTTTTCTTCTTCCGAATACAACTGCATAATTCCATTGCATTAAAGTTGTGAGAAAAAACACCAAAATTATATGTTTTTTAATTATCTGTATTTACAAGCATAATTGTTTAATTGTTCACAGGTTATTACGGCAGTGGCGGCGGCACATGGAAATATGGAAATTTTCTATTTTCTTTCCCCCAATGAATGTAATTACATTAAGTAGTTGTGTCGTGAGTTCTAAGAAAACAAGCCGATTATGGATTTTATGGATTGTGTTTTTCTTGTTTCAATTATTATTATTTCTCATTTAAAATGCATGTTCGGAAATAAGGCGACAAATTGAAAGCGTAAACACACTTTAATGATGGGCGGATTTTTTCGAAGAGGAGTGGAGGAGATTTTTGAATGAATTTTTTAGAGAGAGAGAGAAACTTCTACAGGTTTTGAGGAGTTGTATCGTTTCAACTTTACCTCGAGGTATAAAATAAATTAAGGTGAATAATAATTTGGAGGTGTGTGATGCATGTCATACATTTACCCGTTGCTACGATTTAAAATGTGCCTCATTGAATTATCGGTTTTACACCCTAAGGTTCCTAGGACCAACACCTTTACGGACAATTTGGAGTCGCTTTACACATGTCAGTCTGCCTGGCTGGATGGTGAGCACAACAACTCTCCTCGTATATAGAAATATTTCTTCCGAGCTTAGATTAAGTTGGTGCGAAACCTTGGTATGGTATCTCCTCCACAAAAGGTGAACATTTTGAATATGTGTAGATACCATATAATAAAGCAAAAGGACTTTTCAATTCCATCCCAAAAATGTATATCTTAATATTTTAACCAAACCCAGATCAAGTCTAAACATGGGCTAAGTGTCAAAATTTAGTAAATCATAATATTATGCATCATTGGCTGTGCGATTCTAAAACTTGTAAATCGTAATATTTTTAAAAAACTTTTTAAAAATTCGAAGATGGACCCATCTGTATACACGTTCTTTTACTTTGCCCATGAAGGGTATACATGTAGTTTGGGCATACTTTCCAATAAATCAATCTATCACTGGTAGCAAATATTCCTACCAACTGTAATTTTCTCATTACGTATAATCTTCCTACCAAATCTTATCACCATTATTCCACATTTTAGGGCAGCGCTCACATAACGTTTTACAATCAAATTGGTGTAAAATTTGTCCAAGTTTCGGGGTAACCTCCATACAATTCCGGTATTTTAAGGAATTTGAGTACCTTTTCAACCGAATTGACTGTAACTTAATATTTTTAATTCACATTGCTTAGCAATTTTTCTCCAAAAATATCGACATTGGTCCACATTTTAGGTTAGTTCCCAGATAACGTTATACCCCATTATTTGGTATTTTGGGTATCTTGAACACGCTTTTTTCAATTGAATTGCTTCTAAATTCATCATTAGGTAACAAATCTCTCTACAATATTAGTCCATGTTCCGCCAATTACCTTGCACCCTCCTATTTCTCTGTGTTTTTAGCAATTTGAGCACGATGTAATTCAGTATTTTAGATTGTCATTGGGTAGCAAATTTTCGTACCAAATATTATCAAAATTGGTCTACATTTCTGGATAACCCCCATATATCCTCACTTATTCGATATTTTGGGAAAATTTTAAATTCAAATGTTGGCTACCAAAAAAAAAGGAAATATGAACCGAAGTTTCGGTGTAACCTCCATATAACAATACCACCCCATTTTCGGTATATTTATTATTTTTCTGATCTTTGAGTAGCAGATTTTCATACCAAAACTTAATTGGGGTTCTCATTAGAATTATTTTCCAAAGTTTCGGGGTAACCTTCATATAACGATACCCCGGTATTTTCCTTATTTTTTATTAACTTGAGTATGTTCTTCCACTGAATTGGTAGTAATTTGGTATATTGGGTTCTCGCTGGGCTTTCTCTCAGGTATAAAATATTACCACCAAAAATTATAAATATGGGTCAGAGTTTCGAGATAGGACGCATAATCGGTACGATCCCCAGTATTTGGTATTTTTGGGTAGTGGATACGTTTTTAAGCCGAATCATTGGGTGTAAAAAAACAATATCGGCGCATGGTACTCCCATAATCGGTACCCCGATTTTGTATTTCTGAGTAATGGATTAGTTTTTGAGCCGAATTATTGAATGTAAAAATCAATGTCGGTCCATGGTTAGGTATATCCCTATGCCTCCTAATTGTCATTATTTTGAGGATTTCAGATATGTATTTTAAAGGGAGTTGCTGGCAAGAAATCCCTAATAAATATTAATCGATGTTTGGCTATTTTCCATATAAAGGTTGTCTATATAAAATTCCAAACCCTTGAGGGTCTTAGGTGCACTTTCCAACTGAAATGGTTAAATTTTACATTACGAAGTAGTTTAAATTTTACTTTGCAGACTTTTAGATAAAAAAAATATTTTCAATATAAGTCGATATTTCTACATATTCGTAGGCTCTTGCGAGCACCGACGAACCCAGGATTTTATTTCAGGGTCTCGCCTTTAGGAGCAGTGTTGCCGAAAAAGGGCATAACAAATGTAAAATTTATGATTTGGCAGATTTCGGGATTTTTTTTTTTTTTTCCCTGCATATCGTATTTTTTATATTTTTTTATTCTACACAAATATGTTTTGGGGCGAAATATTGCTCCTAGACCCACCTTGTAGTATACCGATCGTCATATCTCATTTAGATATAGGGTCGGTTCTGGCCAAAGACGACAACTATTGATCCATAACTTTTTTGGTCTGTTTTTCCTGATCACAATTAGGACCCCAAGAAGACTAAATTTTACACCGGGAAGGGGATTTGGTGAAGCAAGACTTTTGTGTGAGAAATGACATGATTTACTTCGGAAAAACGTGGACCGGTGAAAGTTACAGATATATCCAAGAGGAGTGGTAAAGTTTAGGGTGATTCGATTGGTTTATTGTAATGATCGGTTGATATTTATGGGGTTGAAGTGATCCAAAATCTTTATTTATGTATTTTTCTAATCTATCTATGAATAAATATTCCTTCTCGGTGTGAAAAATGTTAAAATGTCCACTCTATGGCGTACATGTTTTAACCACGAAACATATGAAATAAAAGCATTTCTAATATTGGTTATTATTATTAGACGCGCAAATATGGGCAAGTTTCACTAAAAATTTAAGTCCAGTGATATTTGTGTAGGGCATCATATGGTCAGCTTTGTCCGACTATCCTGCTCCGCTCACTGATCGTAGTTCATTAAAAAATTGAAAAAGCTTAAGACGGAGTTATCGATAACGACAGAGTTTACTATTTCAACTATGGAATTTTTGGGCATAAATTATTGCTTTTGGGCACTTTTTACGTAAAATTTTGGGCGGAAAATATGTTTCCAAAGGCTAACACGGTTTAAGATGGTACCCAGGCTCCCCACAAAGCCTCATTTTGTTCAATGTTCAAGATATTAGACCAATTTTCCAACCTGAGTGTCTGTAGTTTGGTATTTTGCTTTTTCTTGGCAGCAATTCACCATAGGTCTCCAAAAAAAAAAGTCCCGATAGATTTTAGGTATTTTAAATGCCCATCTCACGGTGGAGGGTATAAAAAGTTTGTCCCGGTCGAACTTATTAACGTTTCGTTATCTCCAGGCAGCAATTTACCATGGCATATGGCCTTATATAAAAATCCCGATATATTTTAGATATTTTACATCTCCACCTCACTGCCGAGAGTATAAAAATTACGGCCCGATCGAACATAAAGACTCCTGACTATTTTTTTATTTTTTAATTCCGGTTATGTTTTTTGTTTGTTTTGCTTTCAGATCCCCGCGAATGGACTGAGGAACATGTTCTGTACTGGCTCAATTGGGCCGTTAAAGAATTCAGCCTTTCAATGGACTTGGAGCCATTTAGAAATTTGAAAGGACGTGATATGATTGAATTAGGCAAAGAGAGATTCTTGGCAATTACGCCGCCCTATACTGGCGACATACTCTGGGAACATGTGGATATCTTACAAAAAGGTAAGTACTCAGACATCACTTAATAAGAAGCATAAGCGTCGAGTTGGACATCATTATGTGTTCAATACGTGTAAAATTTTTCTCAATTTCCCAAAAAAAAAAAATCGACGAGAAAAAACTATTGATAATTTCTTGTAATTACCACCATGCATTTCGTCTGAAATCAAATATTGTGTTAGGTTATGCATTCCAACACTTGTTGTGTCGTCGTGTTGTGTAAAGGGAGGGGTGGCGCGACCACGGGGATGTTGACAATCATATATAGTGCTTATAGATCGATACAATTCAAATCGAATTGTATTGAATCGAAACAAGGAAAAAAACAAAATATTGAATTAAATTGAGTCGAGTCGAGTGCGCAATGTAAGTGAGGAAACGTTTTTGGCATATTAAGAAGCCGGAGGCGCCACACGCTCTCAATGATGGACTAACTGGCTGACTGACGGACTGTGTGGACGGACAGGCAATAAATGACAATATTACTGACAAAGAACAAGTGTAAATGAGGATGACAATGCCACACGAACAGCAGCGAACGAGCGAGCGAACGGATCAGCCATCAAATTCATGATGGACAGCCGGACAAACAGACCTGTGGCTAATAACCACAGACAATCGAACAAATAGCCAGACACGAAACAATCAAGTGTTTCATTTACTTGTAATGACCGAACAATAACAATGACAATAAAAACATGTTTTGTTGTTTGTATTTAATATTAAACAAGAAAATATTTTTTTTCAATATTTTATAAGTAAACACACACAGACGGACACACTCATTTTTTCATGAGGAAAATTGTAGTTGTTATTATTTTCTGGCTGTTCACATGAAATTCCCAAGAATAATCCCCCAATAGACCATAATAAAAAATAAAATATATTTAATAAAGATATTCTCTTCCTAAGTTTTTCTGTTTTGTTATTGTTGTTGCAGTAGTTGTTTTATGGATATTTCCTAGTCGTTTTCGTGTTGTTCCTTTTGACTACTATTTAAAATTCCAATTGTGTTTCCTAATTACAAGTTTTTCCATTCATAATTTGATTTGTATTGGGAATTTTGTTTGTTTGGTTTTTTTAAAGGAAAATTAGTTTTTTTTTTATACCCTCCACCATAGTATGGAGGGTATATTAGTTTTGTTTTTCCGTTTGTAACGCATCGAAATAATCATTTCCGACCCTATAAAGTATATATATTCTTGATCAGCGTAAAATTCTATGACGATCTAAGCATGTCCGTCTGTCCGTCTGTCTGTTGTAATCACTCTAGCGTCTAAACGAATTGAGATAGAGCCCCAAAATTTTGCATAGAGTCGTCTTTTGTCTGCAGGCAGGTCAAGTTCGATGATGGGCTATATCGGTCCACGTTTAGGCATAGCTCCCATATAAGGGTACCTCCCATTTTTCGGTATTTTGAAGTTCTTAAGCGTGTTTTTCAACCGAATTCGCTGAAATTTGGTACATTGGGTTCTTATTGGGTACTAAATGCCTCCACAAAAAATTATTAGTGTAGGTCCACTTTTTCTGGTAGCCCCCATATAACGGTACCTCCTAATTTTCGGTATTTTGAGGTTCTTAAGCGCGTTTTTCAACCGAATTCGCTGAAATTTGGTACATTGGGTTCTTATTGGGTACCAAATGTCCCTACTAAAAATTATATATATAGGTCCACTTTTTCTGGTAGCCCCCATATAAGGGTACCTCCCCATATCCAGTTTTTGGGGGGTTCTGACCGTATTTTTTCACCGAATTGGCTGAAATTCGGTACTTTGAGTTCTTATTGGGTAGCAAATCTTTGTACTAAAAATTATAAATATAGGTCAATTTTTTCGGGTAGCCCCCATATAAGGGTACCCCCCAATATTCGGTATTTTAGGGATCTTGAGCGCGGTTTTCAACCGAATTCGCTGAAATTTGGTACATGGGGTTCTTATTGGGTACCAAATTTCCCCTCTAAAAATTATAAATATAGGTCCACTTTTTCTGGTAGCCCCCATATAAGGGTACCTCCCAATTTCCAGTTTTTGGGGGGTTTTGACCGGATTTTTTCACCTAATTGACTGTAATTTAGTAATTTGAGTTCTTATTGGGTAGCAAATCTCTTCACAGAAAATTATAAATATAGGTCAATTTTTTCGGGTAGCCCCCATATAAGGGTACCCCCAATTTTCGATATTTTGAGGTTCTTGAGCGCGTTTTTCAACCGAATTCGCTAAAATTTGGTAATTTGTAGTCGTATATGGTAACAAATCTCCCCACCAAAAATTATTAATATTCACCGCTTTTTAGGGGTAGTCCCCATATAACCCCCTTTTTTTATATTAAAATAGTTTACTGATTTGTTCCGTGTGTTGCGGTTGGTTAGTCGTTACGGGGAATAGTCAATTTTTACCCTACAAAGACTATTTAGCCATCTGTTGTAAGCATTCCGCCTTCTAGAGATATTGTGATAAAAAAACTCAAACATGATGATAATGAAATATATCGGCAGACATTTAGGCATATCCTCAATATCGTGATACCTCCTGAAGGAAAGAATTGAGATAAACAATTAAAATATTTGGTTCAAAATTGGCATATACCGGTCATTAATTAGGCATAGCCCTCATATGATGATATCCCCAAATATTCACTATTTCCTACACTATGTAATCAATATTGGTCCCTCTATAGGCATAGCCTCATATAACTTTGTAATCTAAATTACAGTAGTTTGAAGATTTCAGACTCTACAATGCGCTATAAATATCAGTCCACTTTTTATCATACAGATTTTAGGAAAAACCCCCATTAAAAATTGCCGAAGTTTGTATTTAATGTACATAATGGTTTACATAAATCGGTATTATCGGTATGTGCTCACTTTTTGGTATGTTCCCTATATTTTCATTGCATGTATCTGTCAGTATAACTATGGTGGAGGGTATCCAAAGTTCGGCCCGGCCGAACTTAACGCTTTTTCACTTGTTTGTTCTGCAGACCACCTTCTATACAAAATCGATTTTTTTCCAAAGAATATCTCAGTTTAGTCCTATACCTTTTTTTAGTATTAAATTTAATTATTTGTGTATATTCTTTAATAAATTGTATTAACCTTTATTTGACCGTATGTAAAATGATGTGTTTGTTAGAAGGTAAAGGATTTCATCCCCAACATTCGTCCTTATGACAATTTTTATTATTTATTCAGTGTATGAAGAAGCAAACATACATCAGGGATGTCCCATCATTGAGGATGATTGCGAAAAGAAATAATAAATATTTCTATTGGCAGAAATAAAATAAAAACAAGTGAAAAAGCGTTAAGTTCGGCCGGGCCGAACTTTGGATACCCTCCACCATAGATATACTGACAGGTGCTTAAAATGAAAATATAGGGAAAATAAAAAAGTGAACATATATCGACATTTCCACAAACCAGTTATGTAAAACACAATGTAAACTATAAAACAAATTTCAGAAATTTTTAATGTATAATGAGGGTGTATACACTTTTACACGGTTAAAATGGTTCTAGACCGCATGTTTCTTTGGACCAAATTTGTTTGAGAAAATTTTGATTTCATCCAAACTTTGGCCATCTTACAATTTCTTCCAAACATAGTTCAAGTTTGAAGATGGGGAATATCGGTCCATTCCTTCTGGTACCTCCCACACAGGGGCTAGGTCTAAATACGGGTTATAGTTCATATATAGTTCATTATCGAACCTTACGTTCATTATCGAACCTTACGTCTTAGAACCAAACCCAAAACGCGGAACAGATTGCATTACTATTTTAATATAAAAAGGGGGTTATATGGGGACTACCCCAAAAAGGGGGTGCATATTAATAATTTTTTGTAGGGAAATTTGTTACCATATACGACAACAAAGTACCAAATTTCAGGGAATTCGGTTGAAAAATGTGCTCAAGAACCTCAAAATAGCGAAAATTGAGGGTACCCTTATATGGGGGCTACCGGAAAAAGTGGACCTATATTTATAATTTTAGTGGGGAAATTTGGTACCCAATAAGAACCCAATGTACCAAATTTCAGCGAATTTGGTTGAAAACCGTGCTCAAGAACCCTAAAATACCGAAAATTGGGGGGTACCCTTATATGGGGGCTACCCGAAAAAATTGACCTATATTTATAATTTTTAGAGATTTGCTACCCAATAAGAACTCAAAGTATCGAATTTCAGCGAATTCGGTCGAAAAATGCGATCAAACCCCCCAAAATACCTCAAAATTGGGGGTACCCTTATATGGGGGCTATCCGAAAATATGGACCCATATTTATAATTTTCAGTGGAAAGATTTGCTACCCAATAAGAACTCAATATACCAAATTTGAGCGAATTCAGTTGAAAAACGCGCTCAAGAACCTCAAAATACCGAAAATTGGGGGGTACCCTTATATGGGAGCTATGCCTAAACGTGGACCGATAAACTTGACCTGCCTGCAGACAAAAACGCTATGTAAAATTTTGGCGATCTATCTCAATTCGTTTAGACGCTAGAGTGATTACAACAGACAGACGGACAGACAGACAGACGGACATGCTTAGATCGTCATAGAATTTTACGCTGATCAAGAATATATATACTTTATAGGGTCGGAAATGATTATTTCGATGCGTTACAAACGGAAAAACAAAACTAATATACCCTCCATACTATGGTGGAGGGTATAAAAAACAGTAAGAAAAAATCAAAAGTCGGACGGACCGACTATATGATACCCTTTACCACTTTGTATACATACAAGAGATGCTAATATATACAATATCTGGTAGATAAAACAAACATATCCTCTTTAGAAGACCATTGAAATGGAATGGGGCAAAACTAAATGTGTGGTATACATATATATTTTAACAAATTAAAACCCCCATGCACATACATTTCTGAAATCTATGAAAAATTGTATGGCAATCGGATTTTTTTTTGTGTACCATTTGTATGTAACCGAGCAAAATAATGTATGTGGAGCTATATGTAATTCTGGACCTAATTGAGCAACCGTGACATATACCGTGTGCAACACAGAGCGCTTTCCACAATTTTATCTCGAGTATATGGAACAGACATAGGCTCCTCGGTGCACAATTTACCAAAAATCGGACGAAACTATATACTTACATAATATTTACATAAAATCGGACGAAACAATATATGTGGGAGCTGTATCTAAATCTGAACCGATTTCAACAAAACTGGACCTGGACCTTATTCAGTACGCTGTGCACAGTTTTGTCTCAATCGGACAAAAATGGCGAGTTTGGTGCACAATTTACCTAAAATCGGACGAAAGTGTATATGGGAGCTATATATAAATCGGAACCGATTTTCTCCAATTTCAATAGGGTTTGTCCTTGGACCAAATAAGTGGCATGTGCCGAATTTCATTCAAATCGGATCATAAATGCGACCTGTACTTTTCTCACAAAAATACATGGACGGACGGATAAATCGAGTCAAAGTGATTCTATGCATATTCATAAAAAGGAACCATGGGTCTACCTCGACTCCTTTTGCCCTGTACCACAGTGTGGTGAAGGGTAAAAAACATTAATTTTGGTATGACAAATCAACTAGGACCTTTATCGTGCGAAAAATATGTTTGGACATTTTTTTAAAGTGATTTCCCTCCAACCAAGAACCCGGAATACAAAAATGCGCCCTGGACCACACAATGAATTAAAATGGAGCTAAATCTTTATATGTGGGATATTACACGATATACCTTAAAAATGGTCGGGCAATATTTATTTCGCCATCCAAAGATTCTTAATGCCCAATTGCCGTCATTTCGATTGGAAAATATCACCAAAATATTAGGTTGGAAAAATTAAATCCATTATTTTTATATAACATGCTTCGGAATGTCCGATATGCAAATATGCGCCGTTTTGTTGTATGATTTGTTGCCATCTTAAAGGTAACTTCATAATGTCTCTCTTAAAAGGTGATAATCGCTTGGTGCCAAGTCCGGAATGTAAGGCGGATACAACCAAGCTCCCGAAGTTTCTGCCGAGTCACTGCAGATATATGTGGCCTAATGTTGTCCTGGTGGAACACGACACCTCTACTGTTGGCCAATTTTGGCCGTTTGGGCATATGTAAGCAACTCATAATAAATAAACCCCTTCCAGTCTCACCAAATGCATAGCAGAACCTTCCTGGCCGTTAGTCCTGGTTTGGCCACCGTTTGAGGTGCTGCACCGCTCTTTGACCACGACCGTTTTCGCACAGGGTTATCGTATATGATCCATTTCTCATCTCCAGGCAACATCCGTCGCATTTATGATCCGATTTGGATGAAATTTGTCATTTAGCCCAAGGACGAACCCTATTGAAATTGGTAAAAATCGGTTCATATTTAGATATAACTCCCATATATATGTTCGTCCGATTTAATGTAAATGGTGCACCAAAGTCCCTATATAGCTCTCGATTTCCACTAAATTTGGCACAGCGTAATGAATTAGCTCTAGAATGATGTGTGTTAAGTTTCCTGAAACATCGGTTCAGATTTAGATATAGCTTCTATATCTGATCAAATGAAAAATTTAGTATCGGTTGCAGAATGGCATGTTTATGGATCCAATTTCATTTTTCTGGTCCTTTAAAAATGTGAAATTGTAAATTCTCATGCATAAGGATTTTTTCCACTGAGAAACTGAGAAAAAAATCAAAGCTTAAGACCATTAAAATACCAAAATTGTGACAAGACCTTTGTATGGAGGCTAGGCCAAAATGTAGACCTTTCTGAAAAATGATCTGTAAATATTTATTAAAACCTTCAAGAATCTGGAATGTCCAATTATAGCCACTTCGATTGAAAAACATCGCTCAAAACTTCAACATTTAAACTGCCTGGATACGGTTTTATGAGGGCCATAGAAAGTCACTAAAAACCCCCAATGCCGAATTACAGCAACTTTGGTTGAAAAAAGATCTTAAGGCCATTAAAATACCTAAAACGGGTCTGAAATGTATACTAAGGATATTTTTACATATCCTTAGTATACATTTCAGAATATATGCATATCTTTAAAATGACCGGCAAATTTTTCAGGGTGCGAAGAATGATTAAACGCTCTTTCTCACGAATGCTCACGGCGAGAATTCGAATGTTTTCAATTTTTCGCGAATGATAAAGGTACAATGAATGAACAAGCATTTGCAATCTCTCGCGAATGTTCGCCTTGTACGAAAAATTCACGAACGATACAATTTAGCTGTAAGCGTCGTCGATTCGTTCGTTCGCGAGCTTTTGTTGCTGAAGAACATTCTTTTAAAAAAACTCAAAAAACAAATGTTCGCGAATGCTCGCGAGCACTGTTAAAAACAACATCAAACAAAAATGTAAACACACACAACAACTATTAAGTTCACGAACGTTTGTTGTTATTGTTTGGAACATTCGCGAGAATTCGGAAATGTTTGTTTTCATTCGTGAGAGAATGTCAGAAAGAATTTCAACCACCAAACGAAACGAACGATCATTGTTGTGTGCTCTCACTCGTTTGTTATGTGTGTGCGAACATTCTTTGGCGAATACTCGTTTGGTAAAGAATTTATCGCCATAAATTCATTCGTAAAATGAGCACAAAACGAAAAGAATGTATTTTAATTCATTCTCGAGAGAATTTTTGCGCACCTTGAAATTTTTTCAATAGGCATGGATTTTTTAAAAATATTTTTTGAGTACCTACCTCACGAGGCGTGGATTTTTATTAAATATTAACTTTTTAAGTTATCTATGGTCATTGAAACCATGCAGATTTCGTTGAAAATCTTCAATTTTACCAACCAATAACCAAATCCAAAACAAACCCCCATAAAACCCCATTGAAAATAGAAATCAAATGTTCACTGCTGAAGAGAACACCCTCAATGTTGCGAAAAGTTGTACTGCGCAGCACTAAATCTTATTAGCTTTGATTGGGTTTACTACTTCATTTTGACCATTATTAACTTGACTTGTACACTGACCGGGTAATAAGCTGTTGCAATAGGAAAATACCTATAATAAAGCTATGGAACCACCAACAACAAAACTCCCATAAACAACACCATGCGCAAGGTGGCAAGTCAATTGAGTGGCAGGCAGGCTGTGCAACTCTTGTAACCGATAAATAGAACGGAAAATCAGCTTAAAAACGGATGTCTTCGAGGTAACAAAATCACCATCATCTAAAATGTCTACTCAAAAGCTGGTGCTGGCCAACAGATGCTGTGCAGCCAAAAGCTGATGTATGAGCATTTTTTTTTTTTGTTTTGCTTGCTCCATGTTACATTGTGGGGCAAATAGCTTAGCATTCATGTGGTTGGCATGTACGTATGTTGATGCTTAGCTGCTGCTCAGTTTTACTTCAATTCAATTGAGTTAGAATTACCAAACAACAACCTTTTGCTTTTGACCATACGACAGGGTTCTACCAAGGGATACGGTGGGTATTGGTTCTACCAATCAAATCATGAAACCAGAGAAAAAAACTCTAACTCTCTATTTCGTTTTTTATACTACCAGGCAGCCATCTCCCTACCCTCCTTGCAATGCCGGCAATTTTTTATTTTTTTTTTATGAAAATTTATTTATAACCATTTTTACCCTCCAACATGGCTCGAATTTTCTCCCGTTTTGCCAATTTTGACGTCCGTTCTTATGCTAACCCCTTTCAATTTGTATTAGATGTGGGGACCATATGTTGGTTACGTTCGAATTTGCGTTTGATTTTTTGGTTTTATTATTTTTTGTAGCCATTGAAACACTAGAA
This sequence comes from Musca vetustissima, assembly GCF_032173495.1. Lineage (NCBI taxonomy): Eukaryota > Metazoa > Arthropoda > Insecta > Diptera > Muscidae > Musca > Musca vetustissima. The sequence continues at coordinate 583,188 of NW_026886870.1, forward strand.
GTCAATAAACAACACAGCGCGTGTCGATTGTTGACTACTGGACGGGACTGGTTGTCTACTTTCAAAAATTCTATATTTCCATTCTCTGAGGGTCAGTTTCTTACGTTCAAATTGAAGGCATTGCAATGCGAACACCTTAAGTTTTTAACTCTCTCCCCTGGGCACCCTCTCTATGTAGATATTCTTATGATTTATTGTGGCCCAGGGTTAGTGGGTTATGTTTAATTGTAAAATGTTGTGAGGTAGTAGTTCGATATGTGTGTGTCCTATTTGGTTATAGAAAAAATTTATTTTTTTAATCTACGATGATCTTCAAAAAAATATATATATTTTTTTATTCTACGCCTTGGATGATCTTCAAAAAAATATTTTTTTTTTATTCTACGCCTTGGATGATCTTCAAAAAAATATTTTTTTTTTATTCTACGCCTTGGATGATCTTCAAAAAAATATTTTTTTTTTATTCTACGTGATGAAAACACTTTGTGTTATGCTGTTTAACAGAGTTTATTGATTATATGTAAGAATAATTATTATGAACAATGCGACTTCACTTCAGGAGTTCAACTTAGAGACTACGAAAAAATATTTACATTTATTTACAACTTAGAATATGTTCTAACCTAACGTCATACATGTTGCACAAGAGTTACCATAACAATATTTCAATACTCCTCCTCAACATGGATGACATTTTACATAAAATAATATTTACTTCAAATTCATTTGCTCAATAAAATTATAATGCTTCACCTTCAGCAGATTCTTCGTCATCACATCCGCTATCAAATCAGCTGTTTACTGCATTATATACCTTTCTCGGTCTACCTGGCTTTCCCGTTCTAATAATTCTCGGCCTACCTCGTCCACTCTGACTTTCTGCTTCAACGATCTCTTCATTGTTGTCAACGGCAATGTAACTGTTTTCCTCTTCCTCATCTGCTGTGTTAAAACTCTCATCGTGTTCGCCTCTTTCTTGTTCATTGACATCGTCGTCAACCTCACAAACACCCTCTTGAGTTTCCCCCTCAGCCACAAAAGGAAAAACAAATAAATCGTTGCTTGATCCATCATGATCATTTTTGCTGTCTTTTCTGCCAAAATTATGTTCGTCGAACAGTACATCTCGCGCCTCAAACACTCTGTTTTTCTCAGGGTCATACAATCGATATGCTTTTGCTGTTGTTGAATACCCAACCACGACGTATTCATTCCCCTTTGCATCAAACTTCGACTTACCGCTTGATTTGTCTAGCGCAACAGCAATACACCCAAACGTCTTAAAATGTTTGACACTCGGCTCTCTTCCATACCACACATAATATGGTGTCTCATGTTTTAATTGCTTTGTAGGGCATCTATTTCTAATATACACTGCAGTATTAACGGCCTCTGCCCACAATCGCTGCTCAACATTGGCATGGAGCATCATCGATCTTGCCATCTCAACAATCGTGCGGTTAGCCCTCTCTGCTACGCCGTTTTGTTGTGGAGTGTATGGCACCGTCAACTGCCTTTGTATACCCTCTCTCTGCAAAAATGCGTCGAACTCATTGTTTACATATTCCTTACCATTGTCCGTTCTAATTGCGTTTATCTTACGACCTGTTTGACGCTCGACCATGACCTTGAACAACTTGAATTTTGCAAAAACTTCACTCTTGTTCTTCATAAAGTAAACGAACATCCGTCTCGACTTGTCGTCAATAAATGTAACGAAGTACCTCGAGCCCGCAATCGAACACGTCCTAAATGGCCCACACACATCGCTATGGACAAGTTCCAGCAACTCATTTGATTTTGTTTGCGACTCAGGGAACGGCAGTGTGTGAATTTTGCTCATCATGCATGTTCGGCAATTGACATCAGTCACCTTCTCTACCTGCATGCCCTTCACCATGTTCTTGTTGGACAACTCATGCAAACTGTTAAAATTCAAATGTCCATACCTGTTGTGCCATGTGATGCTGTTGTTGTTGATTGCACACAACCCTTGGGTTTTTCTCTCGCACACTTCGAACATATTGTCTCTTCTTTTCGCACGCAAAACAACGCTGCCGTCATCTCTTTTTATGACCGCACCTTTTCTGTCGAAATTGACCTGCAATCCTCTGTCGACCGCTTTGCTCACCGAAATGAAGTTTGCCTGCAACTCGGGCGAATAGAGCACATTTTCTAGCAAAACCTCACAATCTAGCATCAAACGAATGTTGCCTTTTCCCTTTGCGTTTATGTGTTTGTTGCCAGCCAGCGAAATCATCTCATCATGATCATGGTAATTAACAAACGCATAACGATCATTACACATGTGCGATGTCGCCCCGCTGTCGACATACCATTTGTTTCTGCCTATGGGCGCACAATCTGTCGCTGCAACCATCGTCATCGCTTGCGGGTTGCTACCTGCTTTTCTCTGCTCACATTTACTTGCGAAATGGCCCGTTACACCGCATACAAAACATTTTCCCTTGAAATGCTTTTTGTTGTTTTTGTTACTGTTTGGTCTCTTCTCGGTATTGCTATTGGTTGTTGTTTTAGCAGCAAACGCCTGCTCTGTTGTCAACTCAACAACCCTTTCCTCTCGCCTCTTCCCCTCCTCGAGAAGTTTCTGCTTTATGATGGGCAACGATGGAAGATCATCCCGCGTCTCGATTGCCACCACAAAGTTCTCATAGGCACTAGAAAGACTTGACAAAAGCATAATTGCCAATAGCTCCTCCTGAATCTGAATTCCCGTCTCCTTCAATTTCTCATAAATTTCGGAAAATTCATTAATGTGCTGCACCATACCGCCTCCTTCTGCCATTTTCAAATTCACCAACCTTTTGTATAGTGACACCTTTTGCAATGGTCCTCGAGGCATGTATGTGTCCTCCAATTTCTTCCACGCTTCATGTGATGTAGTACAGCTCCTTATGTACCCCAACTGTGTTGGCTTCACACACAGAAATATGGATGCTAACGCCTTTTCATCCTCTCGAAGCCATTGCTCTATATTTGTTGCGCCATCCTCCTTCTTGAGTTGACCGCTCACAATTTTCCATTGGCCACCATGGATTAAAATGCTGCGCATTTGAATAACCCAACTGTCGTAGTTATTCTCATCCAATTTATCGATTTGGAAGTTTGGTGCACTCATTTTGTTTCTTATTGTCTTCTTATTTTATTGCTCACAAATTATTCTTCACAATTTAATCTTTAAACAGTTTCGGCATCTGGGCCCATAACCTGATGAAAACACTTTGTGTTATGCTGTTTAACAGAGTTTATTGATTATGCGTAAGAATAATTATGATGAACAATGCGACTTCACTTCAGGAGTTCAACTTAGAGACTACGAAAAAATATTTACATTTATTTACAACTTAGAATATGTTCTAACCTAACGTCATACATGTTGCACAAGAGTTACCATAACAATATTTCAATACTACGCCTTGGATGATCTTCAAAAAAATATTTTTTTTTTATTCTACGCCTTGGATGATCTTCAAAAAAATATTTTTTTTTAATCAACGCCTTGGATGATCTTCAAAAAAATATTCTTTAAAAAATCCACGCCTTGTTGTAGCCTTGAAAAAATATTCTTTAAAAAATCCACGCCTTGTTGTAGCCTTGAAAAAATATTCTTTAAAAAATCCACGCCTTGTTGTAGCCTTGAAAACATATTCTTTAAAAAATCCACGCCTTGTTGTAGCCTTGAAAAAATATTCGTTTAAAAAATCCACGCCTTGTTGTAGCCTTGAAAAAATATTCTTTAAAAAATCCACGCCTTGTTGTAGCCTTGAAAAAATATTCTTTAAAAAATCCACGCCTTGTTGTAGCCTTGAAAAAATATTCTTTAAAAAATCCACGCCATGTTGTAGCCTTGAAAAAATATTCTTTAAAAAATCCACGCCTTGTTGTAGCCTTGAAAAAATATTCGTTTAAAAAATCCACGCCTTGTTGTAGCCTTGAAAAAATATTCTTTAAAAAATCCACGCCTTGTTGTAGCCTTGAAAAAATATTCTTTAAAAAATCCACGCCTTGTTGTAGCCTTGAAAAAATATTCTTTAAAAAATCCACGCCTTGTTGTAGCCTTGAAAAAATATTCTTTAAAAAATCCACGCCTTGTTGTAGCCTTGAAAAAATATTCTTTAAAAAATCCACGCCTTGTTGTAGCCTTGAAAAAATATTCTTTAAAAAATCCACGCCTTGTTGTAGCCTTGAAAAAATATTCTTTAAAAAATCCACGCCTTGTTGTAGCCTTGAAAAAATATTCGTTTAAAAAATCCACGCCTTGTTGTAGCCTTGAAAAAATATTCTTTAAAAAATCCACGCCTTGTTGTAGCCTTGAAAAAATATTCTTTAAAAAATCCACGCCTTGTTGTTGCCTTGAAAAAATATTCTTTAAAAAATCCTCGCCTTGTTGTAGCCTTGAAAAAATATTCTTTAAAAAATCCACGCCTTGTTGTAGCCTTGAAAAAATATTCGTTTAAAAAATCCACGCCTTGTTGTAGCCTTGAAAAAATATTCGTTTAAAAAATCCACGCCTTGTTGTAGCCTTGAAAAAATATTCGTTTAAAAAATCCACGCCTTGTTGTAGCCTTGAAAAAATATTTGTTTAAAAAATCCACGACTTGTTGTAGCCTTGAAAAAATATTCGTTTAAAAAAAATCCACGCCTTGTTGTAGCCTTGAAAAAATATTCGTTTAAAAAATCCACGCCTTGTTGTAGCCTTGAAAAAATATTCGTTTAAAAAATCCACGCCTTGTTGTAGCCTTGAACAAATATTCGTTTAAAAAATCCACGCCTTGTTGTAGCCTTGAAAAAATATTCTTTAAAAAATCCACGCCTTGTTGTAGCTTTGAAAAAATATTCTTTAAAAAATTAGGAAAAAATTTAATAAATATATTTTTTAAAATTGAAGCCGTGTTGTTTTTTAATTTATTTAATTATTTTAAGTTTTTTTCCTGTTGTTAAACATTTTGTCTTTTTTTCTATTTTTTTCAGATTGTGAAAAGGCCTTAGACGATTGTGTAAATACAAATAATTCATATCAAACAATAACAACAACAGCAACATCAGTCTGTGGATCAGACCAATTAGGCTATACTAGTAATAATAACAATAATGCAAATAATACGGATATAATTATGGCAGATGTTGCACCAACAATTAATTGTACAAATACATCAGCATCGGCAACAACAACAACATTAAGTAACAACAGCCATAATAGCAATAATCAACGTCTTACACCACAGGACTTTAATGCGTTATCATCGTTATCCTTATCATCATCATCATCTGTTGTTGCAGCAACATCATCAATGTCTTCCTCATCTTCTTCGTCGTCGTCATCATCATCATCGTTGTCGTCGTCTTCGTCAGTGTCTTCCACATCATCAACGTCTTCCTCAATTGCCAATGGTGGTACATCTATGGCAACAGCAGCATCAGCAGCCAGTGAAAAATTAACAGCAACGCTTAGACAGCAGCAGCAACATCACAGTGGTAAGTGCACTGAAAGAAATTGATTTTTTTATTTTAAAAATAGTTTTTATTTAAAAAATTATATTTTTTATTTAAAAAAATATTTTTTAATATTAAATATAAAATTCTTCGATCTTCTTAAAAATCGAAAAAATTAGGAGATATTCCAATTGTCGAATTTCGCCAGTGTAGTTCCCCTCCCCAGATTATTGTTTGCTATTTACTCATCCTCATCATCGCTTCCTCCAATGTTCATCCTTGCTGTCATCTTTACCTCCTTGGTTTCTTAACGATTTTCAACAATTTAACACTTTCATTAACACCTTAGACCCCTTACAAACCTCCCCACCACCTTCACTGCCCCCTTCCCAGCAAAATTTGAAAATGAGTCAATACGAAGCGCACAGGCCATAGTTTATATGAAAAATTTTCCATCAATACGACCGGATATTGAGACACACCGAAAAAGGAAGTCCCAGAAAATAACAAATGCGGAGAAGAAGCAGCAGCAGAACAGCAAGTACAACTTGTTGCAGCAGGTCGTCGTTTTCTTCTTAGCTTTGGCTATAAAGGGCCCAAAATGAAAGAAGGTTGTGGGGGTGGTGTTGAGGAATGGTAGTGGTGCGTGTTGTAGAGTTCGGATGGCATGAGTCAAAATATGTTTATTTGTTTTGGCTAAATGGGCTTTAAATGCATTTTAAAGTTGTTTTTTTTTACTTTTCGTTAGTTCTTGGGTCATTGCATTAAAAACACCAACAACATAATTATAAATTTTGTTGCAATGAATATATATATGAAATTTAAAAAAAAGAAGAAACACTCTTTTTCAATATTTCTGTTTTTGGTCATATCCGGTGTGTGTGTCAAAATGTTTAGTTTTTGGTGTTTATTATTGTTGCTGGTTGTTCTGTTATTCACATATATACATTTTATATAAATACGTATTTCTTATAATCAGTGTTTTTTGCTTTTGTTTTTTTGAAAATATTTACATTGTTGATGACAACGTACCAATACGGCGACCCAGCATTTGTTGTGGCCTCTTTATTGTTAATTTTTGGATTTTTAAAATTTAGTTGTACCACGTGTCAAGTTGTTAGTTTTATAATATGTTAAAAAAAATTGTTCAATACGACTATGGTGCTTTCTACAGCCTGAAAAAAATGTTCTTTAAAAACATCATTTTATTCTGCACTACATATATTCTATAAAATATTTAATGTTTTTTAGTGCTTTATTTTTTATGGTTGGTCTTAACACAATATTTTTTAATCCGCCATCATTTGATATTTCAAAAAATATATTTTTTAAGAAATCATGAAAACATAGTTTAAAAAATTTTGTTTTAATAAAATCCTGTCTTTGAAAAATAATTTTTAAAAACCCAGGCTTAAAAGTTGTTTTTTATTTTTAAAACATATACATAAAAAGCCTTACTTTAACTTGTTCTTCAATAACAATCTCTAAAAATCCAGACTTTGAATTCTTAATAAAATCCTTTTAAAAATCTTCGTTAAAAAACATCCTGACATTGAATTGTTATAAAATCCAGGCTTTGAAAGGCCCTTAAAATCCCCTTTATTCGAAGCTTAAAAATATAGAAATTATGATCCTTGATCCTTATTTTTTTTTAATGAATGACCATTATAGCTTGAATATCAATTTTCCGAAAAAAATCTTTGTTTAATTCCGTGGAAGTGTATGCTTTGAAATAATATTCTTCAAAAACTTTTTTAAGGGGACCCCCATTCTCGGTTATTTATTTAATTCGAATCTACTCTAATTCGAGAATTTCCCTACAAAATTTCAAGTGAAAATCTCAGGAACTCTTGAAGATATAGCCGATTTTTTGTGTCAGCATCAAGGGACGGCAAGAGTGATTATCAAACTTTAAACACATTTTTTCGAAGCGAATGGTGGGCACGATAACTCAGTTCTCTCAGGCAGTGTATAGCTCTCATATGAACTAGGATAAAGCCAATCGGTGATGATTTTCTTATTTTTTAACCTAGTTTGTGGTCAAAAATAGGCGATTTTCCAAAAAAAAAAATCCAAGTTCCGCCATTTTGTTAATTGTTGTGCGAAGTCAATAATCCTAGTTCATACGAGAGCCAGACAAGTACTCTTTCTAACACCGTTTGAATTTTCGGATTCCGATGTTCCAGTGAGGAGTTATCATGCCCGCCATCAAAAAATAAGGACTTTTCCTTGATCACAAAAAACAACAACAACAGCAAATTTAAATGTAAATTATTTTTCTTCCTTTTTAAATCTTTAAATATATATGTGCAAAGTTACAAACCTTAACAAGCATTGGTATTCACCAAAATCCAAAATCGAGAATGTTGGGGGAGTTGGGGTTCCCTTAAATCTACGTTTCAAAGGTTTACAAAAAGTATTTTTTGTAAATGTACTCCTTATATAGCTTTTAAAAATACTATTTAAAAAATTGATAAAATATTGTTTAAAAAGTCTAAAAGTTTCCACACCTTTTTTTTAACTATAATTTTTTAAATCCTTCCAAAAAATTAAAAAATCCAAGTTTATTTTATGAAAATAATTTTTAACCAGTGTGTGAAGCTGTATAGTCGGGCGGGGCCGACCATACGATATCCTACACAACTACCACTGAACTCTAACTTTCTGCGGATGTTTATTTCGAGCATTGGCAATATTTCGTGATATTTGCACCTTGGCCGGTTAGAGATCAACAGAACCTCTTCCTTACACTGACAAGTTTTCTCAATATTCAGCCCTTCTAATTACTTGTCCAGATTCCCTTCACCGTGGTTTGTGTTACGATATTTGGCTTGTGGCCTATAGATCGACTCGAAAAAAACACACAAAAATTAGGTAGTGGAAGTGGAATTCTTCCGAAAATTAATATCTGATCATCACCGAAAATTATAGTCGTTGTCCTTGACCATACCTGGATCCTCATGGACAATTTTAAAGCGATTAGCACTATATATCCGCCTTCTAGTGTGGTAATGGGTTACTAATAACATCTGAATACGTAAGCAACTATAAATATTTAAGTTTAACTCCCACATTCGAGTACATACGACAATATAATTGGTATCAATTTAACGGTCAACTACTCCTCTTGGATATTCTGTCAACTTCTCGGGTCTATGTCCTTCAGGAGTAAATATATACGCCATAGAATACAACATTTTTCATTTTTTACACAAAAGTCAGGGTCCATTTGAACCGCTAAATAATGACCGATCTTTATCAAAACAGGCATGCTTATTCCTTGGCCCTATCCCTTTCTCCATGTAAAATATCGCGATGTTCGGGCTATAATATCGATCTCTGGAGCGACCAGAAATAATAACGATAAAAATTAAGTATTTGGTCCATTTCATCCCCTGATAATATTTACCAATAACATAGGGGTCTTCATTGACCAGAACCCATCCCATATTCATAATGGACAGACGCACGGACGGACACATGTCTAGATCAACTCAGCTAGTTGAGATATGACGATCGGTATACTTAAAGGTGGGTCTAGGGCAAATATTTCCCTGCTTTATAAACTCTTGGGGCTGCACAAAGCTATAATACCCTGACAACATAATTGTGTAGGGTATAAAAATTTAAACCCAAAAACATATTTTTTTTAAAATGCACGCTTTAATTTACAAAAAAAAAAAATCTCATGCCAATTTATTAAAAAAAATGTTTCAAACATATTCTTTAAAATATCCACGCGTATGGATGGTCATCGAAAAAAATGGTCTTTAAAACCTGCAATCTTAATGATAGTCCTTGCAAAATATGCCTTAAAAATGCATCCTCTTTTGGTATCGAAAAATTTTAATTTTTTGGGTATCCGAAACTATTATTTAAAAAAACCTAGCTTTTTTGTAGTCTATAAGAAGTCAAAGCCTCTATTATGTAGAAAAATAATCTTTAAAAAACCCGAGCCTTAAAAATATTGTTTACAAATTTTTTGGTTAAAAAGATACACGCCTGTGGATGGTCATTGAAAAATATTCTTGGGTTGGGCTATAGCTTGGGTTTAAAAAATATCCTTTGAAAAATACACGCCTATGGCTTGGGTTTAAAAAATATTCTTTAAAAAATCTTTGCATAGTGATGGTCATTAAAAATATATTTTTTAATCCATGACTATGGATAAACTACAATATATATATATATAAATATATATTTTAAATCCATGCCTCTAGCAATCCTTAAAAAATATTCTATTTTTAAATTCACGCCTCTAGCAATCCTTGAAAAATATTCTATTTTTAAATTCACGCCTCTAGCAATCCTTGAAAAATATTCTATTTTTAAATTCACGCCTCTGGCAATCCTTAAAAAAATATTATTTATAAAAACCCATGCCTCTGGTAATCCTCAAAAAATATTCTTTAAAAAATCCACGCCTACGGATGGTCATTGAAAAAAATATTCATTAAAAAATCCACGCCTACGGAGGATCATTGAAAAAATATCCTTTAAAAAATCCACGCCTAAGGATGCTGTTGGAAAACAGTATTCTTTAAAAATCCACATGGTTAGACCTCATAAAATATTTTCTTTTTAATTTAGGTCCCTCATAAAAATTCCCTTGAGAAAATCCAAGCCTATGGAATGTCCTTAGAAAAATATTCTTTAAAATATCCAAGCCTATGAATGGTCCTTAGAAAAGTAATCTTTAAAAAATCCCCGCTGCTGTTAGGCATTGAAAAACTATTCTGGTGATGGTCATTCCAAAAAATATGTTTAAACATTCACGCCTATGCATGTTCCTTGATTTGTTTAAACCCTCTCTTAGTGAGAGGATTGAGAAAATATTTTTAAAAATTCCATGGCATAGAAAAACTTATTTTCAAAAAATCCATGGGAAGACCTTAACAAATATTTGAAACAAATTCATGATTGTTGTTGGCCTTGAGAAATGTTTTTAAAAAATGAAACAAATTGTGGACCCTTAAACATATTTTTAAAAACCCCTGCTGATGGAAGGACCTTAAAACTATTTTCAATCCATCGACTTCAATAGACCTTAATTTCTTTTTTTATTGAAAAAAAATATTGAAAAAACATATTTCTTAACATCTATAGACTATCAGGTTGTAGAATTGTTCTAGGATCTTTAATATATTAAAATGCTCCCAAAATTCACCCAAAAAATCCGAATATTGCAGGAGACAAAATTTATAATATTTCATATGAAGATTTTCAATCCAATGAGAATCTCAAAAATGCCAATTTGCTGGAAAAAGGTGCCCAAACTCCCCAAAATACCGAAATGTTGCCGTATCAACATATGGGAGATAGCCTTAAAAGTAGACCAATATTGATCATGTTTGGTAGGAAGATTTATTATTTAATGAGAACCAAACAAAAAAATGTATATCATATACCAATTTGGTTGAAAATGTGTCTAAAATGTCCTAAATACTAAATATTGTGGGGTACTGTATTCTAAACTTTATGGGGCCTCCGGAAAATATTTTGAAAAATCACAACTAAGGATGGTCATTAAAAAATATTAAATTTATAATTTTTAATGATCTTCGCTTCATATGATCCATGGCAATTTTTTTTAAAATGTTTCGATAACCTCTAAAAAGTATATCAAGTATATCATATCAGATGTTTATAAAAAAAATCAAAAAAGGTCACCAATTCGCTCTTCAGATGATAAATGAAGAAATAATTAAAAAAAACACTATTCAGATGGCCCTTGAAAAACATATAAATCTATGCTTCGAATGGTCTTCGACAAACTTCTGATGGTCTCTAGAAAAATTGCAGGCTTTAAAAATCCTGAAAAATATTTGTCGAAAAAATTAACGCTTTGGATGGCCCTTAAAAAATATTCTATTAAAATTCGATGCCTGTGTGGTCTTTAAAAATATATTCTAAACAACATCAATTTAATTCAAACCTGTTGGCCACAATATTAACCAAAACCACCGAGACATCCAGTCCAATATTCTCATATTCTCACCATCATGCCTAACAAAAAAAAAACGCGATTTGACTTTGTTTGGATAAACAATTAAATTAATTTGATTTGAATTTTTTATTTATGTTATTGATATTGAAACGGAAATTAATTTCGAACAATATAAATATAAGATGCCATAATAATAACAGCAACAACAACAAAAAACTAAAATAAAAACGGCAGCAGTTTTTCGATTTTAATACAGCGTGTTAACATTTTAAGATTTATCATTGCCACCGTACACAGCAACCACAAAAAAAAAAACAAAAGAAAAAAAATTAATGCAGCTGTGGCTGTAACTGATGCTAATGATGATCACCACCAAACGGGAAAGAGACATACAGAGGAAAACAAGTGGCGCCAATATCGTAAAAAAAGAATTTCCCCCACCATTACCCTACCCTATCATTCCATTTGTTTATTTGAATTCCTTATTTGTGTAATACACACATGATAACATGACATATCCACAGGTCTCCACTGCCTCCACCAAACAAATATTTTAAGTTTTGAATTATAATTTGTGTTTGTGTGTGTGCGTCTGTTTTTTTAGTTTAATGTTGAAATGCCTCTAATCTAAATTAATTAAAAATTAGTTTCACTTATGGCCTTAACATTTTAATATGATTTCCAACACAACACCACCACCAAATGAACAAACATTGTTATGCTCCATTCAAATCATATGAATTTTTTTGAATTTGAATTTTTTTATACACACAAAAGAAAATCATTAGTTTTTGGGTTTCAATTTTTGACTTAATTAAGGTGGTCCCATTTGGCCAGCCCAAAATTATGCTGATGATTGTGATGCTGGTGGTCATCATCATAATCACTGGTGTCAGTCTTTGTAACCACATTCAAATTTAATCTCATAATTTAAATGAGAACTTTTGTCGAAAAAAAATCTTCGTTGTGGGGCCACTTCATTGCCCTTCCATAAAATTCGTCTTGTCAATGGTACCGAAGGTATGCAAATCCATAATTTCTATTTCAGTCGAAAATCTTGTGACTAAGGGGATACACATTGTTTGTGTATAATTTTGAGAGACTGAATTTAAATTTGTTCTCCAATGTCGGATTGAATAGAGACTCAACTTTTTCGCGAATCCCCTACTCTTATGGCTTTGGATTTAATTTTATTTGGATCCACACGATAACTCTCGAAGGATGTAACCAATTTGGTTCAAACTTTTTTCATCGTAATATCTATTCTATACTCAAATCAAGTTCGAAGGTGGGGTCTATAATCCACCACTCTTTCTGTTACCTCCTTCATAAATTGGTAAAAATATCAGATGATGGTAGTGAATTGTTGTTGTGTGGTAGTCCTTAAAATTGTGTACTAGACATCTCGGTATGATTCTGTCTTGAACCCCCACTATTTCCCCTGCATCTGCTTCACATCTTCTTTTCTTTTTCATCCCATGCTGGGCGTGTGTCTCCACATTTTTTTTAATTTGTGTTCCTATTTCTCTTTTCTTCCAATACATTTAAAAGAATCTTATCAAAAATGTCGTGTTGTTGTTATTTTTCTTCTTCATGACATTTGTAATAAATTAATTATATTCATGATCAGTTTGACACATTATTATGATCGGTAAAACACCATTAATATCCAAATCAATTTGTTTAGCTTTCAAGATATTGTCATTTCGTTTCGTTTTTATTTCTCTCTTTTTTGATAACCAGTAGAGTGAAATTAATGAAGTGGTAAAAAACTGGATTTGAATCTTCAATAAAAAAAGGTTTCAATTTAAGATTTTTGAAGGAAGATACATATTTCAAATAAAAAGTACCGCTGGGTTGTTTACATTCCAAGAAGAAGATGCAACAAAATTGGGAGCATTTAAATTAATTAAATTAAACGTTTTCTCAGATAAGATACATACATATGTAATTTTGGAGTGAAATCGAAGATGTCAGTAATAATATTGCAACGATGCATGCTTCGACAACGCATTGAAATTTGTAATAAAACATCTCTACAAAAATGTTGAGAGTCGAAAAATTCGAACTGTTAGGACATGCTAATATAAAGAATTGAATCCGTCGCTCAAGAATAACAGAGAATATTCGGATGATTTAGCTGAAAACCAGTTGAGTTTCTTGCTCGTATCAACACTTGTTTCATATATTGTATTTGTCATTTATATCGAAATAATTTGGAAAAAGCATATGCGAATTTTATAACACAATGCAGAGGTCAGTAACGAGTGTGTAGAGACGGCGGTTGTTAGCAAAAGAAGTAGTGATCAAACGGTTGTCAAGATAATAACCAACAAGTGGAGGGGAGAGGCGGGAGACGATACCAAAGAAAAAAATTCAGCCGAACAATGAGTGGTGGTAGTGATTTTTGTTTTTTTTTTTTTTTTTTTTTTTTTGAGGAATACATTTATTTTTGTCAAAAATAGAGATATGGAGAAAGCAAAATATGAGCGCAAATAATGATAACGTATTAATAAAAAGTTGGACAAACTATATTCTGCATAAGGTTTGGGTCTTAGGACTTACAGATTACACAAAAACTCAGCTCATGTATAAAGTCCCCGTGACACTCAGCTTTTCTATAATGGTCTTTAAGTTTGACCATAAACTCATCATCTGATCTTTAGGTTGTTTATATGGACCGCCTGGCTTTTAGTTTTACTTAGAGTCTTCTTTGAGACTTCAATTCATATGTAAAGATTTCCTGACTGGCAGCTCATCTATTGAGACTTTATGGCCTTAAGCTTGTCTATGTTAGACTGTCTGGCCTTCAGATTGTCTATAGATATTTTTGGCCTACCGCTGGTCTTCAGTTGGTCTATAGAGACATTCAGCTCTTCAATATTGGAATTTCAGTTTGACCAATAACTCCTCACCTGACCCTCAGATTGTGTATAAGGATCGCCTGGAATTTTCCTAGAGACTACTTAGAGCCTTCAATTCGTATGTAAAGATTTCCTGGCTGGCAGCGCATCTGTTTAGAGTTTCTGGTCTTTAGTTTGTCTATGAGAGACTGTCTACCGATATTTGTGGACTGCCGCTCGTGTATGGAGACTCCCTGTTCTTCAGGTTGTCTATAGAGACTCTCTCCTCTTCAGCCCGTTTTTAGAGACTGGCATTCAGATTTTCAATTAAGACTCCAAGCTTTTCAGGTGGTATATGGAGACTCCTTGCTCTTCAGGTTGTTTATAGAGACTCCCTGCTCTTCAGCCCGTCTTTAGAGACTGGCATTCAGATTTTCAATTAAGACTCCATGCTTTTCAGGTGGTATATGGAAACTCCATGCTCTCCAGCCCGTCCCAACGCCGTGGCCTTTAGATTTTCAATTGCATCGGTCTATACTTCAGCTGGTCTCCATATACTCCCAGGGCTTCAGTCTGTCAATGGAGATTCCCTGCTCTTCAGCTATTCTATATAGACTTCTTAGCTTCATCTCCTCTATAGAACTTTTCTGGCCATCAGCTTGTCTATTAAATACTGTATGGCCTCCAGATGGCCTGTAGAGAATCCCTGGCCTTGATCTGGTTTCCGGATACTCCTTGGGCTTCAGTCTTTCAATCGAGGTTCCCTACCCTGACAGGGTCTATATAGACTTTCAGATTTCAGCATTTCTATTGTAAATTTATTGCCATCAGCTCATCTATTATGACATTTAGCTTGCCTGTAGAGGATTCCCTACCCTTCAGCTGGTCTACATATACTCACATGGCTTCAGTCTGTCAATGGAGATTCCCTGTCCCTCAGTTGGTCTATAGATACTGTTATTGACTTATTTCAAAATTATTTGGTATATTTTAACCGTTTCGATCGATTTTGGGTATTTGTAATGTCTACCTCATAGTGCAGACTATAAAAAGTTTGGCCCGTCCGAGGCTCCTTGATCACCTACTGTCCTGTTTTTTGAGACATCCTAGTATACTGGCCTTTGGTTGGTCTATAGAACCCCCCAGTCGTTTATTAAGACTCTTACCAACTCATCTACTCCTTTCAACTCGTTTATAAAGACCCTTTCAAATCTCCCATCAGTTCTCACAGATCGTCTATAAAGATTCCCCCAGATTGTCAATCGTCTATAAAGACACCCTAAGGCTATAAAAACTATTTTAAGCTCGTCTATAAAGGCTTCCCCCAGCTCGGATATAAAAGTTTCAGAGAGATCTTCTAGAAAGATTCCCTTCTCTATAAAGACACTGCATGGCTGCCTAAAACTCAGATCGTCAATAAACACTTCTTTCAGATCGTTTATAAAGACATCCTAAGGCTCGTATATACCACATCGATAAAGATTCCTGAAGTTTGGTATAACTCGATCCAGATTTAGATATAGCTTTCATATATATTTTAGTCCGATTTTATGTAAATGAGGAACAAAATACCGAACATTTTTCCAACTGACACTAAATATTTGCACTGTGTACCGAATTGAGTGTAGAATAACCTGTTACATTTCGATGAGATTGGTTCAGATTTATGTGTATGTTCCTTCAATATTTTCCACCGATCTCATGTAAATGGTGTACTAACATGTGTCAGGATTGTTTAATATCAGACTTCAGATTTCTACGAGAGCTACACATAACTCTTCAACAGTTTTCATGCACATGGTGCCCCGAAGACCCCACATTTGTCCGACTGACACGAAATTTTACGCAGTATTTCGAATTGATTCTAGAATGACGTATGTCAATTTTTGCCTTAAATCGGTTTTGATTAACGTTGATATATAATTTGATAATTCTTTCAACATCAAATAATTCCGTTTGTGGGAATTCACATAATAGGTCTGGCCGAGTCTCGAATAAAGTTTTATAAAATTTCACAATTTTCAAATTTGTTTTATTTTTTTTCCTTAAAATAGTAACTAATTAGTTTTTTTTCTTTCTTAATTCACTTTTATTTTATCTTAACTAATTTTCGAAAATGTAGGTCATTCTAAGTCAAGCATTTGAATTGACCCCAACGTCTTGTAGGTAAACATTAACACTACGAAAATATTAGTAATGTTACAAGACAAAGTTGGGGTGGGTGTAAAGTTCGGGAGGGTTGAATTAAAGTTTCATTTAATTTTTTTTAACGCCATCGAAGCATGAAAAGTCGAAAAGTAGTATTTCATCATTTTCACAGTGTTTTGTTGCTGTGTGTTTCAGTGACTACTTTGCAAGTTAACGCTTCTTCACAAAAAATCATGGGGAACATTTGTGAGGAGGCGTACATATTTGTTAAATTCTCGTCAAAACAGAACATGCCGAAAAATATTCTAAAGCCGTTTTTATACCCTTCACCACACTGTGGTACAGGGTATTATGTCTTTGTGCATATGTTTGTAACAGGCAAAAATAATCGAGATAGACCCATGGTTCCTTTTGAGAATAT